>NC_143051.1:37275000-37583333 GCF_057628025.1 Oncorhynchus mykiss | reverse complement strand
CCGTCCTGTCCAGGATTCCACCTCTCCGCTCAACGAGAAAAGTTGACAGTAGGTTATTATCACGATTTGCTTCTTACCTTGTATGAAAGTGCAGATCGAATATAATTCACCCACCGGATTTCAACTCGCAAATGATTCTGACTTCTGTCACTTTAATAAAGTAGGCCTAGGCTTAACAGCTAATCTCCTTATAAAATGTTGCCCAAACCCGTTGAAATGTTGCTTCTAACGTAAACTCTTTCTATGCAGAATTCATAGTAACAAAGATTTATTTCAAGTGGTCCTCGGAGAGATTATTTTATTCATATTTTCCCCCTGATCCATTGTTTCCAAGTGTGACAACCCCCAACACCCCCGTCTAACTTGTACCCGCCCATTCTACATAATATAAACGTGAACAGTTATATACATTTGCAATGCTATTTTCTTATCGTGCGCTCATCAGATTCAATTGGCCACATTATTAATTCCCAAACTTTCATCACTTTTTTTTACAGACGCAATACGTTTGACTATTCAATGATTGTGTGTGTGTGTGTGTGTGTGTGTGTGTGGTTAGCCTCTAGTCTTTGTGAAAAATAATCCGGGCTTTTCTGCAATATGGGTCATATATCTGTGCAATGGGTCCAAGAGAAAGAGATATGACGGAGTCACACAACATAGTTTGTCAAAGTGTCTGTTTGTATTGGGAAATTAAGATGCCGGTGGTTTATCACACTCGAGAGGTTCGTCCTACAAATGTCGAGCATTACTCAGTCGCACATTTGAGACGTTCATCTCTGGTGAAATGGTAAACACAGAAACAGACCCACTAGTGACAGATGGCGTGTGTGACCTGCAGACAGGGCAGTGCAATGTTCCCGTCTAGCGACTGGCATATGTTACTGCAGTCAAAACAGTCCACTGCAGATTTGATTGGGAGTCAGAAAATAAGCTTGGAAGTTAATTTGATTACGTAAGAGAGAGAGACAGGGAGAGAGACACATAGAGACAGACAGACAGACACACCCACACACACACACACAAACACAGGATTAACAAAAGAACACCATCTGTCAGCCCAACTCCAGCCCACACAAAACATCCCATTGAAATACAGTGGAGGATCTGTACTCTACATACCAGCACTAGAATAGGCCAACCAGCCAATCCTCCCTTCCCCATAGCAAAACTTTTTTTTTAACAGAAAATGAAAAACAAGCAGTTCTTATTGGACAAGTTCATGTAGTGCTTCCCTGTTTCACTCTGTTTTCTTCCGTTCTGTGATGTATGAACATGACCCTAGCCTATCTAATGGGTTTCAGGAAGGCTGGCTGTGTGTGGTGTGCTTAATGCCTGGTAAACTGTTTATCCGGCCTGATCCCACCCCTATCACAAGACTCCCGTCACTTGACTACCCTCATTGCCCACCCCAGGGCACTCTATAGGGAGTTATGGATAATGCAGTTACTTTCTCTGCCTCTCTTTACTTCGTCTTCCGGTCTTCCTCTTGCGCTACTCTTACTGCAAGTATTTCTTTCTGTCTCTTACCTACTCTTTCTCTTTCTTCGTCATTCTCTGTCCGTCTGTCTGTTTGTCTGTCTCCCTCCCGTTCTCCCGTTATTTTCTCATGCATAAACTGAAAGCATAAGTTGAATGCATAAGCTTTTCAGCAAGAAATACTCATGTATAAAATGCATCATGATATACTGTAGGTTACACATACAGTGCATCCTCTCCACTGTTTTTACTGTGTCGTTTGAATCCACATCTGTGGGTGTAGCCTTCATTTTGGACATGATGTGTAACATGCCTTGCTATTTTTGAGTCGGTACAATATAAATCACCGCCACCCTACATGTCACATTTAGTTGTTATCTTAAAAGTAAGGCCCTCTGTGTAAATCCATGTCAGTTTAAGCACTACATGGTTACCATCCAAATTACATTTGGAGAGTTTGGGGTGGAAAACGTTGCTCCCAGAGTCTGGTTGGTTAGGAAGAAAGAGGACCAGAGATAGATGGGGAGGTAGATTGAGGGAATTTACAACTGACCATCTGAGGACAATACAAATGACATCTGGACACATTGCACTTTAAGAGAGAGAAATAATACAGTGAGACAAAACAGTGTGGTTGACTGGGAGAGAAAGATTGAGAATTGGATGGATTGGATTGGATGCTGACTTGGAAGGAAGGAAAGAGATACAAATATATTTAATTTGGGTTTGAATGGAACATGCTACCTATTAACTGCTAGTGGAGTTGGTAGAAGAGAGGCTGGAGGTATCAGGCAGGAACATTTACCAAAACGAGAGAAGAGTTTGTAATATTTCTAAAGTGCCCAAGAATCAACTTCTACAACTTCTATGATGTCTTCTCCACAACTGTTCCTTCTTTTCCTGTGCTGTCTTCCTTTGGCAGGTATGTAAGAAAAGGATGGAGATGAGAAAGTTTGAGGAAAAGAGATAAGCTTGATAATGCCTAAGAATACTCAATTCAACAAGGACAACTAACTTTTTAGATTTGACCCATAGCTCAATAACAGGAGAAATGCATTGAGATAATAATTCTACATGATCTAGTCAACCCGGTCTCAGAGCATTTTGTATTATTCTGTATGTAAATCCGGAAGCTCCATTTACTATGATATGTTACCTTTGGTATGGTTATGTAAACCAGATGGTTACTTAAATTAAGGCAAGGTCAAAGTGGATGGGTGGGCTTATAACGCAAATGTCTAGCAACCCAAAGGTTGCAAGTTTGAATCTCATTCCAGAAGACATCAGCATTTTAGAAACTTTTCAACTACTTACTACTTTTTAGCTACTTTGCAAATATGCAAATGTTAGCTAACCCTTCCCCTAACCTTAACCCTTTAACCTAACTCCTAAACTTAACCCTAACTTTAACCCTAACCCCTAGCCTAGCTAACGTTAGCAAGCTAGCTAATGTTAGCCACCTAGCTAGAATTCGTAACATATTGTACATTTAGAACATTCATAACATATTGTAAGTTTGGCAAATGCACAACATATAATACGAATTGTTATTCGTAACATATCATGTGAAATGGTTAATGGACACCCATAAATGAATACATAACATACGAAAAGTAACATATTATACTAAAATTAAGTGTCTTGGATTTACATACAGAATAATACAAAATGCTCTGAGACCAGGTTGCAACCATTAAAAAGTTTAGGGGAAAATAAATATCTTTAGTCCTGAGTTGTCTTTTTCCCCCACCTTCATACCCCCATTAGTATGATGTACATCTTATATTTGATACATAATCCCTTTCTTTATTAGCAACTCTGTGCTGTTACACGTTTCCTGCCATCTCTCCTATGGACTGCCTCAAGTTCCCTCAGGAGTGTCCTGCCGGACAACACTGACGAGCTGGCACAGCAGTGGAGATGCAAGGTGAGATCAGGCTGTACGTTTGTGTGTGTGTGCATGCTTGCGTGTGTGTTTGCATGCGTGTGTTTGTGCATTTGTGTGGGCATTGGAGACAGTATTGGGTTTCCGGTGGAGGTGGCATGACAGAAACTATACAATAATGGTTCATGATTGTGTATTGGATTGGATAACAAACTTGAGTGGCACTGCAATTGTGTAATGTTAACTAAAGTTGAAGAGTTAAGTGTGGGAGATGTTTTATGGCCCACTATGCCTGCCTAGCCTTGCCTTCCTGCTGGGTATTCACTACATAATATGAGACAAAAGGCTAGCTGAAAAGGCCAAACGTCACCACTATTCTCTCAGCAAGCCGGTTGTTAGCTCCCTAATGCCTGTGATGCCATCAAATTATCTCTAAAAATAGCCAAACGCTAAGTGGGTGGGACACAGGATTCTGTGTTACTCTGAGGATAAGAGGAAAGGGACCGCTCTGAAAAGTATTTTTTTGCCACATAATTTGATTGAGGTCAGTAATTTGCAGTGATTGAATGTATTGTGTTAACACCTTTCTAAATGCAGAGCTGGTGTGGTCTATCCACTGACTTTTGGTGGGCCAATTGTATGCCTCTTAGTGTGACAGTAATACATCCCAATGTCTGTCAGTCTAGAAATTACACTATCATCTCCTCTTGTCTCTATTTCAGTCAGTGCACTGACAAGTAGGCCTCGACTTACTGAAGTGAAATATACTGAATACCATTGAAATGACCCTTTTCCTCATCTGTAGGCTCCCTGCATCTGGTCCTGTATGAGAAGAGCTGTGCCAGTCCCTCTCAATGTGGTTTATCTGGGGAGAAGCACGCTGCATGCCTGAACTTCACCTACCAAAATTACCGCTGTGACACGGACCTGTGCAACGAGGCTATGGCCCATGCTGCCCCCATCTGGAGGGGAGGTGCACTGTGCATCCTAGTTATTTTCTCTCTCATACTAAGCTGATATCCAAATGTATTGCATTTTATATGTACATTCCTCATCATACAGTAACATGCACAACATATACTGTAATGGGGTGAATCCCACTAACCAAAACAATCTCATTATAGACATAGACAATTTGACACACTGACAGTGCCTTGTTTACATGTAGGCTTAGAACTCACATACAATACACACACACACACACACACACACACAGAAACACTCACAGATGCATCCTAAACAGTAGTGCACAGTCACAGTCACATGAGGGTAGAAATTAGTCATATGTCTATTGAGACATATCACAGTGTTAAAATGACAATGAAACTAGTGGCGAAACATAATCCATATGTTGATCAAATCTGCATTAATTTATAAGAACATTTGTTTAAATAAGGGTTAATATGACTTTCTAACAATTCTACTTTTCTATGGTGCTATATTTAGCATAACGGTTGAAAAGGGATTGGCAGCCATTAATAAACAAACAAGTAAAGAAACAGTAACCAATTGTGGTTTTATTTTGACCGTCTTTTCAGGATGATTAAAACCTACAAAAGAAATACTAAGTCTGATTGTCATTGACTCAATGTACACAACATAATCTAGGCGAAGTGCTATTGCCTTCGAATAAAATTGAAGGTAAAGTAAAGGGCTGAAATACGTGGAGGAAAGAATGCATCAAAAGTTAGGAAGAAAATAAACAACAAAAATGAAGATGGGTCTTTAAAAAAAGAGGATGGGTTTGAGGAGGGGATAAAGATGGAAAATAGATATGTATGAAATGGAGACGTAAAGGTGGATAATACATTAAATAATAATTAAAGACGAATGTAAAAAGTCCCTGAAGTCATCACTAATCTTACAGTAAAAGGAAGTTCAAAAAAATAACTGTTACAAGCTTCAGTAAAGGAAAATACTAGAATACAACAGGCAACATTGAAATGAAGACTTGGTCTCTTTTTGACAAATAGTTATGACAACAGGACTATAGACAATTGACCGGTAAAAGTAGGTCCATAGAAACCAAATAAAATCCATAATATAAAGGATTCAGTCATGTAAAATAGTAATGGGTTTTATGAAGATTTTTCTTATCTATCAGCTGTGGAGGACATGTATGGGTTTTAAACTACAGATTCATCCCATGGTTTGATGACTCAACTGTATAAAATAGCTGACATAACAATGCCAACTCAGATGCTAAATATATTGCAAATGACATCTTCATGTTTGTACTATTCAATAATGTGAATTGCACTTAGTGACTGTCTTACAAAACCTCACCCTGGAAGACATACAAAATATATAGGTTCTGTCTTCACTAAGCTGTTGTAAATGTATGTCATTATCATGAATGCACCATTATCAGTCAGGCTGAGAGCTCTATTCAATCTGTATCGCTGAATCGTTACAGATTGTGCAATAGAAATTCAAATGTAACATTGCCTTTGAATTTCAATCACGCTGTAACGCTGACCACTGACCTATGGATTAAATAGAGCCCAAACAAATATGTCCAGTTCTTTCCCAGGGGACTGAATTTCAAGTCAATGTGAAATGGATTACTTATTCAAAGTCACTACACACTACAAAGCCTTAGTGCTGAACGATTAACTGACATTTCGTTTTTTTCCAGTTTATTAAACAACTAATGAACCAAAGTCGGTTAAATTACTTGAATTCCATTTAGTTAGTCAAATCATTCGGAAATAAATGATGTCAAGAACTATGTGGGACCCCGGGCTGAAGGAAGTTGTTTTCATTTAACAAATATTCAACATAGTTCAGCGCAGAAACGTCATAAATAATTACAATGACCACAATCCATTGCGCCAGTTTTCCCCCAGCTCAAACAGATCAGAGGAAGAGGCCAAACGAGAGGTTTCACTTTCGCCTAAATCTGTCCACAATAAACCGAATGCAATGCGCTTGGAATGATTTACGCTTGTCGTTTGCCTTCCCGCATTTGCGACGACTCTCATTATTAGGGCGGAGAAATTAGCATCTCGTCATTGTATACTGATCTCAGGACGGATACACTTTTACGCATGCTATGTTAGGTTAGACACACAGACTGAATAGACCACACGAGAGAGGAATATACACAACACAACGACGAGAGGGACAGAGACAGTTAATGAAAGTATGCCTTATCTACTTTGAAGATCTAGTCAAATGATTTCGTGAGAAAGCTCTGCAGCATACTTAGGCAGGCTAGCTAAATAGGATGACTAAAGACAGTATAGTATGGGGAGGACGTAATGTTACATGGCCTGGCTGGGTGATTCCTACTGCCTGAGCAGAGATGAGATTATTACTTTAAGGAATTAAAATTAATAATGTAATCCATTAAAAACGAAGTAATATACACATTTTATTATTTCATTGTAATTTTCAATTTTTCTATTGACGTTTACCCAATGTGGACCTGATCAGAGACAATGGAATATTTTAAATGTTTTGGAAATTCAATGTTTACTATTTTTGGCTTTGGAATTTTCATTAAAAAGCTCTAAAATCATTGTAATGTCATTATTTCATAATGCATTTCATATTTAACAAAAATAATCAAAACCAAAATTAAAAACCGTGATTATTATGCATTAATAGAACCGAAAACGAATGACCTGAAAAAGCACTAATTGCTCAGTACTACAAAGCACAGGGGTTCAAAGGTGTTTAAACAACTTAAACAACACCCAGCTCGATAGACCTGAAGTAAAAACCTTTCATTTGTCTCACTAAAGGTTCAAACTTCTCTTTTTTCAAGTTCAAGTAACCATATCAAAAAGTACAAATACACAATCCTGTAGCATTCTCTCTTTGAAGATTTCAGTTTCAGTTATCTATGCAATGTGCATCTCTATTTTTAATGAATGTGACGTTTATGGTTTAGTCATGCGAGGAGCCGTGTGCCCGTCTGCATTACATCCTGTAGTTTCCCCTCAGATTACAGTGAAACATGTGACTGAACCGGCTTGGTGTTTCAAGGCCATACAGAGTCAAGTACTTTAATAACCTAAAGTTCACACAAAGCAGCAACTATAGCCACATTACTTCGTCTGGAATAACTCAACTGTCCTGCAATATGAGCCTCTCACAGTTTTTTTTAAAGTATACAAAATATCCTTCACTTTGAATGGGGGTCGATTACTAATAGCAAAAGAGCCTTACAATGGGGGGGGGGGATATAAACTTGATTAACCCTTCACAGCGCTACAAGGGGGAGAAAGGGGAAGCCGAGGTCTGCTGAAATCATTTCCTGTGTTGGTAACTGTACAGTGCTGAGAAACCCCTCTGTATAGTATGCCCCAATGTACTATTACATGCCCAAGACCTGCTTTCCTATTCCCTGAACCTAATCTCGGACCATTTAGCATGTATAAAACGACTGCTTCAAACTGACCATGTTAAAGGCGGTTCGCCCTGAACAATATATCAACAGTGTAATAATATATATGTAATAATGTATAATTATGGACACACCTATAATAGACCTCTCTCTTTCAGCTGCAGGTAGCAGTTAAACTGGTATGTGTGTGTGTGTGTGTGTGTAATCACAACAGAAGAGCAGTTACCGGCTTGGCCAAGAGATAGAAGCTAATAGCTGGCAATGTATGGAGTGCAGAATTAATCATAGTGACTGAACACCTTTAGTTGGATGCTACCATATGTAACCTACTGCCCGTGTATAGAACTTTAACTGTGTGTAACTGCCACTGAATATACGGTATTAAGAGTGGATGCGGCATGTGACAAAAAGGGAACCATAAACTATAAGTCTCAGTTTCACAAACTCTTAAATGGCCAATTAAATGTTTCCAACTTGCTACGCTGTTGAATAATATGTGTGTCTGAGAGAGTGCATGTGTGTGTGAGCGCATTAGTGTGTGTGTATGCTGCCACATGTACAGTGTGTGCGTAGGTGAGTGTATAAGATGTATTCACTGGTGTGTGAAAACTGATGGAATCCCCTTCTCCTCCTACTTAAGTGCTTTAGCCACGGCTGAGTAGGCGATGTGTATCTCTGTGTCGTTGGGGCAGGTAGAGGAGAACTCCTCGCGGGCGTACGCAGCGTCCAGGTACCGCCACAGGTTGGAGAGAGACTTGGGGATGGAGAAAGTGCGATACTTCAGACACACAACCTGAGGATTGGACAGGCAGAGAGAAAAAAAGAGAAAGAACGGAGAGATACATGTAATTTCCCCCCACTGCAAATCATCCTGTAACATTGCTTTTATTCATACTGTCTCTACATGCAAAGTTCTAACTAAGCAATAAGGCCCGAGGGGATGTGGTATATGGCCAATATACCACGGCTAAGGGCTGTTCTTAGACAAGACGCAACGCGGAGTGCTAGGACACAGTCCTTAGCGGTGGTATATTGGCCTTATATCACAAACCCCAGAGGTGCCTTATTGCTATTATAAACTGGTTACCAACGTAATTAGAGCAGTAAACATAAATGTTTTGTCATACGGTACCCATGGTGTACGGTCTGATATACCACGGCTTTCACCCAATCAGCATTCAGGGCTCAAACCACCCAGTTTATAATGTAGATTATAGTGTTCATAGTGCGGTCTGTAAAAAGTATGTGGACACCTGCTCGTCAAACATCTCATTCCAACATCATGACCATTAATATAGAGTTGGTCCCCCCTTTGCTTCTATAACAGCCTCCACTCTTCTGGGAAGGCTTTCCACTAGATGTTGAAACATTACTGCGGAGACTTGCTTCCATTCAGCCACAAGAGCATTAGTGAGGTCGGGCACTAATTTTGGGCGATTAGGCCTGACTCGCAGTCGGTGTTCCAATTCATCCCAAAGGTGTTCGATAGGGTGGCGGTCAGGGCTTTGTGCAGGCCATTCAAGTTCTTCCACCAATCTCGACAAACCATTTCCGTATGGACCTTGCTTTGTGCACGGGGGCATTGTCATACTGAAACAGGAAAGGGCCTTCCCCAAATTGTTACCACAAAGTTGCTAGCACAGAATAATCTAGAATGTCATTGTATTCTGTAGTGTTAAGACTTCCCTTCACTGAAACTAAGGGGCCTAGCCCGAACCATGAAAAACAGTCCCAGACCATTATTCCTCCTCCACCAAACTTTACAATTGGCCCTATGCATTGGGGCAGGTAGCGTTTGCGAAGCATGATTCATCACTCCAGAGAATGCGTTTCCACTGCTCCAGAGTCCAATGGTGGCGAGCTTTACACCACTCCAGCCCTGCTCTTGCAGGGCAGAAAATTTACGAACTGACTTGTTGGAAAGGTCACATCATATGATGGTGCCACGTTGAAAGTCACTGAGCTCTTCAGTAAGGCCATTCTACTACCAATGTTTGCATGGCTGTGTGCTCGATTTTATATACCTGTCAGCAATGGGTGTGACTGAAATAGCCGAATCCACTAATTTGAAGGGGTGTCCACATACTTTTGTTTATATAGTGTATTTTATCCGTATAATCTGATTAATGTGCCTGTCTGTATATTCTGTTTATTGTGGCAGGATCATTTCAGAGTCAAATTCCTGAACATGCAAATGTCTTCGGTGAATAAAGTTTTTTCTGATTCTGAATACACGTGGCTACTGAATAACCAAAATAAAAGTAAGATCCAAAAAAGTAAAGACAAGAAAAGTAACAGTTATAGCCAATAAATGTTTATAGTCCAAAAAGGAATGAGCCCATTGGATCTTTGCAGTTCGCACTGAAGTTAATGTTGTACACGTGGCAGCATTTAGCTCACAAGTGGTCCACAAACCCCAATTAATACTGATTTGATTATGGACTTCACACTAGGCCACAAGCAGGGCTTAAAACAAAGAATTACCTTGACGATGTTCAGCTTGGGCAGCAAGTTGCAGTCGGCCAGAGTGAGGTCCTGCCCATCCAGGAAGGGGCGGGCGGAAGAAGTGACCTCATCAGCACTAGTCTCGTCAATCTCCTCAGGAAGTGGTGAGCCAAGGTAGTCATCTAGCTTCTTCAGGGCCTTGAGCAGGCCTTTCTCTAGGTCTGACCACACAGAGAACACACAAAGTACAACACATTTATTAAGACGGACACGTACATAAACAAACTGTAGTACGCGCAAAGCTAAAGCTCCTCACTAGTATCATCAAGTAAAGCCTTTAGAGAGCTCCCTGCAATTATATTGAAACAGGAATTGAATGTGCTGCACCATGAAACAATACACAATACAAAGGAAATATGACTAACACCCATAGAAATATAATTACTTTAATTATTTGAACAAAAACATAATTGGACTTGAGGACTTGAGGTACAGATGTAAATTGCTGAGTTAAAGAGTAATTTAAAATGACTCATTGCACATGACAAATGCTTATCTTAGTGTGTACTTTTCACTGTACTTCTGAAAGCGCTGCTAAAAATACAAGACCACAGGCAACCGGTTTGTGAAGAGACGCAAGGCTCAGAGCATAATGCCATTAACAAAGACACTCCCTGCTGCTCTGGAATACAGAGACAGATTGTGGGAGTTCTTGCAGGTGCTTGTTAACACACAATAGTGTTTCTGTACATGAAAGGGTCGGGCTCAGTTCATCCTGAGTTGTCATTGTCACTCACTGTCATTGAGCTGGGGGTTTGAATTCTTGATGTAGGCCGAGAACTTGGAGAACACGTCCAGGCCGGCTGTGTTAGACTCGGGGTTCCTGGAAGCCATGCGGGGGTATCTGGGGAGGGGTTGGAGGACGTATTACAAATTTGCCATCTAGCAGACCTCCGTCAGCAAGTTACCATGGGAGAAAGCATGTTGTCTTCAGAGAGGAACACAGGAAGTAACGATAATTAAACACATAAAGTACATGCAAGGACAGTACATAACCTATCAACATACTTTACAGAGGCAAACAACACACACAAATGATTATACAAAGGAAGCTAAGCTTCTCCTAAAGTAAATTGAAGGAAATTGCCAACCTTATATAATTACTTTTGTCTATACAGAAAGAATTCAAATCATTCCAAATAAGCAAGTACACCAGAAAGCATGGTTTGGCCCCAGATGATCATTAACTTCATTAAAAAAAACAAGCTGTGGATTGTTCTAAATCACAAGTGAATAGCCTACAGTTGGAAGGCCCGCAATTTGGGCACTGCGCGAATTTAAATACCAAATAGATTATTGTTGTGTTATGACTGTCAGCGAAAAGCAGCTAAAATAGTGCCAGGCATATCACTATATTTCAAAATACAATTGCTATTGCTGGAAAGAGAAGACAATAAAAAGTCTCTAATCTATTTTTTTGTTATCGAAATTCTCAATTTGAGCAAACCAGAGCCTTTCTTATTGGCACCAGCAGAGAGTATCGTCCATATCCCAGGTGAGTGCACATATTCACTCATTAGATCGGTGCAACTTGAAACTTTGTTTTTGGACAATCATTTCCTCCTCCAGGTTAGATGGCCATCTGTATAATTTCTGTCTCCCCTTTTCGTAGGCCTAGATTAGACGCCTGCAGACAAGGTCGTAATTATTGATCTGTTTGTCAGCAGTAGCCTATACTTTTTGTAACCCTGTACTTTTTGTTGTATTCAAAAATATTCTGCTCATGTCTCCAGTCATACAAAGTTTAGTAGAATTGAAATGAAATGTGTTTATAAAAGGCCACATTTTTTCCTGTGAAAAGAAAGGGGAAGAAACGTATCTGATATAGCCTATAGCCTAGGCCTACTCTGCGCCACAACACGCTCAGCGATGCATTGAAGGGTATTTTTTGCAAACAGTGATTGAGTTATACTATTAGCCTAAATGATAACTATCCAATCTAGTCAGAATAGTAGGCTATCTTACATAAGTCTACAAATGCGATGATAGATGCATGGAATGCTTTATTATAAAAAAAATGTGCTTCCCCAAACTTGAAATTCACGTGCCACCTATAAACATAGATCTGGAAGGATATGGAACTTAGCTTGATGCAAGTAGCAGCATAACTGTTTGATGGTTTGATCAGAGGATGGAATAAGAATAGAATGATGGAAGGAGTGATTACTTTGGAGGGGACAGGTTCTCCTCCAGGAACTCTTCTATCTTGTTGGTGTCGGTTTTCACCTCCGTCCCATAGAGCAGGAAGGGGGGCTGAGCACCAGGTGCTAGGTCCTTAAGGATGTCTGGTTTCCTATCAAAAGAGAGAGAGAAATGATAGAGGGAGAGAGGGGAAACAATGACAGCATTAGAGTGAGTGAGTAAGTAGCTCAGACATGTGCAAATGTAATATAAATGTATATGTAATATAAATGTATATGTAATATAAATACAGATTGATAGGCATTAGACAGACCTCTTCATGTCCACGGTGGTGACGTTGAACGTTACTCCTTTAAGCCACAGCACCATGAAGAGGCGCTGGGAGAACGGACAGTTGCCAATGCTCTGGCCATCACTGCCTGCCTAGAATGGGATAGAAGGCCACATATTATGGTCATTCATCCGAAAAAGAAGATCATATACTACCCAAGAGAGATCGGGGAAGTCAAAGAGTGATTACCCTCAAAGAGGGTAATGTGTGACAGAGCAGGGCTGTGGGTCTCTTGAAATTTGAATGGTGGGAAAATGAACAGGAAGTAAGTATTTTAAGCTGCTACCACAAGGACATCTTTCATACCTGATGAGAAAAAAGGGTTCTAAGTCTGGATATTCACACAGAGAAATCATTATAAGAGAGTGAAAAAAGGGTACCCTATCTTTATATTGGACCGTGTTTTCCTCTGAATGACCACACCCCTGGGCTGCTCTGGCCAGCTTATGAAATATACACTGAACAAAAATATAAACGCAAGAATTTCAAAGATTTTACTGAGTTACAGTTCATATAAGGAAATCAGTCAATTTAAATAAATTATTTTAGGCCCTAATCTTTGGATTTCACATGACTGGGAATACAGATTAGCATCTGTTAGTCGCAGATACCTTAAAAAAAGGTAGGGATGTGGATCAGAAAACCAGTCAGTATCTGGTGTGTCCACCACTTGACTCATGCAGTGCGATACATCTCCTTTGCATAGAGCTGATCAGGCTGTTGATTGTGGCCTGTGGAATGTTGTCCCACTCCTCTTAAATGGCAGACATCGTGTATGGCGTGATGGCGGTGGACGAATAGCACGACAATGGGCCTCAGAATCTTGCCATTGATAAAATGGAATTGTGTTCATTGTCCATAGCTTATGCCTGCCCATATCATAACCCCACTGCTACCATGGGGAACTCTGTTCACAACATTGACAACAGCAAACCACTGGCCCACACGACGACATACACAATGTCTGCCATATGCCCGGTACAGTTGAAGTCCGGATTCATCTGTGAAGAGCACACTTCTCCAGCGTGCCAGTGGCCATTAAAGGTGAACATTTGCCCACGGATGTCGTTTACGACGCCGAACTGCAGTCAGGTCAAGACCCTGGTGAGGACGACGAGCACGCAGATGAGCTTCTCAGAGGTTTCTGAAATTCTTCAGTTGTGCACACCCACAGTTTCATCAACTGTCCGGGTGGCTGGTCTCAGATGATCCAGCAGGTGAAGATGCCGGATGTGGAGGTCCTGGACTGGCGTGGTTACACGTGGTCTGCGGTTGTGAGGACGGTTGGACGTACTGCCAAATTATTTAAAACAACGTTGGAGGAGGCTTATGGTATTGAAATTAACAATAAATTATCTGGCAACAGCTCTGGTGGACAGTCCTGCATGCCAACTCCATGCTCCGTCAAAACTTAAAACATCCTGGCATTGTGTTGTGTGACAAAACTGCACATTTTAGAGTGGCCTTTTATTGTCCCCAGCACAAGGTGCACGTGTGTAATGATCATGCTGTTTAATCAGCTTCCCTGATATGCCACAAATGTAAGGTGGATGGATTATCTTGGCAAAGGAGGAAATTCTCACTAACAGGTGCACAATATTTGAGAGAAATAAGCTTTTTGTGAGTATGGAAAATTTCAGGGATTTTTGTTGCTAGCTCAAGAAACATGGGATCAACACTTTACATGTTAAGTTTATATTTTTGTTCAGTATAGATTAAGGAGCCTATATATCATATGTATTATCTTAATGTGCATTTAATTAGATTATAAAATGTTCTGGCCATTCAACTGATGTGCCAAATGGGGTACAGCAATAGGCATGGCTAATATGTTAATCAAATTTAGCGTAATATATGGTCGCCCTATCTACTATCTTATGAATACCATGAAAACCCTTAGGCCTGCTTTCTCTAGGCATTCAGTCTTCAAACAAATGATGCGAGGGACCAGTGGCAACAGTTTACTTTTCTCACTGATAAGTTATCTTGCTGCAGAAATGCGTGGGTTATAATGACGTTTTAGTAAAATAGATTACATTGTACCACATAATGACATTTTGGCAGCGAAAAGTAATGGCGCATTGTTTACAAAGTAACTTGTCCAAGATATGATTATGCATGTCACAAAATGGATTTGATGACGTTGCTTACCTTCACAAAAAGTTCAACTTGAGGTTGATTTTCGTCACTCATCTTTTTGTTTCAAGTGTTGCTGCTGGAACTGGAATACCTAAAGGAGACAGGACTGATTAGTTTTTGGATGGGTAACGTTAACAACTCGCAATGTGCAGTCTTGCACTAACTTTCAGATATTTGACTAATTTCAATGATAAACATAACCGATGTCGACCAAGGGCTTGGCCGCACTATCTGCTATAATCAGTCAGATAATTTCGATAGTTTATATAAACTAATACAAACAAGCATCAGGAAAAATAAGGTCTTACTGTAAACCGTTATGATTTAATTAATAACAACCTTTCCACGCGAGTTTGGTGAGTAACAATGTAGTCTAAATTGTTCTTACCTCGCTCACGTCCTGTGTGGAACTTGCAGTTAACGCCTTTTCGGTTTCCCCTCCCTCTGTGTCGCTTGCTACACACTCATTCCTCCATTTCCTGGAAAGCCCACATACAAGTGATGTTTAGAACTCCGTTGTAACCCTAACCAAGCGCCCCGAGCGAATAGCGGTGATAAGAAAGAAAGGCACCCGATTGTGTACGTGAACGAGATGGGGACAGGGGGGTGGGGGTGGGGGTGGGGCAGGGAGACCTTGGTGGTCGTCGATGTCATTTGGGTTATGAAATCAAAAAACATTGTAATACAGTAGCATACCGAAGCTGGAGACAGCAGATATTTAAGGATCTGACCCTTAAAAAAAACAAAAAACATTTTCGCCTGAAATGACATACCCAAATACAACTGCCTGTAGCTCAGGACCTGAAAGCAAGGATATGCATATTATTGATACCATTTGAAAGGAAACGTTTTGAAGTTTGTGGAAATGTTAAATTAGTGTAGGAGAATATAACACATTAGATCTGGTAAAAGATAATACAAAGAAAAAAACATGCATTTTATCTGATTTTTTTGTTCCATCTTTTAAATGCAAGATATGGCCACAATGTATTATTCCAGTTTAGGAGCATTTTGGCCACTAGATGGCAGCAGTGTATGTGCAAAGTTTTAAACTGATCCAATGAACCATTGTATTTCTGTTCAAAATGTTGTATCAAGTTGTATCACCTGGTTCACCAACTACTTCTCTGATAGAGTTCAGTGTGTCAAATCGGAGGGCCTGTTGTCCCGACCTCTGACAGTCTCTATGGGGGTGCCACAGGGTTAAATTCTCGGGCCGACTCTCTTCTCTGTATACATCAATGATGTCTCTCTTGCTGCTGGTGATTCTCTGATCCACCTCTACGCAGACGACACCATTCTGTATACCTCTGGCCCTTCGTTGGACACTGTATTATCTAACCTCCAGATGAGCTTCAATGCCATACAACTCTTCTTCCGTGGCCTCCAACTGCTCTTAAATGCAAGTAAAACTAAATGCATGCTCTTCAACCGATCACTACCGCACCTGCCCGCCCATCCAGCATCACTAATCTGGACGGTTCTGACTTAGAATATGTGGACAACTACAAATACCTAAGTATCTGGTTAGACTGTAAACTCTCCTTCCAGACTTACATTAAGCATCTCCAACCAAAATGAAATCTAGAATCGGCTTTCTATTTCGCAACAAAGCATCCTTCACTCATGCTGCCAAACATACCCTCTTAAAACTGCCAATCCTACCGATCCTCGACAATGTCATTTACAAAATAGCCTCCAACACTCTACTCAACAAATTGGATGCAATCTATCACAGTGCCATCTGTTTTATCACCAAAGCCCCATATACTACCCACCACTGCGACATGTACGCTCTCATTGGCTGGCCCTGGTTTCATACTTTTCGCCAAACCCACTGGCTCCAGGTCATCTACAAGTCTCTGCTAGGTAAAGCCCCACCTTATCTCAGCTCACTGGTCATCATAACAGCACCCACCCTTAGCACACGCTCCAGCAGGTATATCTCACTGGTCACCCCCAAAGCCAATTCTTCCTTTGGCCACCTTTCCTTCCAGTTCTCTGCTGCCAATGACTGGAACGAACTGCAAAAATCACTGAAGCTGGAGACTCATATCTCCTTCACTAGCTTTAAGCATCAGCTGTCAGAGCAGCTCACAGATCACTGCACCTGTACATAGCCCATCTGTAAATAGCCATCCAACTACCTCATCCCCATACTGTATTTATTTATTTATCTTGGTCCTTTGCACCCGAGTATCTCTACTTGTACATTCATCTTCTGCACATCTACCATTCCAGTGTTTAATATATTGTAATTACTTCGCCACCATGGCCTATTTATTGCCTTACCTCCCTTATCCTACCTCATTTGCACATACTGTATATAGACTTTTCTACTGTATTATTGACTGTATGTTTGTTTATTCCATGTGTAACTCTGTGTTGTATGTGTCGAACTGCTTTGCTTTATCTTGGAGAGGTCGCAGTTGCAAATGAGAACTTGTTCTCAACTAGCCTACCTGGTTAAATATACAGTGCCTTGCGAAAGTATTCGGCCCCCTTGAACTTTGCGACCTTTTGCCACATTTCAGGCTTCAAACATAAAGATATAAAACTGTATTTTTTTGTGAAGAATCAACAACAAGTGGGACACAATCATGAAGTGGAACGACATTTATTGGATATTTCAAACTTTTTTAACAAATCAAAAACTGAAAAATTGGGCGTGCAAAATTATTCAGCCCCCTTAAGTTAATACTTTGTAGCGCCACCTTTTGCTGCGATTACAGCTGTAAGTCGCTTGGGGTATGTCTATCATTTTTGCACATCGAGAGACTGACATTTTTTCCCATTCCTCCTTGCAAAACAGCTCGAGCTCAGTGAGGTTGGATGGAGAGCATTTGTGAACAGCAGTTTTCAGTTCTTTCCACAGATTCTCGATTGGATTCAGGTCTGGACTTTGACTTGGCCATTCTAACACCTGGATATGTTTATTTTTGAACCATTCCATTGTAGATTTTGCTTTATGTTTTGGATCATTGTCTTGTTGGAAGACAAATCTCCATCCCAGTCTCAGGTCTTTTGCAGACTCCATCAGGTTTTCTTCCAGAATGGTCCTGTATTTGGCTCCATCCATCTTCCCATCAATTTTAACCATCTTCCCTGTCCCTGCTGAAGAAAAGCAGGCCCAAACCATGATGCTGCCACCACCATGTTTGACAGTGGGGATGGTGTGTTCAGAGTGATGAGCTGTGTTGCTTTTACGCCAAACATAACGTCTTGCATTGTTGCCAAAAAGTTCAATTTTGGTTTCATCTGACCAGAGCACCTTCTTCCACATGTTTGGTGTGTCTCCCAGGTGGCTTGTGGCAAACTTTAAACGACACTTTTTATGGATATCTTTAAGAAATGGCTTTCTTCTTACCACTCTTCCATAAAGGCCAGATTTGTGCAATATACGACTGATTGTTGTCCTATGGACAGAGTCTCCCACCTCAGCTGTAGATCTCTGCAGTTCATCCAGAGTGATCATGGGCCTCTTGGCTGCATCTCTGATCAGTCTTCTCCTTGTATGAGCTGAAAGTTTAGAGGGACGGCCAGGTCTTGGTAGATTTGCAGTGGTCTGATACTCCTTCCATTTCAATATTATCGCTTGCACAGTGCTCCTTGGGATGTTTAAAGCTTGGGAAATCTTTTTGTATCCAAATCCGGCTTTAAACTTCTTCACAACAGTATCTCGGACCTGCCTGGTGTGTTCCTTGTTCTTCATGATGCTCTCTGCGCTTTTAACGGACCTCTGAGACTATCACAGTGCAGGTGCATTTATACGGAGACTTGATTACACACAGGTGGATTGTATTTATCATCATTAGTCATTTAGGTCAACATTGGATCATTCAGAGATCCTCACTGAACTTCTGGAGAGAGTTTGTTGCACTGAAAGTAAAGGGGCTGAATAATTTTGCACGCCCAATTTTTCAGTTTTTGATTTGTTAAAAAAGTTTGAAATATCCAATAAATGTCGTTCCACTTCATGATTGTGTCCCACTTGTTGTTGATTCTTCACAAAAAAATACAGTTTTATATCTTTATGTTTGAAGCCTGAAATGTGGCAAAAGGTCGCAAAGTTCAAGGGGGCCGAATACTTTCGCAAGGCACTGTAGGTGAAATAAATAAATAAATACAAAAGTCTGTCCAAATGTGCCTAATTGGTTTATTAATACATTTTCAAGTTTATAACTGTGCACTCCCCTCAAACAATAGCAATGTATTATTTCACTCTAATAGCTACTGTAAATTGGATAGTGCAGTTAGATTAACAATAATGTAATCTTTCTGCCCATATCAGATATGCCTATTTCCTATTTTCCAGTCTGATTCCACCAGGCAAGCAGGGCGGCACTGAGAGCTACAGTTACAGAGACATGGACGGAGCTAGCCCTGTTACACAAGTCTGTCTGGCAGCATGAGAAGCTGCTGGTGACACCAGCACCCAGGATGGTTGCAGCGGTGGTCTTGCCACACAGGTCTGTGTCCAGACAGCCACGGGTGTGAAGTTTCAGAAACGCTATGGCATTTAATTCTAGATGGAGTGGATTTTGGATACGATGTTTCAGTGATTGGTTCATTATGACATTGACGTTATATCAGCGAATTCATTGCTTATTCACACGTTTTTGGTGTACAGGCTTCCTTACTTGCTTCTCCGGTGTAGCAGTTGAGAGTGGAGTTGTCACACACCATGTTTGTGGGAAATAAACATGTCCAGAATATTCCCACACTGCACTGCATATAGGTCAGAGACTGGGCTGTGGCACATGGAGGAGAGGCAAGAGAAGTTGATGAATCATGTGCAGTGCAGTGCAACACAAGACAATACAATACAAATAATGATACAGTAGATAGGTAGGAGCACCTGACTGAACATGAGCTTGTTGCTAATGACGAGTGGCATCAGGTGGAAGAATGCAAGGAGACAGCATGATAAAAAACTGAAACATACATGTTTAGACGTTCACAGTAAGTACATGTATTAGATATGTACATTAAGACGAATGGTCTACTCGATTGTATACTGTGTAAATTGATATTGTACACACAGTGCAGCCCCTGAAACTAGAGGAGTGTTCGCTGGCTTCTTTCATCTACAAAGTTGCCAATTACATGTGGTTCAGTCATTAGAGTGGAATTAATATTTTTTTTAATTAGTGAAGGTAATCCTACCACAGCAGACTCCGTTTGTCCTAGCAGAACGGCCTAGGTACTCATGTATAATTGTTCCTGGAAATCAGACTATAACAATAGAAATCACTCTCAAGTTCCCAATACTCCTTTTGTTGTGTACAGAATAGGTAACATGCATCCCATGGATGTCTACCATCATATTTACCAAGGGGGTCATATGTAGGGGAGTGTACCACCATCCCATATAAACAATTTATAGCTTTAGAAAATAAAAGCACCTACTTCAGAATTTGTGATCAACCCTAACTAATCAAATCACAAGGTCTTACTGTACCCGTCTTTGAATATTGTCATAGGGACAGATGATTCCGATAGGATTTAGCCACGGCTATGAAGACCACCAGGACAGTTAGCCCTATCAAAATATTAGTCTTCATCTTGTAGGAGGGTAGTGTTTGTTGTTTTCAATAGGAGTCGGAGGCCTAATCCCGGAAAATGTACTCACTCTATAGAAAATGGTGAGGAAAGATTACTAATCAAATTAATGGGGAAAATTACAGTTTGGTGCAGATGGAGAATAGAATGAAGTATAGCAGGTTTTATCGTCTTCCATGAGGGTGTTAAACGTTTGTCGGAAAAGAACAGTCCGGAATGCAGTTAGTATCTGTAAATTATTTATATTATTTTATTATTTGTTCAACCATTTCACACACACACACACACATAATGTAGTGTCTCGTAGTAGTAGGTATTTTTTAAAAGTGTCATATGTGGTATGTTTATTTATTGTACATAGAATACATAGAAAGTTTATCTTTATAAAAAAAAGTACAGAGTGTAAAATACTCAACAACTCATTAGATATGAAGATAAAGGATAGTGACATGGTTGAGAAGAAGTTAGGCCATTAAAAAGTACTTAATCACTCTGACATGTTCCCAATGTAAATACAGTGACATTGGTTAACTGTTCATACCGATGTTGTTTAGTCTAAGCACTAGAGGTGCAACCAGTTTGAGTTGGTACTTGGAACAAAAGCGTAGTGAAACTAGCCTTAATAAACATTGCAGTCTTTCACAGAATAAAACCAGTTTCAGTACATTGTGTATTTAAGAACTACAACCTACAACAACCCCCTTCAATGGAAACCTATGGAGGAGGTGTCCTTATTGTGAAGGGTTTGTCTAGGGGCAAAGGTACTCCAGATGGAGCCAAGGGCCATGGTGAGACTGAGTTGGACTGCACGGGTTGGTGCTCCACTAAACATACAAACATACTGTCAAATACATATTTGCATGTTTAGTGTTAGAGACAATATGCATATTTTCTAAAGGTCTCCCTTGATCAAAATGTCTGCTCCCACCACTGTTAGTATGTTTTCCTGAATAAGGAAGGTGAAATATTATAGTCAGGGAGTAAACGTTAATTATATTGAGGGATACCTGGATTTAATTGGACCTCTTTGAAATGAAAATGCATGGCCCTCCCCGAGTAAAATATATTTTTACCTGGCCCTCACCGAGCAATTGAAAAAAAAACATCTAACCCTCCCCCTTCAAATGATAATTTAAATAGCTGGAATATGAAATCCCTTTTTAGTATGCTATCAATGTTGCAGTCACGCTTTCTATCAAATCAACACGTGGTTGAGAACCACTGCTGTAGTTCATATCATATTCATCTGCTAGAGGGCAGCATTTGCCCATTTAAGCATTAAGGACCGTCCACACCACCGATAAATTACACATAACTATAAAATGTTGGCGAGCATCCACACTTGAGGAAAGTTTATCGTTCTACAGTAGCCTAAACCTATAATAAACTGATCAAAGCATGCTACTGCACGCTGTAGGCCTATGAATAAGGTGTTAACATAGACCATTCAGTGCTTCAGGGTGTGTTCATTGTCATAGCAACAACTGCAAATAATAGGCCTACTTCAATGTAGACTACATGTAGCCTAATGAAAAATATAATATAGAAACTCTTATTTAAATTAAATGTAGAAATTCAACAACAAACGATTCCATTTTTTTGTTGTTGTGCAAGCAATCTTTTTCTTCTGGCTAACAGATCATGAAATGGCAGATCTGTGCCTTCCTACAGGCTGCGCTCTGCAGTCCCCAGGACATCGGGCACGCAAAGCTCCACTACTGATTAGGCCTACGTTTTTAAACATGATTCTATCTATAGGCTACAACAACACGGTGCAAGAATGTGTTATTGTTTTCAAGAGAGTAGACCTACTCAGTGAATGGCTATGGCTGTAAACTGCAGTGTTGTAAGCTAACTTGAATAACCGCTCAAACGTCCTGTTTTGAATGCTTCATGCCGAAATAACTGCATACTGCCTAGGCCTGATTACGCAACCATTTGGATCAGTCATGGGTCTATTCGACAGTTTACAAGGTCCAGAAAGGTACATTAGCTGGCTACTCACATGGTGTATTTTGATCACACCATCGCATGCTCTCTTTCTCTCCTTTCAAACTCACAGCCAGTCATTTCGGGTTTCTGTATTTTACATTCAGCAAGCAAGAGCAAACTGAAATATCTCCTCGATAGACTAGTAGTAGAAAATAAAATGCTTGAAATAAGTGTGCGACAAGCTATTGTATGCCTAGTCTTGCTTTTACTGGTACTCCAAGATCTAAGGAGAAATCATTAGAAATAATACTGCAGTGATAGCCTTGTAAAAAAGGCTGTCCTGCTCCTCTCCTCTCTACCTAACATCCACTCACAGTCCCTTAAATGTGAATCACATTTTTGTTTGGCGTACCCCTGACGGCATTGCACGTACCCCAGGGGGAACCCCAGTTTGGGAATACCTGTTCTATGGTGTACTTGACAGAAGCCTAGTTGAACCCTCCACCCCCTCCTCCCTTTGACCCCCTCCCTTTGCCCCCCATACCAACCCAACTCTGACAGTATATAATCCCAGGTCTATAACTCATGCTTCACCATTCTGTTGTCACTGCCAACTTTAAGTACACTAGACTTTTGAAAATAATTATTTCTGGGATCAAAACTCAATTCATCACTTTTGTCAAGATGAACAAAATCATTTTCGGAATCCTTGCAGTTGCTGCATCTTTTATGCCGGGTGAGTCTAACCGATAATCAATGCCACTCACTCACAAACAAAACTGAGGATGCAGTTTGCTTGGACAATAGTTGATTTCAATGGTTATCATTTTAGGGCAGGGCCAATTTAGCTAAAGGGTTGTTAATCCAACAATCCTCCGCCATAGGTTTCATCATGTGAGTTAAAGTGTCAATGCCATTCAGTTTGAAGGGTCAGTTCATTTATTCTTTTTCGACTTATCCATTGTCGTTTCATCCATAAAGTTTTTATTGAGTTTGTTGGCTGGTAATGTAGCAATATCCAGCATCTCCAGGCAAAAAAATTTTAAGCACGAAGCGATGCTGGTGGAAAAGGTAAGCATCGGCTAGTGGTGTATTCTACAGCATGGAGAGAGCAGGGGAGTGGGTGTGGAATGTAGAAGGTAGAGATCACTTTCCACATTTTTTTGCTTGCACCGCTAGGGGATTTTTCAAAGAAATCGGAGATTACTACATAACACTTGTAGAGACCAAAAGAGAATAATGGAGACTAGAGAGATGAGTTTTAAATGATGAGAGAGGGATTTGTATGATCAATGCAATGTCTATGTTGTAATGGCATGCCATTTCAGTGATTTTCCTCATTCATTGAATAGCACACCAAACAAGGGTGTGGTCTGTGGTCTTCAGACGTCTATGGCCATACATCAAAACTGGGTGTGGCCTTCAGTTCAACCACAGCAGGTTTTGGTGATGACTATTGCTTTGGTGTTGGCATAGAATTCATATAATGCACAATAACAGTATAGAACAGAATAGAGTGACGTAATGAATGTGCGTCATGTTTCCTCTCACTCTCTCTCTACCCCCAACAATTAATTACTTAGTGACAAAACAATGGTCATTCATTGTCTGTGAAGCCATGTTATCTAATTGTCTAACACCACCCAACGTTGTGTGTTTCAGCCGAGTCCGCCTCAAAGTTTAGACTTGTATCCCTGACATGCAACAAATGCAGTGTGGGCCTGCTGGGTGTTTGCACGAACACTGCGGATGAGGTCTGCATAATCAACACAAGTAGCTGCTTCACTGGAAGGGCTAGTAAGTACCCTTCCCCGCCTCAACCCCCCCACCTCCCTCACCCATCCCCTCTTCTCATTCAGCCCACCTGGATGACCTGCTTAGTAGAAACTACCCACCCTTGTACACACACACACACACACACACACACACACACAGCATCATGTTCACTGTCATTCTAACTCTACTATTTTCTCTCTCGCTCTTTCTCGCTCTCTCTCTAGCCTTCCCTTCCCTCACTACTTTCGCAGGCTTCAACACCCAAGGCTGTCTGGAGAGTGCTATGTGCAACACCACCACCAACGCCACCCTCCTGGGCACCACTTACACCTCCGTCAAGGCCTGCTGCAACTCCAACAAGTGCAACCCAGTCACAATTAGCGGCGCAACCTCCGCCAAGCTCTCTGTCACCACAGCTCTTGGCGCCGCCCTGGTGGCCTCCGTGTGGAGCATGCTGTACTAGACCTACTAGAGGAGGGTTTTCCAAACTCTGTCCTCGGGACCCCAAGCGGTGCACGTTTTGGGTTTTGCCCTAGCACTGCATAGCTGATTCAAATAATCAACAAATCATCAAGCTAGGGGCAACATCCAAAACGTGCACCACTTGGGGTCCCGAGGACCGAGTTTGGAAAATGCTGAGCTAGAGGAAGTAGAAGACACATTCTGATTCTGAAGAACTAGAAGACCGTCCCAGTTTGTTTTGTTCACGCTACATGTTTAAACCGGCTTGACTCTGGTTTTCTCATGTGTCGATGCTGTTCTAGCATGAAATATGTACTTTTTCATGTTCCCATACTATAACTACTTTACATGTATAATGTTATTGTTAAATCTCATGGATCCTATGGAGAGGGCCAAAGGGTAACAGTCTGGTTTCAGTCACTGATAAGGTTGGATAGCCGTGCATTAGGAAAGGGGTGAGGAATGTGGGCCGAGGTCACGTCAGCTACAGCGACAAGGAACAGTTCTATTACATACACACCACCTAAGTTTGTTCCTTTCAACAGAGCTGTATTGGCTATCTAGATGTGCAAGAAGGAGATGCCGCCTAATAGTATAAATGCTTGTGCTGGTGGAAACATGTCTTTGTCTTTTCAGCTGTTTGACCCCGATGTGGGGATACACTTGGTTTGAGCTTTACTAGTCGTCTGTGAGTTTTATTCTGTTTGTTCAGAACTGAACAGTTGGCAATGTCAACACGATTCACCACGATTTACAGTCAAACTAGAGAGTCCGAATCAGTGAAACAGGAGCCCGGCACCAAAAACAAGGTAGGCACAGTTCCTACACATGTTACCACTCAGAGTCATAGGCTGAAACAATTATAGGATATGGACCTAGAAAGCCTGAGTTTATTCAGTAGTTCCATTGTGATACAAACGGTTATCAATCATTGGTGTAGGGTTGATTCCGTAAGGATAGGTCCCGAGATCCATAGGGAGATCTATGGTGTAGGTTCCGTTAGGATAGGTCCCTAGATCGATAGCTAACTACAGTGTAGGGTAGGTTCTGTGTAGGATAGGTCCCTAGTGGGGGTGTTCCCCTGAGAGATCCGTAAGTGGGACGAAAGTCCCAGCCGCGGTGGCCGTGAGGCAGTAAAATGTGTGTGTGTGGATATATTTTCATGCATGTGTACTAGTACGAAAGGTTGAATAGAATAGCCCATGTAGAAGGACAAAGGAAGGAAGTGCAAATGGTGGAGAATAGGAGAAATCTGAGAGTATCTGTGCTTGATTAAAGATGAAAGGTTGTTAGTGGGAATGTGGATGGGGATAAAGGTTGCCTACAAGTTCTGGAGGAGAGACTCATTCATGGTTAGAAAAGCAAGAAGATATTCAAATGTTGTTTTAACATGATTTGAATGTATTAGCAATAGCAATAAGGAGAGGTTGGTTTATGCCCTATCGGGGCGGGGAACCGTGACTGATTATGTGTAAATAGGAAGACAACTGTGAATACTACTGGTTGTGTGTGTTGTCAACAACAGTGATATGAGGCGTAACACTTAGGCGTAACACTTTGGCATAAGACATTAGGTCACCAGCATTCTCCAGTAGAAAATTGCCAAACACTTCAGTATTGTTTCTAATGCAAGGTATCAGGTCCTTTGGCCAAATTATTAGGTAGCTATACCGTAACTACTCTCCTGGAAGTGGGTATAACTACCTACATTTAAAAATAAAATAAATTGGTGTGTATTAGAGCTGTGGTTGAGGAAATGCTCTGGACACCTTCAGGAGAGGCGTCAGAATAATAACTATTGAAATGGCGACGGGTTGCCCCGATTCTCCTTTGTAAAGGGGGGCTCGAGGAAGAAAAGTTTCAAAAAGCCATAGAGGCGCTGAAAGAGGCGCATGAGCATTCTACCAATTCAGCTCGAATATGGGAAGAGTTGAGCAAACCAGATAAGATTGGTCAGCACTTCCCTGCTGATGGAAAATTACAATCTAATAGAGAATTCAGAGATGCTATTGTGAGTTGGCACAATGACAGAAAACAAACATCAAAAGCTCAAAACAGCAGCGTTTTGATGTCAGCGTTCCCATCAACAAAAAAAGCAAAACCATTTCAACCAAAATTAGTTGATGTACTCAGCATCAAAAAGATTGGGTACATTGATAGAATGTATACGTCTACTTTGATGGATGGTTTGAAACCTGTTATCAAAACGTCTATTACGGAGGTAGTGGAACAACATTTTCATTGGGATGAAATAGTAAGGAATCTAATTCCGCTCACTTTGTAGCTATGCCGTCCCAGTTGTTTGCCTCTCATCGGTGTAATGCACTGAGCATCCATAGTCAAGAGCTTTTGAGCTATCGGCTCAAATTTTTGAGAGAGAAACACATAAGCCCAGAATGCATTAAAGACACTCCCTTTGTTTTCACACTGTTTCTGTTCATGAATTTGAAGATGCTTATGTTGTGGAAGTCGATCACTGTAGTTTTGAAGCTGTAACTCTGAATTCCTAAAGGAGGATCGAAATGTGCAGAATTGGTACGTGGAGGAAAATGGGGGAGGGTCATGCTTTTTCAATTTCAATAAAGGGGAGGGTTTAGTATTATTTATTTTTTAATCTAGTCATGTAATTTGCAATGTAATTTGCAATTACATCAATTTGTAATTGATGAAATGTCTATAGTTCTCAGTGTTTTAAATTAGTTCCTCATTAGGTTATACAGTGCCTTTGGAAAGTATTCAGACCCCTTGACTTTTTCCACATTTTGTTACGTTACAGCCTTATTCTAAAATTGATTAAACAAAAAAATGTCCTCATCAATCTACACGCAACATCCCACAATGACGAAGCAAAAAAAGTGTTTTTAGAAATTTTGGCAAATGTATTCAGACCCTTGCTATGAGACTCGAAATGTACCTTTTTTTTCAATTGATCATCCTTGAGATGTTTCTACTACTTGATTGGAGTCCACTTGTGGTAAATTCAATTGATTGGACATGATTGGAAAGGCACACACCTGTCTATATAAGGTCCCACAGATGACAGTGCATGTCAGAGCAAAAACCAAGCCATGAGCTCGAAGGAATTGTCCGTAGAGCTCCGAGACAGGATTGTGTCGAGGCACAGATCTGGGGAAGGGTACGAAAAAATGTTTGCAGCATTGAAGGTCGCCAAGAACACAGTGGCTTCTATCATTTAAACAAATATATATATATTTTTTAGGGCTCCTTTGTTCTCCATTTCCGCCTGAATGACGTGCCCAAAGTAAACTGCCTGTTGCTCAGGCCCTGAAGCCAGGATATGCATATGATTGGTACCATTGGAAAGAACACACTTTGAAGTTTGTGGAAATGTTAAAATAATGTAGGGGAATATAACACAATAGATATGGTAGGAGAAAATCCCAAAACAAACCTTCCTGGATGCAATTCCTATGGCTTCCAGAGCGTGTCAGAAGTCTATGTTGAAGGTTTCAGGCTTGTAACTTCAAAAACTAATAAGAAATATCAGTTTTAGTACAGGGACACAGTCTTGGAAATTTGTGTTTGCGCACACCATGAAGACAGTACGCACCTGCTAAAATCGTTTTCCTGTTGAACATGCTTCTTTCCGTAAGAAATATTCTAGTTCGATTTCATTATAGGGTATCTGAGGAGTGAATAGAAACATATTTTGACTTGTTGAAACAAAGTTTAGGGGTAGATTTTCGGATTCCTTTCTCTGCATGTTGAACGAGTGGATTACTCAAATCGATGGTGCCAACTAAACTGACTTTTGGGGATATGAAAGAAGGATTTTATCTAACAACACGACACTACATGTTATAGCTGGGACCCTTTGGACGATAAATCAGAGGAAGATTTTCAAAAATTTAGTGAGTATTTTATCGTTATTTGTGAATGTATGAAACCTGTGCCGTTGGAAAAATATTTTGATGTGGGGCGCCATCCTCAAACAATCACAGCTACTGTAAATCAGACAGTGCCGTTAGAATAACAAGAATTTAAGCTTTCAGCTTAAGCTTTCAGTTTAAGACACTTATATGTACCTAAAATATCCATACATTTTATGATTATTTATTTGAATTGTGCACCCTCCAGTTTCACCGCTAGCGCGACGCCTATCCCTATTAATATGTTTTATTTTTGGTCATTTTTTACCCTTTTTTCTCCCCAGTTGGTAGTTACAGTCTTTTCCCATCACTGCAACCACCCGTACGGACTCGGGAGAGGCGAAGGTCGAGAGCCATCCATCCTCCGAACCACGACCCCGCCAAGCCGCACTGCCATGTCGGAGGAAACACCATACAGTTGGCGAAATCAGCGTGCATGTGCCCGGGCCCGACACAAGGTGTCGCTAGAGTGTGATGGGACAAGGACATCCAGCCGGCCAAACCCTCCCCTATCTCGGACGACGCTGGGCCAATTGTACGCCACCTCATGGGTCTCCCAGTTGCGGCCGGCTGCATCACAGCCCGGGATTGAACCTGGATCTGTAGTGATGTCTCTAGCACTGTGATGCAGTGCCTTGCGCCACTCAGGAGGGCCTCCATCATTCTTAAATGGGGGAAGTTTGGAACTACCAAGACTCTTCCTAGAGCCCACCCATTTATATGACAAATAAACAAACTTGAACTTGAACTTAGAAGGGAAGGGGGGGGCAGCCAGAAAGAGAGGGGGAAAAAAGAAAAATACATAGGCTTTTAGATGGTGTCCCCAAATGTTAAGTAATCTAGAAATCTCACATTAGCTGGTAGAACTGACTAAATTAAATTAATCAGTCTTCTAATTTATTCCATTCCACAGTTTTTTTGTGTTTTTTTTGGCTAGATATTAGGGTTAATTACCTTGCTCAAGTGCATATTGACAGATTAACCTTTCGGTTACTGGCCCAACATTCTGAACCGCTAGGTTACCTGCCAGCCACAGCTGGCAGCACACAAGTAATCAATTCGGAGTGCAGCTGCATGCAACCCGATCTTAATGCCTGTGGTAAACTATAAATAGTAGAAATACATATACAAATATTGAAAAGATTTTATGAGACAACTAAAAAATTGCAACATGAAAATATTGTACCATTTACATTATGCAATTTATTGACGGTCCCTAACTAGCCCCGGAGATAGGCTATCCAAAGTCAGGTCGCACAGCAGCCGGCTGAAGCTAATTGGCAAAATAATTTGGCTAACTCTTCCCACCTGCGAACACACATATGAGACACCCACATTAAACCACCCCAAAACCAACTCACGTTTGAGTTCAGTCATGGCCGCTAGCATTTCTTATTGAACCAAATTTAAAACGAAAAAAAAGTTATCCTTTAAAACTAACTAATGACATGTTGTACAACTACCTTGCTTCCTTGCAGATGATCCAAGGAGGTGGACAGATAAGAACAGCAGACAAGTGGAGCACTTAGAACAGCAGCCAGGGGCAACTGGTAGGGAAGAGGATGATTTACGTAACACAGACACAGGCCAAAAATAAGTTAAGCTACCCAGTATCCACTTGAACGTTTTGGATTGCAAAACTAAAGAAGCACACCAGACAAGACAGAAAAAGCAACATAAGAATAAATGATGGAGAGAGGCACCAGACAAGACAGAGAAATACCAACAGAATAATATTATATGATTGAGAGAGACATCAGAAGAACAGAACAGGCTATAACTGAAGAGGATAGACAGTAACAAACAAGAACCCGAGACAGCCACAGACAAGACAGAAAAAGTGACAGAAGAGATGGAGAGAGAACAGAGGTGGGTTGAGCACATAGTAGACTGTATCACTTCAACCTGCTATATAGATTCTAACTCTATTTGCACAAATTATAACAGGTGAAATACAGACAGTGAAAAAGTAAAACATGGTTTACAAAGAATTTGCAGGTGAGGTGAAAATGCCAGAGTAAAAAAACATGTAATGGTAATTTCATCTAGGACAACCCAGGGCAATTAAACTGATTCCAGAGGCCGACCCAAAACAACTTAGGAGGCACGCACACCATCCACCGCTTTTAAATTTTTTTTATTAACCAGGTAGGCTAGTTGAGAACAAGTTCTCATTTACAACTGCGACCTGGCCAAGATACTTCAAATTTCATAGCTATGTGTCACAGTCAGGAGAAGGTCAAAATGATGACTACAGTGTCATGTGCCTGTTTGCTACCTGGCAACAACAACCATCATCTTGGTATGATGTCACTGTGCCAGATTACTTGCTGTGGACTACAAAGTCATCTTATAGAAAAGTAAAGGGCTGATATGACAATGTTTTGACGATGTTTTCAGTTTTTTAATTGGTTTGAGCGGGAACCGGGGAGGAGAACAAAGAAAACCTGTTTGTCCTGCTAAGTAGAAAAAAAGCCGCCCTGAGGAAAGGATTGTTTAGGGGTGGAGAAAATTCCATGACACTGACAGACAGTACCAAAGAACACAGAAGACGGCAGAGGATTTTGTAGAACTTTTAAACATTTATTGAATTATTTTAAAACCTCTACAGGATCGGTGGGTCCCCCGCGGGAGAGTTGAGCTAACGTAGGCTAATATGATTAGCATGAGGTTGTAACTAGCAAGAACATTTTGCAGGACATAGACATATCTGATATTGTCAGAAATCTTAAAATCGTGTTAATTGAACTGCAATGTCCAATTTACAGTAGCTATTACAGTGAAAGAATGCCATGCTACTGTTAGAGGAGAGTGCACAGCTATGAACTTGAAAATGTATTAATAAACCAATTAGACACATTTTGGCAGTCTTGATACAACATTTGAACAGAAATGCAATGGTTCATCGGATCAGTCTAAAACTTTGCACATACACTGCTGCCATCTAGTGGCCAAAATCTAAATTGTCAAAGATGATGGTACAAAACATTTCTTTTTTTCTTTTTATTATCTTTTACCAGATCTAATGTGTAATATTCTCCTTCATTAATTTAACATTTACACAAACTTCAAAGTGTTTCCTTTCAAATGGTATCAAGAATATGCATATCCTTGCTTCAAGTCCTGAGCTCCAGGCAGTTAGATTTGTGTCCTTTTAGGTGAACATTTGCAAAGTCATCCAGCCATCACATACAGTATACACATTTACACTTTTAAAAGGTTTTAAAAGTCAAAAATGTTTCAGATTTACCCAATCAGTCAAGCCATTCATGGTTAGTACACGGCTAACATCAAATTAGTACTCAGAGTTCTTCCCAAACAAGAAAGTACCTTGGATAAATTTCCAGTTAACCTAGATATCCCAATAACGATAACAGATAAACACATAGAACTTTAAAGCTTGTTACAGTAACTTAGTGTGCAGGCTAACTCAAATGAGCTGCTAACGTAATGTAGCTAGGCAACTTTACATACTGTATAGTGTTGTAAGAACATATTAAAACATGTAATGACGCATTCACTGACTGTTGTTAAACACACTGATAACCCATGAATATACACTGCTAAAAACCCTTTGGGATGGGCTACAAAGACAAAGAACTCTGTCAAGAACCAATGGGATACTGACAACAGGCTGGAGAGGACTGTCTATCACCTACGAACAACCAACCAGGAGCCAGGACTACTAGAATCTACCTACTTCATTTCAATGTATAAATGTACTGCCCAAATATGTGGGACGCCCTCTTTTTCCGAAAACTCCCTAAGAGTTGGACGATAAGAGCCGTGCTGCACGTTTGCCAGCTATCACTATGCCTGATTAAAAGCCTCAAATATACTGTATCCGCCTTGTCCAGAGTCTCATCTTGGTCTTGTTTCTCCAATAACTAATCATTGACAAATAGCCTTCTAAGTGAATTAAATATCACCATCTAGCTAACTTCATATTAGCTAGCTATCTATATTGATGTATTTATCATTTTAAAAAGCTTGCAATTACATTTGTAGCTAGCTAGCTAAAAGCCATGGAAGAGGGTGAAAGGATTAGTAGCTCCAGCTGTCAGAGAATGGAGAGAGTAGACTAACATAGATAGGTACCTTTGGTACCTTTGTAGGAGGTACCTTTGTAGGAGGACATTATGAAATGTTGATCCAGTTCCAGCACCTAGCGAGAGAAACTATGAGGATAGAGAGATAGAGAAAGATAATATTCAGTGCAATTTTAGTATAACAAAACCTGTTTCTTTGTGAGGTTTTTTGTATTCATATACAGAGAGCTGTGAAACCCTGTATGCAGATGAAGAGGTCACAATGAATGTCCCAAGAGAATAAGAGTGCATCTTTGTATACCATGGGTTATACACTGAGTGTACAAAACATTAGGAACACCTTCGAAAGCATTCAACAGGGATACTGGCCAATGTTGACTCCAATGCTTCCCACAGTTGTACGCCTGTCACCTACTACCACACTCTGTTCAAAGGCACTTAAATCTTTTGTCTTGCCCATTCACCCTCTGAATGGTACACATACAGTACACAATCCATGTCTCAAGGTATAAAAATCATTCTTTAACCTGTATTCTCCCGTTCATCTACACTGTTCGAAATGCATTTAAGTTACATCAACAAGGTATCATAGCATTCACCTGGATTCACTTGGTCAGTCTATGTCATGGAAAGAGCAGTTGTTCCTAATGTTTTGTACACTCCGTGTATGTTAGCAAATGTTGTCAACAGAAATACAGTTTAAAAGTCACACAATGGATAAACCTATTACAACTGGAGCAGGCCAACCCTGCTGGGTGTGCAGGCTTCTGTTCCAGCCCAGCACTAACTGGTAATTGATATTCAACATATCAAACCTAATTAGTTAATAATTAAAGTGTCTATTGTTGGGCTGGAATAGAAGTCTGCTCACCAAGTAGACCAAGGATCAGTGGAGCGAGGACTTTTTTTTTGTACACCTGAAATTATGCCTTAGTAGTTATAGCCTATTTGTTACTAAGATGGCTAACCTTTACATATGACTTAACTTACTTACTTGTTAAAGTGTCGAGTCTTTGAAGTGAAGTGTTTAAACTTATTTTAATTGTTAACTTGAAACAGTTATTCAAGATGAATTAGTGTCAATGTTGATTAATCACAGATCACAATCCTCTAATCAAGAGGGGAAGTGAATGTGTATCTAATTTGTCTGTGATTCTGTGTTGTACTCTCGAAGGAACATTACAGTTTTGTTCAGTTGTAAGCTCTCCAATTAGTTTTTGTTTGATTGTCACTCTCTCTCTGCATACTATGGCTGCAACACCTACAGTATGATGGCATTAGCTTTATTAGCATTTGCAATGCACGACTTGACATTGTGCATCTGAAGCAGAGAATAGCTTGACTCACACATTGTTTGATATTGTAGAGTTATACGTTCTCAATTTAAAAATGATACCAGTAGACAATAATAGTATACAATGTACAGTGGGGCAAAAAAAGTATTTAGTCAGCCACCAATTGTGCAAGTTCTCCCACTTAAAAAGATGAGAGGCCTGTAATTTTCATCATAGGTACACTTCAACTATAACAGACAAAATGAGGAGAAAAAATCCAGAAAATCACATTGTAGGATTTTTAATGAATTTATTTGCAAATTATGGTGGAAAATAAGTATTTGGTCACCTACAAACAAGCAAGATTTCTGGCTCTCACAGACCTGTAACTTCTTCTTTAAGAGGCTCCTCTGTCCTCCACTCATTACCTGTATTAATGGCACCTATTTGAACTTGTAATCAGTATAAAAGACACCTGTCCACAACCTCAAACAGTCACACTCCAAACTTCACTATGGCCAAGACCAAAGAGCTGTCAAAGGATACCAGAAACAAAATTGTAGACCTGCACCAGGCTGGGAAGACTGAATCTGCAATAGGTAAGCAGCTTGGTTTGAAGAAATCAACTGTGGGAGCAATTATTAGGAAATGGAAGACATACAAGACCACGGATAATCTCCCTCGATCTGGGGCTCCACGCAAGATCTCACCCCGTGGGGTCAAAATGATCACAAGAACGGTGAGCAAAAATCCCAGAACCACACGGGGGGACCTAGTGAATGACCTGCAGAGAGCTGGGACCAAAGTAACAAAGCCTACCATCAGTAACACACTACGCCGCCAGGGATTCAAATCCTCCAGTGCCAGACGTGTCCCCCTGCTTAAGCCAGTACATGTCCAGGCCCGTCTGAAGTTTGCTAGAGAACATTTGGAGGATCCAGAAGAAGAATGGGAGAACGTCATATGGTCAGATGAAACCAAAATAGAACTTCTTGGTAAAAACTCAACTCGTCGTGTTTGGAGGACAAAGAATGCTGAGTTGCATCCAAAGAACACCATGCCTACTGTGAAGCATGGGGGTGGAAACATCATGCTTTGGGGCTGTTTTTCTGCAAAGGGACCAGGACGACTGATCCGTGTAAAGAAAATAATGAATGGGGCCATGTATCATGAGATTTTGAGTGAAAACCTCCTTCCATCAGCAAGGGCATTGAAGATGAAACGTGGCTGGGTCTTTCAGCATGACAATGATCCCAAACACACCACCCGGGCAACGAAGGAATGGCTTCGTAAGAAGCATTTCAAGGTCCTGGAGTGGCCAAACCCATAGAATTTTGGAGGAATGGGCCAAAATACCAGCAACAGTGTGTGAAAACCTTGTGAAGACTTACAGAAAACGTTTGACCTCTGTCATTGCCAACAAAGGGTATATAACAAAGTATTGAGATAAACTTTTGTTATTGACCAAATACTTATTTTCCACCATAATTTGCAAATAAATTCATAAAAAATCCTACAATATGATTTTCTGGATTTTTTTTCTAATTTTGTCTGTCATAGTTGAAGTGTACCTATGATGAAAATTACAGGCCACTCTCATCTTTTTAAGTGGGAGAACTTGCACAATTGGTGGCTGACTAAATACTTTTTTGCCCCACTGCACTACCAAGAAATGTATTGGTGAATTATATTAATCATGTATTGAACTGCATCCATCCAACAATGCCTTTGTGTAAGTCATGGAACGTTGAGTCAAATATAACCTATTTTTAAACCTCTTACAAACTTGGTTTTGTAGCATATACTGGGAATTTGATCATTTTGACTGATATTTTGATTGTCTGTTTGTTTCATATCTGCAAAAACATTGTCAGCTTCACTTTAAACTTTAGGTCACCAGTTACTTTGTGTGCTAAACCTGAAATGTTTTTTCCAATGGGAAGTAATATTTGTACATTTTGATTGTGAAATGATTTTGGTTGTGTTTTTGTATTCTTATGATTGATTTATTATGTCCTAGTTAATGGACTGCTTATCCTTTAACATCATGCTGTGTGTGTGTCTTTCCATCAACCCTATTGTCACGACTTCCACCGAAGGTGGCTCCTCTCCCTGTTCGGGCGGCGTTTGGCGGTCGTCGTCGTCGGTCTACTAGCTGCCACCGATCCCTTTTATTTTCCGTTTGGTTTTGTCTGTCTTGTTGTTCACCTGTGTCTAGTTTAGGTTAATTAGGGTATTATGGGGTATTTAATCTCGCCCTACCCTCTAGGTTTTGTGCGGGATTGTTTGTGTATCTGTCATTTCTTTGGGTTGCGTTGTTTTGTTTGTTTTTTTCTTCTGTTGAACAGGTGTTTTTTCTGGACTGCGTTCCTGTTGTTTAGTGGCTGCTGTTGTGGTCCTGTGCCTGCTCTTGATGGACTTGTAAATAGACGCCCTTCTTGCAATTCTCTCTCTCCTGCGCCTGACTCCACACTCACCTCTCCTAGGGAAAACCTGACACCTATGAAGTGGTGTCGTGATACCTGGAGAAGTTCCCAAATGGCCCGGCCTTCGAAGGAAAGTTACTCTGTTTGAAAAATACAATGTTTTCCAATACATTTTTCAGATTTACAGACTCAAAATGACACTTTTTGTATATCGAAAAATACAAAAATGTGATGGTCTAAGTCCACAACAATGCTTAGCCACAGAAATCTGATTCGGTGGGCCTGGCTCCCCAGTGGGTGGGCCTCTGTTCACCCAGGCCCATCCATGTCTATGCCCCTGATGCGAACAGCACATGATGACAATTGCGCATCACAAATAGCCTACTAACCAACACTTCGAACTAAACTTTTTCAATACCTGGTTTGCATACTTATTGCTGCCTTAGTTAGCATTTACTGGTAGATGTCATACGTTGAAACGTCTTTCCAACCCTACCGGCATTCTTCTGTGAACTGCACAATCTTGCTGCCTGCAGAAGACATTCTGCTGAAACTGTGTGTGGCCCACATGTGAATATATTTAACGTGCTTAGCGGTTGTGTAGGCTACTTTGTGCATGATTTCTCTATTGTACTATACCTCCACTACACTACTTTGATACGCATCAGTAGGGATTAAGAAGTGAGTATAGGCAGTGGCGATTTTAGCATGTAAATCTTGGTGGGGCAAACTCAACAAACAAATGTAGATGCATGCTAGCAAAGCAACTACACAACATACCACAACACTACACAATACACTAGTTGCTCTATGGTGCCCACAAACTGTAAGGGCCTACGTAAAGCTGTCCCAACAGCAGAGTCCCGACACCTTACCACTGTTACACCTGGCTATCAGTGAAGCCTTGTCTGGTAGCGAAGCAGTTAATTCAGCCTCATTTACTGCCTTAAAAAACAGCTGATATGACTGACTTGCTAAAACAAATGTGGTTTCTACTGACAATTGAGAAGTACAGACTATGGCATAAGGGGACGACAAACAGATTATAGGCAATCCGTAATTTCGATTAAGACATTCATGAGCGAGCTAGGATGGACGTAGTCAATATAACTATTTGTTCAGCACTTTTGAAATGTACAGCAACAGAATTCAAAACATGGGCCATTCTTACAGTATTCTCCCTGGGATCTCTGAAAAAAAAACAAGGTCGAATCATGATGACATCAGTAATCTTCAGGTTGGCGCTCTAGAAAGAGGCCTGAGTTCCCGACATGAAATTTCGATTTGGATGACCATTCAAAACTTATTTTCCCAGTCGGAGCTCATTTTTTCTGAGTTCCTTGTTGTCTTGAACTCACTGAAGTTTGACATTTTCCAGTTCTGAGTTTCCAGTTGTTTTGAAGGTGGCAGAAGTCATGTTGGATTGACAGCCTGGCCAATGTTGAATGTGTATCATTTTAAGCTTGGAAAAGAGACCCTTAAACCCAGACTTGGACCACACACCCACTTCTCTGAATAGCAGGCTAGTGATTGCTTTGCGATGCTTGCAGTTAGCCACGGATTCCTTCCAAACCAGACATTGTTGAAATTGCGATTTCCAACTTGTTGTGTAATGTTTATGTCCAATAGCCAATGAGCACTGATACGTTTTATCTATAATTTCTCTTCATTATTTCTCATTAAAGTACAAGGATAGAATAACGATTGTCGACTTGATTCATGATGATGACTGCTAGCTAAGATTTTGAAAGTATGATGTTGACATGATCAGTCCAATCAAAGTTACTGTAGATATAACGTGATTTGACTTCATTTTATCTGTGGCCAATGACCTTGAGCCTTTATGGATGGACACTTCTAATGTAACTCTATGGCATAGTATATTCAATGCCCACAAAAAAAAGTGGGTATACTGCTTATACCTTAGTATAGCATTCACTACACCACTGTCCCTTTTGTGTTTAACAAAAAAGTGCGCTCTCTCACTTGAGTGTGCTGTTATTATCAAATTAAATCAAATGAATTTATATAGCCCTTCTTACATCAGCTGTTATATCAAAGTGCTGTATAGAAACCCAGCCTAAAACCCCAAATAGTAAGCAATGCAGGTGGCTAGGAAAAACTCCCTAGAAAGGCCAAAACCTAGGAAGAAACCTAGAGAGGAACCAGGCTATGAGTGGTGCCAGTCCTCTTCTGGCTGTGTCGGGTGGAGATTATAACAGAACATGGCCAAGATGTTCAAATGTTCATAAATGACCAGCATGGTCAAATAATAATAATCACAGTAGTTGTCGAGGGTTCAACAAGTCAGCACCTCAGGAGTAAATGTCAGTTGGCTTTTCATAGCCGATCATTGAGATTATCTCTACTGCTCCTGCTGTCTCTAGAGAGTTGAAAACAGCAGGTCTGGAACAGGTAGCACGTCCGGTGAACAGGTCAGGGTTCCATAGCCGCAGGCAGAACAGTTGAAACTGGAGCAGCAGCACGGCCAGGTGTACTGAGGACAGCAAGGAGTCATCATGCCAGGTAGTCCCGAGGCATGGTCCTAGGGCTCAGGTCCTCCGAGAGAGAGAAAGAAAGAGAGAAAGAGAGAATTACAGAGGGCATACTTAAGTTCACACAGGACGCGGGATAAGACAGGAGAAATACTCCAGAAATAACAGACTGACCCAAGCCCCCCCGACACATACACTACTGCAGCATTATGGTTGCTGTCCTTTCAGAATGAGGTACCGGTCACACACTGAAGGTTCGCCACTGCGCAAACATGTCTGTGATAGATATGAATGCTGTTAAGATAATGTATTCATGTTTCAAGAATATTTGGTAAAGCATTTTTATGGAATGGAAGTTGCATAATTCTGTTTTCTATTCTGCTGGTCAAGGGAAGATGTTAAATCCTCACTGTCCGAGACCGAGTAAAGACCAAGTACAAATGTATCTGACACCGAGACACTATGTAAGTACACATGTATCTGACACCAAGACAAGGCCGAGACACTATGTGGTCTCGAGTACCACAACACTGACTGCAGTTACTGCACTTTTACTGCAATTTCAAAACTGCAATCGTATTTTGCAAAGGATACAATCAAGTTATGAAAAACTACTGATTTCCGCTCCAAAAGAATAGCCCGCAATTACACAGAACAATGTTTATTTTATGTGACTTTAGAGCACCAGTCTGCCTACACTAGTCGCTGCTCAACATTCATGGTAAATTGTGGAGTTGCGTTTAATCGGCTAATCTAAATTACGCTTAAAAAAAATACATCTGTATCTCCTGTCAAAAAATAATTCAGCCATCTCTGACTGCAGCCTAAAGCACATTTTCTATAAGCCTATTTGCGAGTTAGGGTAGGGTGCAGGCCTCAGAAGGTTGTGGATTGGTTATTAGCAAATGCTGGCAGGTGGTGGTGAAAAAAACAGCTCAAGGTAGGTCACTAAATACTGCTTGTACTTGACTACTGAACACATGTTATAGAAAATGTTATAGAAAATATGATGCATGTGACAATAGAAATGTTTTGACAATGTTTTCACCTGCTTTTGAATTGGTATGAGTGGGCACTGGAGGGGAAGAAGGAAACCTGTCTGTCCTGCTAAGCCACACATTGAGGAATGGTTTGTTTGGGAGTGGAGAAAATGTCATGACACCAAGACAAAGCAAAGCATTCAGAAGGCATGGGATTTTGTAGAATCTTTAAACATGTATTGAATTCTTTCAATTTATTTTGCAAAGTCATCCAGTCACATGGAGTATTTATTTTATTTTAATTTTTTTATTTCACCTTTATTTAACCAGCTAGGCTAGTTGAGAACAAGTTCTCATTTGCAACTGCGACCTGGCCAAGATAAAGCATAGCAGTGTGAACAGACAACACAGAGTTACACATGGAGTAAACAATTAACAAGTCAATAACACAGTAGAAAAAAAGGAGAGTCTATATACATTGTGTGCAAAAGGCATGAGGAGGTAGGCGAATAATTACAATTTTGCAGATTAACACTGGAGTGATAAATGATCAGATGGTCATGTACAGGTATTGGTGTGCAAAAGAGCAGAAAAGTAAATAAATAAAAACAGTATGGGGATGAGGTAGGTAAAAATGGGTGGGCTATTTACCGATAGACTATGTACAGCTGCAGCGATCGGTTAGCTGCTCAGATAGCAGATGTTTGAAGTTGGTGAGGGAGATAAAAGTCTCCAACTTCAGCGATTTTTGCAATTCGTTCCAGTCACAGGCAGCAGAGAACTGGAACGAAAGGCGGCCAAATGAGGTGTTGGCTTTAGGGATGATCAGTGAGATACACCTGCTGGAGCGCGTGTTACGGGGTGGGTGTTGCCATCGTGACCAGTGAACTGAGATAAGGCGGAGCTTTACCTAGCATGGACTTGTAGATGACCTGGAGCCAGTGGGTCTGGCGACGAATATGTAGCAAGGGCCAGACGACTAGAACATACAGGTCGCAGTGGTGGGTGGTATAAGGTGCTTTAGTGACAAAACGGATGGCACTGTGATAAACTGCATCCAGTTTGCTGAGTAGAGTGTTGGAAGCAGTTTTGTAGATGACATCGCCGAAGTCGAGGATCGGTAGGATAGTCAGTTTTACTAGGGTAAGTTTGGCGGCGTGAGTGAAGGAGGCTTTGTTGCGGAATAGAAAGCCGACTCTAGATTTGATTTTCGATTGGAGATGTTTGATATGAGTCTGGAAGGAGAGTTTACAGTCTAGCCAGACACCTAGGTACTTCTAGATGTCCACATATTCAAGGTCGGAACCATCCAGGGTGGTGATGCTAGTCAGGCGTGCGGGTGCAGGCAGCGAACGGTTGAAAAGCATGCATTTGGTTTTACTAGCATTTAAGAGCAGTTGGAGGCCACGGAAGGAGTGTTGTATGACATTGAAGCTTACACATTTTCAGTTTAAAAAAAGGTTTTACAAGCAAAAAGTGATCAGATATACCTGAATCAGTCAACCCATTTACCGTTAGTACATGGCTAACATTAAATTAGTACACAGTTCTTCCCAAACAAGGAAATGCTATAGACAAATATCCAATTAACCTAGAAAATAATCCCAATAATGAAAATGTCATACCCTGACCATAGTTTGCTTTGTATGTTTCTATGTTTTGGTTGGTCAGGGTGTGATCTGAGTGGGCATTCTATGTTGGATGTCTTGTTTGTCTATTTCTATGTCTGGCCTGATATGGTTCTCAATCAGAGGCAGGTGTTAGTCATTGTCTCTGATTGGGAACCATATTTAGGTAGCCTGGGTTTCACTGTGTGTTTGTGGGTGATTGTTCCTGTCTCTGCACCAGATAGGACTGTTTTAGGTTTTCGCACGTTTGTTGTTTTGTTAGTTTTTCATGTACAGTTTCGTTATTAAAGTACAATGAATAACAACCACGCTGCTTTTTGGTCCGCCTCTACTTCACAACAAGAGAACCGTTACAGAAAACACAAACAATTAGCACATTAAAGCTTTATTTAACTCTATATTGATACTGAACAAAAATATAAACATACATGCTACAATTTAAAAATATATATATACTGATTTACAGTTCATATAAGGAAATCAGTCAATAGAAATACATTAATTAGTCCCTAATCTATGGGTTTCACATGACTGGGCATAGGCCTACCCAATTGGAAGCCAGGCCCAGCCAGTCAGAAAGAGTTTTTCCCCCACAAAAGGGTTTTATTACAGACAGAAATATTACAGTGTCATCAGCTGTCCAGGTTGCTGGTCTCAGACAATCCCGCTGGTAAAGAAGCCAAATTCTCTAAAACGATGTTGGAGGAAGCTTATGCTAGAGAAATTAACATTTCATTCTCTGGAAACAGTTCTGGTGGACATTTCTGTAGTCAGCATGCCAATTGCATGCTCCTTCAAAACTTGGGACTTTAATCAGCTTCTTGATATGCCACACCTCTCAGGTGGATGGATTATTTTTTTACAAAGGAAAAATGCTCACTAACAGGGATGTACACAAATTTGTGCACAACATTTGAGAGAAATAAGCTTTTTGTGTGTATGTATTATGACACAAGGTGAGACCCAGATGCAGACACAGGAGGCAGATGGTTGGAGTCTTACTGTCACGTCGGCTCCTCTCCTTGTTCAGGCGGCGTTCGGCGGTCCACGTCACCGACTTTCTAGCCATCACCGCTCCATTTTTCATTTATCAATTTGTTTTGTCTTGTTCCCTGCACACCTGATTTTCATTCCACAATCACACTGCATGTATTTATTCCTCTGTTCCCCCTCATGTCTTTGTGTGAAATAGTTTTGTGTTACGTGTCAATTTTGACGTGCTAGACTGGTGTTCGTTATTTCTGTGTTTTCTCACGAAGTAGGTTTATTTGGTTGAACATAATTATTGTGACTGTTTACGCGTTTTGCACTTTTGCCAATTGGCTGGAGGTTTCGACGCAGTGGCGTCCACCTCTTGGTTTCTCCTGCCTCAATTAAGTGTGCGCCTGTTCACAACTCTCTGTTCTCCTGCACCTGACTTCGCTCCCAGTACGCACACCATTGACACTTACAATATTTATTAATCCAAATGGGTAAATCAAGAGTATGGTCGCGAACAGGCAAAAGGGTCAAAACTAGTCCAAAAGGTACCGGGAAGACTATCAAAAAGAGAATAGCAAAATGAGTAAAGGGAAAACCACGCTATTTGACTTGACTAACAAACAAGACGAACTCGCACAGAGAGACAGGAAACACAGGGATAAATACACTGGGGAAAACAAGCGACACCTGGAGGGGGTGGAGACAATAACGAGGACAGGTGAAACTAATCAGGGTGTGACAGTATGGAACATTTCTGTGATCTTTTATATCAGCTCATGAAACATGGGACCAATACTTTATTTGTTCTGTTTATATTTTTGTTCTGTATATTAGCAATTCTTGTATTTTGTTTCAATCAAACCGTACACTATATACTGTATACAAAAGCATGTGGACACCCCTTTATATTAGTGGATTCGGCTATTTCAGCTGACCGGTGTATAAAATCGAGCACACAGCCATGCAATATACATAGACACACATTGGCAGTAGAATGGCCTTACTGAAGAACTCAGTGACTTTTAACGTGGCACCTTCATAGAATGCTACCTTTCCAACAAGCCAGTTCATCAAATTTCTGCCCTGCTACAGCTGCCCCATTCAACTGTAACTCGGAACCCAAACCGGCTGCGCGCATGCGCTATCGTGCATAAATGTATTTTGTCCCACTACACCAAACACGATCACGATACGCATGTTCAAATATCAAAACAAACTCTGAACCAATGACATTAATTTGGGGACAAGTTGAAAAGCATTAAACGTGTATGGCAATTTAGCTAGTTAGCTTGCACTTGCTAGCTAATTTGTCCTGGGATATAAACATTGAGTTGTTATTTTACCTGAAATGCACAAGGTCCTCTACTCTGACAATTAATCCACACAGAAAACGGTCAACCAAATCCTTTCTAGTCATCTCTCCTCCTCCAAGGCTTTTTCATCTTAGAACTTATATGGTGATTGGCATTTACACTTTCATAGTATTACCACAACAACTGGCAAAACAGTTCATCTTTCAATCACCCATGTGGGTATAACCAATGAGGAGGTGGGAGAGGCAGGACTTGCAGCGCGATCTGTCAGAAATAGGAATGACTTCTATTTTAGCCCTAGGCAACGCAGACGCTCGTTGGCGCACGCGAGCAGTGTCGGTGCTATAATTGAATAACATATATTCATTCCTAAATTATTTTGCAATGCTCGCACACACGACGCGAGCTGTGTAGTCACGGTATTAGTGCTGTCATTGGAAAGTCAAGGAGCAAGAATGGCTCAGCCGCAAAGTGGTAGGCCACAAAAGCTCACAGAGCAGGACCGCCGAGTGCTGAAGCGCATAGCGTGTACAAATCATCTGTCCTCAGTTGCAACAATCACTACTGAGTTCCAAACGGCCTCTGGAAGCAACATCAGCACAATAACTTCATGAAATGGGTTTCCATGGCCGAGCAGCTGCACACAAGCCTAAGATCATCATGCGCAATGCTAAGCGTCGGCTGGAGTGGTGTAAAGCTCACTGCCATTGGACTCTGGAGTAACAGAAACACTTTCTCTGAAGTGATAAATCACGCTTAACCATCTAGCAGTCTGATGGACGAATCTGGGCTTGGCGGATACCAGGAGAACGCTACCTGACCCAATGCATAGTGCCAACTGTAAAGTTTGGTGAAGGAGGAATATGGGCTGTTTTTCATGGTTCGGGCTAGGCCCCTAAGTTCCAGTGAAGGGAAATCTTAACACTAGAGCATGCAATGGCATTGTAGATGGCAATAGTTTGGGGAAGGCCATTTCCTGTTTCAGCATGACAATGCCTCTGTGCACAAAGCGAGATCCATAGAGAAATGGTTTGTCGAGATCAGTGTGGAAGAACTTGACTGGCCTGCACAGAGCCCTGACCTCAACTTCATCGTACACTTTTGGGATGAATTGGAAGACAGACTGCGAGCCAGGCCTAATCTCCCAACATCAGTGCCCAACCTCACTAATGCTCTTGTGGCTTAATGGAAGCAAGTCCCCGCAGCAATGTTCCAACATCTAGTGGAAGCCTGCCCAGAAGAGTGGAGACTTACAGTAGCAAAAAGGTGACCAACTCCATATTAATGCCCATGATTTTGGAATGAGATGTTCGACGAGCAGTTGTCCACATGCTTTTGGTTATATAGTGTATATCCTGCCTTGTGGCATGCTCTGTTGAGTTTTGGCACAGGATAAAAAAATTATTGAATATTCAGCTTCAGCTAACCATCATTACAAATAAGTATTTTTGGTGTAACAGTAATGTTATAGGCCTACTATGCTATGATAATATATTCGGTTCTGTTATTTAAAATGCAAATGAATCATTATGTGATCTTGCATGACATTTATTCACAGTTGTTCTAACTTTACTGAACCCTGTACCATTTTGAGAAGTGATCTTATATTATATTTGTAATAATAATAATGTGATCAGTAGGACTATTAGGTGTAGAAAACAGGTTTCAATTCATGTTATTTTAAGCGATTGGAGCTCCCTTCGTCGTTCTGAAAGGACTGCGCCAGGATCGCACAATGATGTTAAAGAAGTTGAACTAACTTGTGGTGCTGAAAAATAGCTAAAGGCTAGCTGTGCCATTCGGCCAGTTCAGAAACAAACAACAATAATTAGCAGTATAGCCTACGACTGTGCGATATAACTATTTGTATGCCATAGCCTAATGTCAATACAAATACATATAACTTAATATCATTGCACTGTTTGCGAGGAGACATTTAGTTGCGAATAGGCATTTGATTGTATTGTCTAACTTACACTGTACCATAAATACGTTTTGATTGAACACATGGTTACAATATACCCTATTACAGAATAAAAGAAAACAGAGAGGTTAACTATCGATTCATAGAATTTATTTTTATAGACTAAACATGCTATCAAATCAGTGTACCAAGTAGTGAACATAAATCATTACTATGGAGAATTGCAGGAAATTCATAAAACAGCCATAAAATCAAGCTTTTGGTGTGGTTTATTTGCATCTCAATAAACTATAACCTAAATGCATTATTACCTCCAACTTGGCCTAATTCACATTTCCAATTGCTCACCCTGGCATAGTTAGAACGGGCTGTGCATCTCAACCAACAGCCAATATAGGCTAAATATCCCAAGCACTGGTACAGCAATTTCCAGAGAGGGTCAGGCTCTTTGGGCTTTGCAGGTAGCCTGTCTGGTTTAAGGGTCCTAGAAAGAACAGTAATGACCTACGTGGTCACATATCATTCTGGGTTCCATTGTGCAAGAGGGGGTCTGTGGAGTTATTACTTTTTTTTTTTTCACCTTTATTTAACTAGGTTGTCCAGTTGAGAACAAGTTCTCATTTACAACTGCGACCTGGCCAAGATAGTGCTAAGCAGTGCTACACAAACACAGAGTTACACATGGGAATATACAAATGGGCAGTCAATAACACAATAGAAAAGTCTATACACAGTGTGTGCAAACGTTGTAAGATTAGGGAGGTAAGGCAATAAATAGGCCATAGCGGCAAAATAATTGCAATCTAGTAATTTAACACTGGAGTGATAGATGTGCAGAAGATGAATGTGCAAGTAGAGATACTGGGGTGCAAAGGAGAGAAAGAAATAACAGTATGGGGATGAGGTAGTTGGGTGGGCAATTTACAGATGAGCTATGTACAGGTGCAATGATCGGTAAGCTGCTCTGACAGCTGATGCTTAAAGTTAGTGAGGGAGATATGAGTCTCCAGCTTCAGTTATTTTGCAATTTGTTCCAGTTATAGGCAGCAGAGAACTGCAAGGCAAGGCGGCCAAAGAAGGCTTTGGCTTTGGGGATGACCAGTGAAATATACCTGCGCATGCTAAGGGTGGGTGCTGCTATGGTGACCAGTGAGCTGAGATAAGGCGGGGCTTTACCTAGCAGAGACTTATAGATGACCTGGAGCCAGTGGGTTTTGCGACAAATATGAAGCGAGGGCCAGCCAACAAGAGCATACAGGTCGCAGTGGTGGGTAGTGTATGGGGCTTTGGTGACAAAACGGATGGCATTGTGATAGAATACATCCAATTTGCTGAGTAGAGTGTTGGAGGCTATTTTGTAAATGACGTCGCCAAAGTCAAGGATCGGCAGGATGGTCAGTTTTACGAGGGTATGTTTGGCAGCATGAGTGAAGGGTGCTTTGTTGCGGAATAGGAAGCCGATTCTAGATTTCATTTTGGATTGGAGATGCTTAATGTGAGTCTGGAAGGAGAGGCAGACACATGGTGAATTTACATTTTTCTTTAACGTTCTGATTGGCCAAAGTGGTCAAGCCTCAGACAGGCCTCTGCAGTGCGCTGCAACCTGGTCTCAGAGCATTTAGTTTAATTCTGTTTGTAAATCTGAGACACCCCATTTAGTATGGTATGTATTCATTTGTGGATGTCCATCACCCATTTTGTATGCAATGTTCCGAATGACAATTATATGTAACGTACTATATATTACAAATTTGCAAAAAGTATATGTTACAAATTCTAGCTATGTAGCTAGGTGGCTACCATCTGTCTTATGTAACCATACCAAATGTAACATATCATACTAATTTGAGCGTCCCGGATTTACGTTTACTATGTTATGTCTATTCTATGAGACCAGACTGTGCACACACGTAACCTACAGTTCTTCATCATTCAAGTTTCCTTACGTGCTTCTCCGGTGGAGCAGTTGAGTGGAGTCACACACCATGTTCACACCATGTTCGTGGAAAAGAATGATGTCTCAAAGACTCCCACACTGCACTGCTTACAGGTCAATGACTGGGCTATGGAACATGGATGAGAGGCAAGAGAAGTTGATGAATCATGTACAACACAATACAAACAATGATTCCGTAGGTACTGTAGATAGGAACACCTGACTGAACATGTGCTACATGTCTGGTTCTCTCATCTACAAGCTTGCTAAATCAATGTGGTTCAGTCATTACAGTGGAATGAATATCATGTAATTAGTGAATTTAACGCTACCAAAGGAGACTCAATTTGTCATATCAGAACGGCCTAGGTTATCAAGGCACAAGGCTATACCAAAATGCAGACACAGGAGTCAGATGGTTGGAGTCTTAATGTTTATTAATCCAAAAGGGGTAGGCAAGAGAATGGTCGTGTACAGGCAAAAAGGTCAAAACCAGTTCAGAATCCAATAGGTACTGAAGGGCAGGCAGATTCAAGGCAGGCAGGATGATCAGGTGGAAAAGTAGTCCAGAGTCAGGCAGTGGACAAAACCGAGAAGACTGGCAAAAGAGAATAGAAAATGAATACGGGGGAAAACACGCTGGTTGACTTGACTAAACAACCAGACGAACTGGCACAGAGAGACAGGAAACACAGGGATAAATACATGCACCTGGAAGGGGTAGAGACAATCACAGGGACAGGTGAAACAGATCAGGGTGTGACAGTACCCCCCCAGGGACGCCTGGGGTCCTAACTGGGCGCATACCTGGCCGACCGGGGTGTCGGCGGTGGAAATCGGCAATAAGGGCCGGGTCCAAGATGTCTTTAGCAGGAACCCAGCACCTCACCTCTGGGCTGTAACCCTCCCAGTCAGCCAGGTACTGGAAACCCCTGCCCCATGGTCAAACCCTCAGGAGGCACCTCACCGTATATGCTGGCATGAGTGGTCCGGATGGATGAGGATGGGTGCTGTTGTGAACCAATGCTTCAGGTCCACAAAGGCTTTGTCGACAGCTGGAGACCATTTGATCGGTACCTTGGTGCTGTAATCTGAAATGAAACGACGGTAGAAGTTAGCAAAACCAAGAAACCGTTGCAACTGCACCCTGTTTGAGGCCAATCCACCACTGCTTTCACCTTTCCAATATCCATCTGATCATTGACCTCAGCAATGACATATCCCAGAAAGGTGATAGTAGAGTGGTGGAACTCATACTTCTCGGCTTTCACGAACAATTGGTTCTCCAGGAGGCGCTGAAGGACCTGTCTGACATGAAGAACATGTTCTTTGGCAGAACGAGAAAAAAACAGGATGTCGTCAAGGTAAACGAAAACAAAACGGTTTAGCATGTCTCGGAGCACATTGCTGACCAAAGCCTGGCGTTGGTGAGTCCAAATGGCATGACCTGGTACTCATAATGTCCACTGGCTGTGTTGAAGGCTTTCTTCCACTCATCCCAATCGCGTATCCGAACCAGGTGGTAGGCATTCCGAAGGTCCAACTTGGAAAACATGGTGGCCCCCTGGAGAGGTTCAAACGCAGAGAAGAGGAGAGGTAGGAGGTAATGATTTTTAACAGTAATGTAGTTAAGTCTCCGGTAGTCAATGCACGGATGCAGGGTCTTGTCCTTCTTCTCCACAAAGAAAAACCCTGCGCCAGCAGGAGATGCAGATGGACGGACAGCCCCAGTGGCCAGAGACTCCTCTATGTACTCCTCCATAGCTTTGGTATCTGGTCCGGACAGAGAATACATCTGAACCCGAGGTGGTGTAGTGCCTGGAAGAAAATCAATGGCACAATCATAGGGACGGTGCGGGGGAAGGGAAGTAGCACGTGCCTTACTGAACACTTCCAAGAGGTCATGGTATTCAGTGGGAACAGCAGAGGCATCCACAGTCTTGCTAACATCCTGAGGAAGACGACTTGGGGAAGGCTGTGCTGCTTGAAGGCAGTGGGAATGTCAAAATGGGCTCCAACCCAGAATGGAGCTCGTGGTCCAGTCAATCACAGGATTGTGCTTTTGGAGCCAGGAAAATCCCAAAACAACCAGAACATGGGGAGATGCAATGAGGAACTGAATGGACTCATTGTGATTACCAGAAACCCATAATTGAACAGGCGCAGTACAATAACTTCCCATATAGAGGGGCCGTCCAGTGCCCTGGCATCCATGGGAACAGAGAGAGGCTGAGTGGGAATACCAAGCTCCGAAGCAATAGTACTGGTACCCACTAGAGACAAGGGTTTCCTAATAGGGCAGGTGCGTGTAGATAACGTGTCCTGGCTCTCCACAGTACAGACAACAGTTACTATTCATCCTCCGTGAGCATTCCCCAACTGATAACCTAGCGCTTCCCAACTGCATAGGCTCAGGAGTATCAAAATCACCCGTTGTAGATTCACGAGAGGGCTTTGGTGGCTTCGAATCCTCTTGGAAAAGCTGCCTTCGGAAACTTCCGGATTCTTTCGGAAGGTGAACGAGCCATAGTGGGTGTACGAGTGTGCCGGAGACCAGACCTCCTCCCACTCCCTCCCAGACCCATCCTCACATTTTAATGGTTAGGGCGATAAGGGAGTCAAGGTCCACCGGTAATTCCCGAGCAGCTAGCTCATCATTTACCTCCTCAGATAATCCGTGCAGAAAAGTATCGAAAAGAGACTTCGGATTCCAGGCACTCTCGGCAGCCAAAATCAACCGCGTAGTCTGCCACACTACTGGAGTTGACGTAAGTCAAACAGTTTACTGGCTGCCTTTCTCCCGGATACCGGAGACTCAAATACCTTTCTCAACTCTGCAATAAATTCCCCCAGATGACCACAAATGGATTGTTGCTCCCAAACTGTCGTAGCCCTGGAGAGCACCCTTCCCGACATTAGCGTAATTATATGCGCTATCTTCAATCGGACTGAAGGAAATGAAGATGGCTGTAGCTCAAAAATAAGCGAGCAATGAGAAAGAACCCAGGCTGGTACCATGATTCCCCGAATATTGCTCCGGTGGTGGTAAGCAGGGGTCTCAGGGAGCCGGGATAGACTGTACAAACTCACCACAGATAGGGAAAAATGACTGGGTGATTGGGTTTTTTCCCATGAGGTGGCAGGCAGCCTCTGAGCTAACTCCCTGATTTGCTCCATAATAGCCTTTAACCCATAGTCGTGGCATTCCCGACAAGAAACTGAGACCTTCCAAAAGGCCCTGTAACAAATCCTCATGTCTGCCAATGGTGGCTCCCTGCAGGGAGACAGCTTGGTGGGGCTGGTCCAAGTCTGCTGGCTCTGTCATGGCCAGTTCGTACTATCAAGGCACAAGGCGAGACCCAGATGCAGACACATGAGGCAGATGGTTGGAGTCTTACAATGTTTATTAATCCAAAAGGGGTACAGGCAAAAAGGTTGTGTACAGGCTAAAAAAGGTCAAAACCAGTTCAGAGTCCAATAGGTACCGAGGGGCAGGCAGATTCAAGGTCAGGGCAGGCAGGATGATCAGGCAAGCGGAAAAGTAGTCCAGAGTCAGCCAGAGTCAGAGCGGGTTGTGAAGAAAGCGCGACAGCTCCTTTTCCCCCTCAGGAGGTTGAAAAGATCTGGCATGGGCCCTCAAATCCTCAAAAAGGATTGCATCACTGCTTGGTATGGCAATAGCACCGTCCTCGATCACATGGCACTACAGAGGGTGGTGCGTACAGCGCAGTACATCACTGGGGCAAAGCTCCCTGTCATCTATATTAGGGGGTGTGAAAGGAAGGCCTGGAAAATTGTTAAATAGGAATTTCACCCTGAGGGATCTGGGCTTGTTTTCATCATGTCCGAGGCATTTCTAGGTCAGTGAGATGTGTTTCACACTTAGTTGCCCAGGTAGAAAGCCAATTTTGGGCTTTGCACCCTATGATAGCTTCAGGTGTATTGATGGGGGGAGGGGGGGCGAGAGCTCCCCGATGGCTCTATGTAATACTGAGCACACTATACGTTTTTGTGCGTGTAGATATGTTTGGCCTTGTTCAATGCAGCCGTTTGATGTCTTTATGCAATGTTCCTATTTGCGGATTCATTGCTAAATGTAGTAACCTGGTATATTTATGTTACCAATAGATGGCAGTATTGACTCAAGACGGAGGTTTGCTTTACGCTGTCCGTAGCCGTTTTCTATGTCTGCCATATATAAACATGCTTGAGAAAGCATCATGTAGCTTACGCCAGGTGCATTCTGGGAATGTTATTCTAAGTTACAATTAAATACTAAAACGTACTTACGTGTCTGGTGTCATCAATCTAAGAAGCATCTTAAGGTACTACACTAAATATACAAGCTGACAATAAAATTATAGTCTCTGAAAGACTACAGCTTGTGTGGGCCTGTGCTTCCTGCTCTGGTCCTGTCCCTTTTTTGAAGGGGAGGCGGACACTAGCAACACAATCCTGAAAGTACTGACTAGACCGCACTGGCTTAAAGTGATTCCTCTCATCAACACACATTTGACAGTGTACCTTTTTATTTATGTTCTAGTTAACTTTAGTGTATCTACTGAAACTCATATTGTCTATCGCTAACATATTATTGTGTTACAGTGTGAGAAATCAAATTATTTTTCTAACTTAAGTAGCTAGCTAGGTAACAGTGTCTAACCCCATTCCGTACATATTTGCGCAACAGCGGCATTCAAACGAGGCTGCAATGAAAACGAATGGGACTGTAGCGGCTGTGTTGGAATCAATAATACGGGTGTGAACTACATTTCTCTTCAGGGGTTGATTGACATGGTAATGGCCTGATTGTATTGGAGAAAAGTTGAGAAAACTGACCCCTCTGACGCTGTACGTTAAATTATGATAGGTCATGACGTAACGTATGCAACTCATTCTGTGTCGTACAGCCTCTTTCCAACAGGCGCTTCTCACGCAGATTAAAAACAAGAAAGGGACAGGGACAAGGGTAAGGGGGATATGTAGTCAGTTGTACAACTGAATGCATTCATTTTTTGAGTCAACACTGCAAGCCATCATGACTCTCAAAAGCCGCGACAGCCGCTGTTCACTTCTGAAAACTTTAGCGCCACCCTAAAAACCCGATTAAAATTCGATACAAACCTTCAAATAGGTGTAATGGGAATTTTAATGTTAGTGCTTTTCTTATAATCAATTTCTCTGTTCATGCAAGTGTTTGACTGAACAAATCCTCCTCTTCTCAGTAGCTGCAATTTGGCAGTACGCTCAGGCCGTTGAGAACAAACTAAAGATATCTCAGTTCCAAGGTGTCAGCTTAGAGAGGAGAAGCCTCGTGAGGTGTTGGTCTGTCACATGTTATGAAACAGTATTGGTCGATTGTGTGAATGAAACAAAACGGTAATCATTAATGAATTATGCTAAATCACGCAAATATAACTTGTCTGTGTATAGCCGTATATAAGACAACTGCTGGGTCTGCCCAGGGAGAGCTCCTGATTGACATGTGTACTATGGTGCATTGAGCTGGTTGGAACCTCTCCAGCGCGCTGACAATAAACATTGATTAATTTAAGATTGACTTTGAATGTCCCTGTGTAAGAATTTTACCACAACATAAGTACAATTGAAGTCGAAAGTTTACATACACTTAGGTTGGAGTCATTAAAACTCGTTTTTCAACCACTCCACAAATTTCTTGTTAAAAAACTATAGTTTTGGCATGTCGGTTAGGACATCTACTTTGTGCATGACACAAGTAATTTTTCCAACAATTGTTTATAGACATATTATTTCACTTAAAATGAACTGTATCACAATTCCAGTTGGTCAGAAGTTTACATACACTAAGTTGACTGTGCCTTCGAACAGCTTGGAAAATGTAAGAGAATGATGTCATGGCTTTAGAAGCTTCTGATAGGCTAATTGACATAATTTGAGTCAAATGGAGGTGTACCTGTGGATTTATTTCAAGGCCTACCTTCAAACTCAGTGCCTCTTTTGCTTGAAATCATGGGAAAATCAAAAGAAATCAGCCAAGACCTCAGAAAAAAAATTGGTTCATCCTTTGGAGCAATTTCCAATCAGAGATTTATTGTATCTTGATTGTAAAACCTTTTCTCTTTTTAGACTTAGATATGGCTACTAAACAGCAAGTTACAATGGGTAAACAACCAGCTAGGTTCACCAGCAAAGGTTAACACATGACAGGAGTCTAGCTAGTTAGCCTGGCACCTGCTAACTTGTTATACGCCATGCCTTGATTTTGTAGCTTGTTAGTAAACATGTACAATCAGCTCCTGTAAATAATTTTACTAGCTACCTATGTAACATAATTGATGAGGGTTGACATTTGTTATCATTATGAACGTGGATGCATTTGAATCTCATAAAATTATAGTCATGACGCCAGATAGGATTCAGAACAGATGTAAATAACAATTATTAGCTATCCAGCAAGATAGTTTACTAGCTAAAAGTGAGGAGAAACAATAATACCCCAATTTACTGTTGTAAATCTCAAACGGATTATTACAATTACTACTACTATTAAAAAAATATTTGCCTAAGCATGCTTGATAGACATGGCTGTAGCTAGATACTGTCTGCCTACCTACCTAGGTAAATTTGTACGGTCTGGTCACTGTGCAAAGGTTGAGGGTTGTGCAATATTTATTTATATTAGGGTAGATATTGTTCTAAATGTAATGTCTGCATGTTAAACTATTTTACTCTAATGTTGATGTTATGCTAGCACAGTTCAACTGTCGTTCAAACTGTACAATAGAGCATAATATATTACCATGTGGTGCCTGGGCTTCTTCCTGGAGTGAATTCTAGATGGATAGAAACATAAATATTTTGCCTGCGTGTGTCATTGTAGCACAACTGTATCCCGTGAACCACAGACGTTGGTGGCACCTTAATTAGGGAGAACAGGCTCGTGGTAATGACTGGAGCGGAATTGGTGGAATGGTATCAAATATATCAAACACATGGTTTGCAGGTGTTTGATGTCATTCCACTTACTCTGTTCCGGCCATTATTATGAACCGTACCCTCAGCAGCCTCCCTTGCCGTGAACTGTATCCTTCTCGATGGATTGGACAATATGCTGGATTTTAAGCAGAAGATGACTCAAGAGGACCTGAAGTGTAGTTTGATCATGGCAACACTCCTCCCACAGCTGTACAAGTATTCCCTGAACTTTACTACACTGATCATACTGTATTTTCTTACTGTATGTTTCTTTGTGAATGGCAATTTCATTATGACCAACTCTACCATCATCTGCTGATCATCATCTGATGTAACACCAGATAATGGGATTTAGCCACATATTTTTAGTTTCCATTACTGGGAGTTACAGGAGAGGTACTGTTTGGTATAGCACAGTGAATTTCCGTCCAACCTTAGCGATACTGTCTTCTTCCTCGATTTGTGGAAACAGGAGTTTCATAAAATGTCTGTGTCCAGTTGCAGGCGGCCAGTTTGAATTTAAAAAATGCTGTGTTATTAAAATAAATACAAGTTTTGCTCCATGAAGTAATCTAACAATGTGTATGCCGCCATCTTGTCTATTTCAAGACTTCTCTTTTACTTTTTATTAATTAAGTATTTATTTTAATAACAGAGTATTTTCAACTTTTTAAAAAGGACCCCCTGCAACTGGATACAAATCGAGGACAAAGACACTATCGCCAAGGTAAAGTTGGTCAAAAGTTCTCTGTGCTACACCATATAGAACCTATCCATTAACTCCCAGTAATGGATACCAAAAATCTTTGGTTAAATCACATTATCTGGTGCAACAATCTGTAGCTACAGTTCTCTGCACTTTACTACACCTGAGACACACTCCGACACACTGAACACTGAATATCATACTGTGTTTAATGTTAATTTTAACATATAACATTCTTGTTGAATACCCAGTTCTCTATATGAGTTAGCATTAAATAGTATACACTCCCCTGTATTTTAGATTTTGACAAATAAACATTCTTTGGCTATATCTGAAAATCGAACATGTTTGATGCCTCAGAGCAATGTACAGCTTAAATATGTTATGTTAATCCATAAAGCTAGAGTACTTTCGAAGATTGATATATTCTATGGTGGTTCTGCATGGTCTTATGCTGTTATGCCATTAGCTGTTGCAACAGCAGCAAGAACAGCTCAAGGACAGAACTACATAATTTAAAAAAAAGGCACACAGCTTACATATCAGTGCATACACACAAACTATCTAGGTCAAATAGGGGAGAGGCGTTTTGCCTCGAGGTGTTGCTTTATCTGTTTTTTTAAACCAGGTTTGCTGTTTATTTGAGCAATATGAGATGGAAGGAAGTTCCATGCAATAAGGGCTCTATTTAAAACTGTACACTTTCTTGAATTTGTTCTGGATTTGGGGACTGTGAAAAGACCCCTGGTGGCATGTCTGGTGGGATAAGTGTGTGTGTTAGAGCTGTGTGTAAGTTGATGATGCAAACAATTTGGGATTTTCAAAACATTAATGTTTCTTATAACAATAAGTGATGCAGTCAGTCAGTCCTCAACTCTTAGCCAAGAGAGACTGGCATGCATAGTATTTATATCAACCCTCTGATTACAATTAAGAGCAAAACATGCCGCTCTGTTCTGGGCCAGCTGCAGCTTAACTACTATAGGTTTTTCCTTGCAACACTGGACCACACGACTGGACAATAATCAAGATTAGACAAAACTAGAGCCTGTAGAACTTGCTTTTTGGAGTGTGCAGTCAGAAAAGCAGAACATCTCTTTATTACGGCCAGCCCTCTCCCCATCTTTACAACCATTGAATCTATATGTTTTGACCATGACAGTTTACAATCTAAGGTAATTTAGTCTCCTCAACTTGTTCAACAGCCACACCATTCATTACCAGATTCAGCTGAGGTCTAGCCATTAAGGAATGATTCGTACCAAATACAATGCTCTTAGTTTTAGAGATGTTCAGGACCATTTTATTACTGGCCACCCATTCCAAAACGGATTACAACTCTTTAAGGGTTTCAGTGACTTCATTAGCTGTGGTTGCTGATGTGTATATTGTTGAATCATCAGCAGTGGGGAGAACAAGTATTTGATACAGTGCAGATTTTGCAGGTTTTCCTACTTACAAAGCATGTAGAGGTCTGTCATTTTTTATCATAGGTACACTTCAACTGTGAGAGACGGAATCTAAAACAAAAACCCCGAAAATCACATTGTATGATTTTTAAGTAATTAATTAGCATTTTATTGCATGACATAAGTATTTGATCACCTACCAACCAGTAAGAATTCCGGCTCTCACAGACCTGTTAGTTTTTCTTTAAGAATCCCTCCTGTTCTCCACTCATTACCTATATTAACTGCACCTGTTTGAACTCGTTACCTGTACAAAAGACACCTGTCCACACACTCAAACAAACAGACTCCAACCTCTACACAATGGCCAAGACCAGAGGGCTGTGTAAGGACATCAGGGATAAAATTGTAGACCTGCACAAGGCTGGGATGGGCTACAGGACAATAGGCAAGCAGCATGGTGAGAAGGCAACAACTGTTGGCGCAATTATTATAAAATTGCTGAAGTTCAAGATGACGGTCAATCACCCTCGGTCTGGGGCTCCATGCAAGATCTCACCTTGTGGGGCATCAATGATCATGAGGAAGGTGAGGGATCAGCCCTACATGGCAAGACCTGGTCAATGACCTGAAGAGAGCTGGGACCACAGTCTCAAAGAAAACCATTAGTAACACACTACGCCGTCATGGATTAAAATCCTGCAGCGCACGCAAGGTCCCCCTGCTCAAACCACCGCATGTCCAGGCCCGTCTGAAGTTTGCCAATGACCATCTGGATGATCCAGAGGAGGAATGGGAGAAGGTCATGGTGTCTGATGAGACAAAAATAGAGCTTTTTGGTCTAAACTCCACTCGCCGTGTTTGGAGGAAGAAGAAGGATGAGTACAACCCCAAGAACACCATCCCAACCGTGAAGCATGGAGGTGGAAACATCATTCTTTGGGGATGCTTTTCTGCAAAGGGGACAAGATGACTGCACCGTATTGAGGGGATGATGGATGGGGCCATGTATCGCCAGATCTTGGCCAACAACCTCCTTCCCTCTGTAAGAGCATTGAAGATGGGTCATGGCTGGGTCTTCCAGCATGACAATGACCCGAAACACACAGCCAGGGCAACTAAGGAGTGGCTCCATAAGAAGCATCTCAAGGTCCTGAAGTGGCCTAGCCAGTCTCCAGACCTAAACCCAATAGAAAATCTTTGGAGGGAGCTGAAAGTCCGTATTGCCAAGTGACAGCCCCGAAACCTGAAGGATCTGGAGAAGGTCTGTATGGAGGAGTGGGCCAAAATCCCTGCTGCAGTGTGTGCAAACCTGGTCAAGAACTACAGGAATCGTATGATCTCTGTAATTGCAAACAAAGGTTTCTGTACCAAATATTAAGTTCTGCTTTTCTGATGTATCAAATACTTATGTCATGCAATAAAATGCAAATTAATTACTTAAAAATCATACAATGTGATTTTCTGGAATTTTGTTTTAGATTCCGTCTCTCACAGTTGAAGTGTACCTATGATAAAAAATGACAGACCTCTACATGCTTTGTAAGTAGGAAAACCTGCAAAATCGGCAGTGTATCAAATACTTGTTCTCCCCACTGTACATGGACACACATTATTAGTTTTTTTGCCAGTGGCAGGTCATTGGTAAAAATAGAAAAGAGTAGAGGGCCTAGAGAGCTGCCCTGCGGTACAACACACTTTACATGTTTGACATTAGAGAAGCTTTCGTTAAAGAAAACCCTCTGAGTTCTATTAGATAGATAGCTCTGAGTCCGCAATATGGCAGAGCTTAAAAAGCCATAACACATACGGTTTTTATGGTTATGGTCAATACTTTCAAAGGCTGCACTAATATCTAACAGTACAGCTCCCACAATCTTCTTATTAGCAATTTATTTCAACTAATGTATGCTAATAATTCAGTCATTTGTGTCAGTGCAGTACATGTGAGTGCCCTTCTCTGTAAGCATGCTGAAAGTCTGTGGTTAATAAGAGCTGGCAGCAAGCTTAAAGGTCTGCTGTTAGAACCAGTAAAGGACGCTTTACCACTTTTGGGTATCGTAATTCTTTGGCTTGCCTCCAGGCCTGAGGACAAAGACTTTCCTCTAGGCTCAGATTAAAAATATGACAGATAGGAGAGGCTACAGTCAGCTACCATCCTCAGCAGCTTTCCATCTAAGTTGTCAATGCCAGGAAGTTTGTCATCATTGATCTATGGCACATTCAATCTTTGGGGAAGATTGAAAAGAACAAACAGTAGGGCTCTAGACAGCCACAAAACCGGGACAATACGTTGTCCCAGCCACAATGGCTAACCGCATCACAGGCCGCGTTCAAGAAAACCCCGCTAGCTTGATATGCAACTGGCTAGCTGCGATGCCAAATAGCTCCTCAGACCCGTCCTTGGTCAACAGGATCACTGCAAAGAGACAAGCAGTCCCAGCAACTGATGCCAACTGCATCACGGGATCCAAACTAAGAAGCTAGCTAGCTACCAAGAACTTTGGTATAGGTGTCAACAGATTGGGACCTAAGTGTTGAGACAGACTAGTGTATTGTTTAGGGACAATGAGGGACATTGGGAGCTGCTTTTAAGAAAATCAGTCAACAAAATGAAAGGGCTGGGGGTCTATAGAAGGTGTAAAGTAAGGGCAATTCTTACACAGTATGGCACCTTTCAATTGTTCTCATACACAACTATACATTTGCTGTCTCTCTAAGCACAACCCTGCACAACTAAAATCCCCTTTGTCATGTCAAAGACATATCTGTAAACGTCCCGCAGCCCAATGACTTTGACAGATCATTCTTGTCAGTAGTTGCCCTTGGCAGAGGATTCTTTTAGACATGTCTTTGTATTGTGTTTTGAGAATCTATCAGCCCTGCTCCTGCTCCCCCTCCCTGGCACTCATTGCGCACACCTGTCACCATATTTACGTTCATCAGCACTTCTTTGGACTCACCTGGACTCCATGACTTTGTTGATTGCCCCTCCTATATCTGTTTGTTCCTCAGTTTGATCCCCGTGTCAGTATTAATGTTGTTTTGTTTCCACTGTCCAGACGCTGTCCTTGTTTTGTTTCATGACGGTTATTTATCAAATATTCACTCCATGTACTTACTTCTCGTCTCCCAGCATCTGTCCTCACAGAATGCTGACACCAATATTGGAAGTATCAGGGAGTGTTTTTGGTTGTTTTGGTTGGTTGACGTCGGGTCCGGGTGCCGCTGCCGAAGGAACTTGGGGTTTCTCAGCTGGCTTGTCAGGCTTCAACACCTTAGCTGGCTTGAGAGGTTTCCTTGCCTTGGTTGGCTCGGCAGGCTCCCACCCCACGTCATGCTTCAGCCGGCTCATCAGACTCCCACACCTCAGCCGGCTCGTCAGGCTCCCACACCTCAGCCGGCTCGTCAAGCTCCCTCGCCTCAGCCGGTTCATCAGGCCCGCACGCCTCAGCCGGTTCGTCGGGCTGCCACTTCGCTTTTGTCCCACAATCTTGTTGTGTTCCATAACCGCAAGGTGTGTCCCCTCCCTCATGCGCGTGTACCCCAAATTCTGCTGCTTTGGGGTAACTTTTCAGCAGGGCATTGTGGAATGATTCCAGACACCTGAGTTTTACTAAGAGAAAAGGGGTAGACTAAATTGATTACATAGTCTGGAAGGTATTCTGTGGACCTAAGGCTACATCTAACCACCTTGAGGCCGATACGTAAGCATATTAAATATTAGTGATACTATCAAGAGCAGTGAGCGGTTTCCTTTTTCCTTCATCTATCTAACCACCTGAAACCCCATAACACGAACACAAACCCATGCAAACAATACCCAATTCATATTTATGCCATACTTACTGTAAATTACAAGCCATCAGCTTGTAAATATTTTTGCCAACTTACCTGCAGAGCTAGGGGTTGGAAGCACATGCTGGTGGAATCAGATTCTTCACCACCTACGACAAAACACACAATAGTACAGAATATAACCACCCCAATAATTGTATTGATCTACAATGCATTTGGAAAGTATTCAGACCCCTTGACATTTTCGACACTTTGTTACATTACAGTCTTATTCTAAAATTGATTAAAATGTCCTGGGTTGTCTAGGCTGTGTGTTTAGGGTCATTGTCCTGTTGGAAGGTGAAGACCTGGAGCAGGTTTTCATCAAGGATCTCTCTGTATTTTTCTCTGTTTATCTTTCCCTCGATCCTGACTAGTCTCCCACTCCCTGCCGCTAAAAACATCAATCAGAGCACGACAATTGAATCCATTTTAGAATAAGGCTGTAATGTTTGGAGTCCATCTGTGGTAAATTCAATTAATTTGACATGATTTGGAAAGGCACACAGCTGTCTACATATAAGGTCCCACAGTTGACTGTGCAAGAGCAAAAACCAAGCCATGAGGTCGAAGGAATTGTCCGAAGACCTCCGAGACAGGATTGTGTTGAGGCACAAATCTGGGGAAGGGTATCAAAGGATGTCTGCAGAATTGAAGGTCCCCAAGAACACAGTGGCCTCCATCATTCTTAAATGGAAGATGTTTGGAACCACCAAGACTCTTCCTCGTGCTGGCCGCCCGACCAAACTGAGCAATCATGGGAGAAGTACCTTGGTCAGAGAAAGACTAAGAACCCTATGGTCACTCTGACAGAGCTCTAGAGTTCCTCTGTGGAGATGGGAGAACCTTCCAGAAGGACAACCATCTCTGCAACACTCCGCCAATCAGGCCTTTATGGTAGTGTGACGACCATCCCACTCTGTCTGCCGTATTCTTTCTCTTTTCTCTTGTTTTCGTTATTAGGATGTCGGTGGGAGGGTCATCAGCAAAATGGGACACACCTGGGCCTGAGTGTATCACTGGATAAATACACCTTTTCTCCATTCATTGAGTAGACTCTCTCCATGCAGAAACACAGTTTGATTTTGGTTGTGACAATTTTGTGGCCGGTTTGTTTGTTTGCTTGCTTTGGTATCGTTCAACACTCCTTATTATCATCTATACACACAACCAGTCACTTACACTACTGATTACACACACCATTGTTAATTGTATATAGGTTACCTCAGTTAATAAATATATTTTTGTTATTCCTTATCCCCATGTTGTCTCACTTTCTGTTACGGGCTTTCGAGCCGGTTCCTGACAAGAGTGGCCAATCGGAAGCCACCCCTCAGTCAAAGCTTGGAGTTTGCCAAAAGGCACCTGAGGACTCTCAGACCATGAGAAACCAGATTCTCTGGTCTGATGAAACCAAGATTGAACTCTTTGGCCTGAATGCCAAGCGTCACGGCTGGAGGAAACCTGGCACCATCCCTACGGTGAAGCATGGTGATGGCAGCATCATGCTGTGGGGATGTTTTTCAGCGGCAGGGAATGGGAAACTAGTCATGATCGAGTCAAAGATGAAAAGGGCAAAGTTCAGTGAGATCCTTTAGGAAAACCTGCTCCAAAGTGCTCAGGACCTCAGAATGGGGGCGATGTTTCACCTTCTAACAGAACAATGACCCTAGATGTCTAGAAATGTACACATTTTGTGCTCTTGTAGGAAGCAATCACTGCATATGCATTCAATAAGGTTTATAGAGTCACAATAGGGGTATTGCTGACTACAAATTATATTTAACTGGGCTAATAACTCACTAATTAGCAAAGGATATTAACAAAATGTGCACACCTCGGCACATGTAGCTCTCGCTATGATCTCAAAACAAGCGCATCTACTCATGACCGCTCATGCTGTAAACACAGTTCAGTTCATAGTAAATGGCACAGATCTATATATGGAAATGGTCTACCTGCATATAGGCCTACTGCAGCTCTAACTTGATTTTGCCGCACTGGTCAGTGTAGAGTACATAGAGATTAAAGAAATTGAATCCTACTCCGATGCCTTCTGCCTACAACATCTATTGCATAGTGTAACGTTCTGAGTGTAGTGGGTCAGAAGTCAGGCGCAGGAAGCAGAGAGTTCAGGGTAGTGCTACTTTAATGCACAAAACGGTGAACATAAGCCAACCACACGAAACCCACGAAATGGGAAAACACTTAACTCACAGACGTGCACACAAGTTACACAAAACAGAAGGTCACAATAATTAATCCCTCACAAAGAACCAGGCCCAACTCAAAACAGGTGTACTCAATAAACACATAAGGAGGGGGAGGAAAGAATCAGTGGCAGCTAGTAGGCCGGCGACGACGACCGCCGAGTGCCTCCCGAACGGGAAGGGGAGCCACCTTCGGTCGGAGTCGTGACACAGTTTGTTTTGTATAGTAAGTTTTGCATAGTTCGTTTTGTTTTTGGTATGTTGCATTGAAAGTGGCTAATATTGCGTTGATTCGATTACAATTGCCACAGTAAAGGGAAACATTGATAGTGTTAACAGGGAAAACTTTAGAAAGTTGAGTGAAGTTCAGTCTTGTGCTGCTGATATTTCTTCTGCTCTGCAGTCCTGGGGAGCTGGGTGGCAGTCTCAGGCTAATGCGCCCACGCAGCTTAGAAAGAACAGGATTATCTGTAATCATGGTAGCATCCACGTTATTAATTAACACAATACACGAATTACTATTAATTTCTATTGGGCACAACATAATTCAAAACACAACCACAACAAACGGCATATGCATCCAACGAGGTTTGTAGAGTCACAAGCATGATCTAGTCGTTGCGTTCTAGGAATATGGGATCAAATAGGCAACATAACGTTTGAAAACTTTAATACACATAAGTGAATTGGTCCAAATACTTATCTCCTTCAAATGGTGGGACTAGATACATAAAGTGCTTTCATTTCCAAACGGTAAAACAGATATGTATGAAAATACGCTCAAATAAAAGGTGCCGTTCTGTACTGTCGGCTCAAATGAAACATTTGATTTCAAATCCAAAATGCTGGAGTATAGAGTCAAATAAAGATGTTAATCTTCACTGTCCAAACACATATGTAGGGGACTGTACCATCATCCCACATCAACAATTTATAGCCTTAGAAAATACAATCACAGAGTACAGAATTGGCTATTAAACCTTAAATCATCAAAACTCATCAAATCACAACCTATTACTGTATCTGTCTTTGAATATTGCCTTAGCAACAAATTATCTGATAGGACTTACCCACTGTTATGAAGACCACCAGGACAGAAAGCCCTATCAAAATATTAGTCTTCATCTTGTAGGAGGGTAGTGTTTGTTGTTTACAATAGGAGTTGTAGGCCTAACCCCTAATGAATGAGTCTGGCTCAAAACGTGCTCACTTAGAGCATGGGGCCCTTTTCACTCGGGGCCCTCCTTCCAGCTTTGGGACAATCCCCCCCTGTGAAAATGGAGTTCCTTTAAAAAGAATTATAAATGTGTCATTGTTGTTTTTGGGGGGGAGGGGAGGGGGGCTACATTTTGAGAACCACTGACTTAGAGCATGGTGAGGAAAGATTACTAATAAAGGAATGTGGGAAATTCCAGTTTCCTGCTAAGTGGGTCGTACATGATAGGAGACTTGATTATAGGCTACTATAATGAAGTATAACAAGTTTTATCCTTTTCCATGAGGGTGCGAAGAGGATTTTTGTCGGTATAGAAGAGGAAGGAATGCAGACAGGATTTATGTCACATTGGAATGCTCAGTCAAAAAGTGAGTTAAATGTGTTTAGTCTTTATTTTATTATTTGTTCAACCATTTCACACACACACACAATGTAGTGTCTCATAGTTGTAGATAATTCTTTAACGTGTAATATGTTTATTTATTGTACATAGAATACATAGAAAAGTTATCTTTATAAAAGAGTACAGAGTGTAACATACTCACTGGGGAAAATGAAAAGTTGCTAGATAATTGATAGTGACATGAGTGAGAATTTATGCCATTAAAAAGTACTTGCGTCACACAAATAAGTTCCCAATATAAATACAATGACATTGATTGAACTGTACATTGCGATGCTGTAGTAGGATGTTGTTTAGCCTAGAGGTAAAATCAATTTGAGTTGGTACTTGGAACTAAAGTTTAGTGAAACTAGCCTGAATAAACATTGCAGTCTTTCCCAGAAAAAAAAAAAAACAGTTTCAGTATATTGTGTTTTTAAGAACTACAACACACTTCAATGGAAACCTATGGAGGAGGTATCCTTATTGTGAAGGGTTAGTTTAAGTGAAAGTGCTCCAGATGGCCACCATGGCGGCACCAAGGGCCACAGTGAGAGGGAGTTGGATGGCTACGGCCCCATTGCACTGGTCGGTGCTGCAGCAGGTCTGTGTGACGGTGTAGCCGGCTGTCAGGATGCTACCAGTGGATGTGGTGTTGCAGAAAGCTGTGGCCAGGCAACCCTTGCGCTTGAGATTCACCATGTTAGTGGCATTGAACACTAGAAGAAGGAGGAAGAACAATTGCAAATACAGGTAGTTTTTGTTTGGGTAGTACTTTATTTTACAGTACAAATATTACTAGATATTAACTAATAAATTACATTCTGAAATTGGAATTACACAGTAATAATCTAAGAATTATACAGTAATAACCTAGAATTACACAGTAAGTCAATGACCTATTTTTATTGTAGCTTTCTACTTGGACGAAACCGCAGGGTCAGTACCTGCTTGTGCACTGAAGCAGTTGGGCTGGTCGGTGCTACATTCTGCAGTTGAACCAATAAAACAAAGGCTGGCCAACCCCACAGTGCATGTGTTGCACTTCAGGGACTCGGCTGTGAGATGGAATGAGAGAAAGATGGAGAGACAGAGAGCAACGAGGAGAGAGAAGAAAGAGGAGAGAAACAAATAAGATTGCTGTCATCATGAGACTGTACAATGACATATGTACAAACATACACAATTTATTTATTTTTTATTTTCTTTGTTCAGTCCAGTCCAGCACAAAATACATATTAGGGTAATACCTGGCAGTTTAATTAATGAATTGAAGGACTATTTTGACTACTTTAAATTGTTGATTGTACAACCATACACCCAGAGAGAAATTATTATTGGACTGAAAAGCACTTTTAGTGGAGTGTTGTCCAATAGAGCTTCCCATTTGGTGACGTCTGATAGTAGGAAAGTACTTAAGAACAAATACATGAAAGTACTATTTAAGTAGTTTTTTGGGGTATCTGTACTTTAATTTACAATTTATATTTTTTAATTGTACTTTTAATTCACTACACTCCTGAAAAGAAAACAATGTACTTTTTACTCCATACATTTTCCCTGACATTACATTTTGAATGCTTAGCAGGACAGGAAAATAGTCCAGAGAACATCCCCGGTCTTCCCTGCTGCCTCTGATGTGGCGGACTCACGAAACACAAATGTTTTTTTTGTAAATTATGTCTGAGTGTTGGAGTGTGCCCCTGACTATCCATAAATATACCGAACAAAAATATAAATGCAACAATTATCCATTTCTACCGGATGTGGATGTCCTGGGCTGGCATGGTTACGGTCTGCGGTTCTGAGGCCGGTTGGACGTACTGCGAAATTCTCTAAAACGAGGTTGCAGGCGATTTATGGTAGATAAATGAAAATGTAATTATCTGGCAATTTAATTCAGGTTAACTGAAAAGCAATCTCTTCACTGGAACGCCAGTATTATCCAACCTGCTTGAAGTTTAACAAAAATGTATTTAAGGACCAAAAATCTGGTGGTTACCCACACCAATAGTGTTAGAGCAAAATGGTACTCAGCATCATCTGGATATGTGTGCAAAAAAAGTTATACATTCACCTTCTGCTACATTTACGCCACACTTCTCCATTGGATGTGTCATAACATAGTCTCCCTGAACACTTCTCCCTCGCTCAAATACAGCTGTGCCTATTCAGAGATCGTTGGTGTAGGAAACGGCAAATTCGCTGAGCAAATCTGAGTTATTGAGAATATTTATTTTAATCTGGATATTTTATTCTTCAAATATAGCCTGATTTCGGATCTCGTCAATATTTTGCATATTTTCAGACAGATCCGAGGTCAGTGGCCACCGGAGTATGAGTGGAGCTGAGCTGGAGCATAGCGAGGAATAGGGCATGCCCAATTTGACTGGAGCGCAGAGCAAGATTCCCAAAATCTGGAGCGGCAGCCTTCGCTGCTCCAGTAGCGCACACTTCATGAGCTGAGGGAATACCTGGTCTAGTATGTATTTGAAGTCTACTTGTGTGCTGCTATAGCCCCTTGGTTTAGCTATTGTCATGGAGTTTGCTAAATATTTTCCTTGCTAAATCAAGGTTACTTACAGGAATGAGAACCAAGAGCAAGAGAGGGAGTGCGGTGATGTAGAGTCCAGAATCATTGTGGAATCTGAAAATACACTTATCCCGAAAGCATGATGGTTTTCTTACTACGTGCACATGCTAAAAAAAGAAACCAGGTGGGTAGATAACTAAGTGTGTCATTGTAGCAAAGTATTTATTTACAAAAAAACAGATCTCTTCAACGTTTCGTTCATTTTTGTTCTATTATCCATACAATAGGCCATCATTGATTTTGTCCCAATATTCCCATGTTCAATGAGTTTCCCGTTTTGATTGAGTTATTTTGCCTAAAAACCTTTAGGCATACCTATTCTCTGCTGTTAGCCTTTTCTCCAGGCACCATCGCATGAGCCTGATGCCACAGACCGGCCAAACTCGTGTTTCTAAAATTGAATTACAAAAATGAATTCAAACGCACTAATATGTAATTTTTCATTTAATTTGTATTTAATTCTAAGGAAATTCAGAGCTAATGTCGATTGTGTCGCACTCGCAAATGATTCACACTATATTTGTTTGTAGGCTATAGCTTTGAAAAAAATATAAATAATATAGACTAAATCATTCATTGCCATTCCTTCTTAGGCTCCCTGTCTGGATCTTGACCTATTTTGAGTGTTTATATGCTGTAGAATATGACATTTAGCTTATTTCAAATGATGTGCGCTTCTTCCATTCACGTGTTCATGTTTATTCAAATACTTTTCATTCAAATCCATATGATTTGGTTTCAACACTTCAAAACCAAATCGTAGGTCCAGGTAGTCGCACAAATAGATGGGTGTTGGTTAAATTGTGATTTTAATGAATGGCGCGAATTTTTTATTTTTGTGAGCTAGGACTGGTTTTTAGCGGAGCGGTTGGAAAGGTGGTTGGAAAGGATGTACAGAGCCGTGCGGGAGCACCAACATGAGCGATAAACGGGATTTCCGACTGCTCAACTCCACTCACATGCAAGCATGATCCAACCGAGCTTGACTTTTTACGCACCCATTCTTCATATCTCCAGTCTTCACATTCTTTGTCATGATCGCAAACAAAGAATCAGTTAAAAACTGTTGTGGAATTTAACGGTCATTTTTTCCAATTTACAAAAAATTATTTTTAGAACAAGCCCCAATTTGTCCAATGAATAATAACAATAACCTGCCCAGAGAGAATAAAACCAACTTACCGACAGCAAAGAGTCCCACCAGTGCCACACATCCCCACATTAATTTGTTCATCTCTATCCAAGTAGAGGGAAAAATATCAAAGTTCTATAGTGAGTCTAATGAGTATTGGAATAATGCAACTCAGATAATCCAGAGTCCAAATTGCAATTTAATGAGGTGTAGAGCTGTTTAGAATGAGGAGCACCAACTTGGACAACCATTTATATGCTGAGGGTCAGGTGCTGATGGAGACTTTGGAAACAGGATGTTAATAGGGTGTAACAGGCAACAGGGTCATATGACACCCATAAGTGGACCAATTGAGATGTTGGTGAGTAGTATGAGAGGAATAGCTGATGTGGGTGGAGAAAAGGTTAACGAGTGCTTACAGATCAATGGCAGGGTAGAGAATCAAACAAAGGGAGTATGATGTAATGTTTGTGACACCTGTACTTACCCAGAGATAAAGACAGAGGAGGAGGAGGGAGAGACAAAGACAGAAGAGGAGGTGAAGGAGGAGGGAGAGACAATCAGACAAAGACAGTCAGACAGACCAACACGTGTGTGAGTGTAATAATAATAATAATACACTTTAATTTGTATAGCGCTTTTAGTTACAGAGTTTTCTCAAAGCTAGATTCACAGTCCTAACAGATAACAACCCCCTGACATATATAATGAGGAAACCAAAGCTAGACGCCTGTGAGCAATGGTGGGTCTCTAAACTGGCCCCGTTCGACTTTGACTTGAAGTACATCCCCGGGCCACAGAATGTCCCAGCAGACCTGCTTAGTCGATAGCCGTTCCATGGAGCTAGAAAGGCAAGTGAGTTCACAGAGTATGTGACTTCAGAGTCCATCCAGGACGCATTCAAACTGTCAGTCCATATCCAAGGTGGTGCGATCCTGGCTCAAGTCTCTTCTGAAGGGCTGAAAGCAGTTTTGGAATCCTGTCTGGAGTGGGATGCGAGTCTGCCAGTATCCTTCAGCATGAAGGGGGAGCGGCTACTCTTCCAGTCCTTTCTTCTGATGTGATAGAGAGAAAACAGAAGGCGGATCAGGTCTTGGCAACGGGTGGCATACTTTGTTGAGAGGAGGAGACCTTCGTTGAGAGAGAGGGCTCATGTGACTGCCCAAGTTTTGAGAATGCTGATGCGTTGGGATGAACTCAAAATCAAGGATGAGATCCTCTACCGAAGATCTAAGTACAGCGTTGTCAAGAAGAGGTACCAGCTGGTGGGGCTAGACTCCCTTAAAACCTCTTTGGGCTAGGGGGCAGTATTTTGATGTCCGGATGAAAAGCGTTCCCAAAGTAAACTGCCTGTTACTCTGGCCCAGAAGCTAGGATATGCATATAATTGGTAGATTTGGATGGAAAACACTCTAAAGTTTCTAAAACTGTTACAATAATGTATGTGAGTATAACAGAACTGATATGGCAGGCGAAACCCAGAGGACAACTCCCCCCCAAAAAACAAATTCAGCCTACCACTGTTTTCAATGGCTGCCACTTTTATTATAAGGTGAAAACCTCCCAGATTGCAGTTCATAGGGCTTCCACTAGATGTCAACAGTTTTTAGAAAGAGTTTCAGACTGGTTTTTGGAAAATTGAGCCAGAAGTTGTAGTTTTTCTAGGTGGCTCCCATTTTGGCTGTAGTGTTCCCATGAGCGTGGAGGAAAGCCAGTTCTTTGTTATTTATCTCCGGTAATGAACATACTATTCTCCGTCGTAAATGTAATTGTTTATTTACGTATTAGGGTACCTAATGTTTGATTATAAACATTGTTTGACTCGTTTGGATAAGTTTATTGGTAACGTTTGGGATTCATTTTGTATGCATTTTGAAGGAGGGAAACCGGTGGATTATTGATTATTGAGTTTTTATGGATATAAAGAAGGACTTTATCGAACAAAATGACCATTTGTGACGTAAGTGGGACCTTTTGGAGTGTCAACAGAAGAAGATCTTCAAAGGTAAGGCATTTATTATATCACTATTTCTGACTTTCGTGTCACACCTGCCTGGTTGAAAAATGTTTTTCATAGTTTTGTATGCGGGGCGCTGTCCTCAGACAATCGCATGGTGTGCTTTCGCCGTAAAGCCTTTTTGAAATCTGACACAGCGGCTGGATTAACAATAAACTAGCCTCTCTGGGATATGTGGGATAGTAGCGTCCCACTTGGCCAAAAGCCAGAGAAAATGCAGAGCGCCAAATTTAAATAAAATCCTATAAAAATCTAACTTTCATGAAATCACACATGTAAGATACCAAATTAAAGCTACACGGGTTGTGAATCCAGCCAACATGTCAAATTGCAAAGCAAACAATGCTAATTATCTGAGGATAGCACCTCCGTAAACAAAAGAGAGAAAACATATTTCAACCCTGCAGGCGCAAAACGCAGAAATAAAAATATAAATCATGCCTTACCTTTGACGAACTTCTTCTGTTGGCACTCCAATATGTCCCATAAACATCACGTCTTAAAGTTTGCTGAAATTAAGAAGGTGTGTGTGTAGGAGAGTGAAAAAGGTTATTCCATCAAACTTCAAATTATTAGAATAGTACACAATGCAGAACATAACAACCAGGTTGGGGGTCAGTGGCCCAAGCCCGCGAACAGGAATATTTAAAGTTCAAACAGAAGGGAGTCAGATCGCTATGATCGCCAGGAACTTTACTTTTGGTGTCTATTTTTAATTGTTGCGCTACTGGTGCTGCCTGTTGATGTTAGGTAGGCAGCTACAGTAGCTGAATGATGTTAACACCTTCGGGTTTGGTTTCATTAAATGTACTTTATTTCATCTGGGTGCTTGCTTCACCTACTAACACCCTGGTACTACCCGTAGCTCCCGTTCTCCTCAGTCCGAGAAAACACTGAGAGAGAAAGGTAAATGTTGCAGATTACTCCTTTGTAGTAGTCCATAACATGAAATAAATTAAACATCCCAAGGTTAATGCTGTAGATATTGTTATAAGGGAGTGTGGGACTATTGAAACATGTAACTTTCAGAGTTTTATTGTTGTTATTAATATAGTTTACAGAGTGCTAAAAAGTGCTGCTGTTGCGAGCTAGCATGCTTTTCTGTGATGCAGACGATTAGCTGAGCTGCCGACTGCTGCTGGCGTTGCATGATGGAAGATTATAGTTTTGGCCCTCTAAGGTCTGAATGGGATAGAGGCGATTTCACGTTGTAACTTGTTTATGTTGCAGTGTTTTTGTATATGAGTTGTTGTATTTTGCTACTGTCAACACTGAAAGCACCTAGCAATGTATTGGGGATGTGAGACAGGATATGTGTTTTACCTTTCTTCGTGCTCCTGTGTAGAACAACTTGTCAGATGGTGCATTGGAGACTGATGTGTTCCTGTCCTGTCTTTTCACAATACTGTTGCAGGTATGGTTCTATTGTCTAAGAATTAAGATTATACATTCTTTGTATTAAGGACTGGTTATTATTTTATACTATACATTATGACTTTATGTATGAATGTGATTGTGTGAGACACTGAGAGAGAAAGAACAACTTGTCAGATGTTGCATTGGAGACTGATCTGTTCCTGTCCTGTCTTTTCACAATACTATTGCAGATCGCCTTAAAAGCCAAAAAGACAGCCGTGGTTTCGCTCTTCATTTTTTGGTTCTCCTGTGGATTATATAAAAACCACTACACTTGCTTTTATGGCACAGCTGATGCCACGCAGGGCTACTGGACAGAAGCTTGAGGATTCTCTGACTGCCGCAGGCTCATTCTGCCTGCCTGTTTCATTACAAATCAAATCAAAGTTTATTTGTCACGTGCGCCGAATACAACAGTCGTAGACCTTACAGTGAAATGCTTACTTACTAACAAACAGTGCAATTTTTATGTAAAAAAAAATGGTATTTAGGTGAACAATAAGATATGTCAAGAAATAAAAAGCTACAGTAAAAAGACAGTGAAAAATAACAGTAGTGAGGTACACTGCACCTTTTTACCAATGATAGATTACAAATGAAAGAAGTAGAATGTCCAGAACAGAGGATCGAGGTGAATAAACTTGTAATAATCACAACTATATGTATCTCACTGTCCGGATGTTATAGATCTAATTTCTTTCTCTGTCACACATGAATGCACCAGGCCTGGGATCAATTACTATGTAAGGCATTTCAATTACATTCAAAAACATTTCGAAGGAAGTATTTGGATATTTTTTCTTAAAAAAAAAAATGGAAGTACAATCTTAGAAAAAAAGGTGCTATCTACAACCTAAAATGGTTCTTCGGCTGTCCCCATAGGATAACCCTTTGAAGAACCCCTTTTCTGGTTCAAGGTAGAACCCTTTTGGTTGAAAAAGAAAAAGGAGAGCCGCACAATCCAGGAGCTCAGATGCAATAATTTAATAACCTAATAACCAACGTTTCAACAGACAAGCTGTCTTCATCAGGGTATAATAACAAACACTGCGGGTCACTGGTTTATATCGTGTCAAAGGACACACACAAGTGTCTGTAATCATGGCCGGTGTGACTTGATATTATTTACAGATTTAAATAGATCATACAAAAAACATAGCATACGATCATAGATACAATTTGGCTGCATAGGACTACAAACATTTACAATGAATATCAAAATCACAATAATCACAACAATGGTATCAGATCAAAGTCTACGTTGAGACTGAAAGAAGCAATGGTCTTTAAGTAAAAGATCCAATAAATTGTGTGACGTATTCAATGCCGATATAACGTAGGGACGAAATCGAGAGGTTCGCTTCCAAAAAGTGGGCCGCAACTGGGTACATTGAGTTTTGGCACCTAATGGTGCTACGATGCACCGAGATTCGTTTGTAAGTGCCATTGCATTGAGCGCAGCCATTACACTTGTAGTTTACATCTGGTAGAGGCGCAAATAGATGTTGTGCAGGGCTATTTGGGGGTGGTAAATCAGAGTTTAGCAATTGATCTCTGAGGTTTCTGCCCAGTGAGAGTACGGCCAAGGGAGGGTCCGAAAACACATTACTGATACTGTCATTGGATCTTAGAATGTGCCAATGTTTGTGAACGATTCCCTTAATTTGTTCAGAGCACTTTGAATAGCAGGTGATGTTAGTAAGAACGCAAGAATGCTTCTTTTTGCGAGACTGTTCTTGAAAGAGATAACGTCTCGATTTGTTTTGAATTTTCTCAATGGCCGTATTAATCTGAGCATTTTTTACCTCCTCTCCTTTAATTTTCTTTGCATCTCAAACATATTTCTGTCGAAATCTGATTGTTTGGCTGTAGGGCAAAGGGAAGCGGGTGACAACTATATGCCCTCAACAAACTGTTACAATCCGTAGATTTTCTGTAAAGGTCAGTGTAAATAGATCATTGTCCTCACACAAATCAAAAGATCAAGAAAACTGATTTGTGTCAGATTGCATAGTGCATCTCAGGTGCTCAGAAAAACATGGAATGTCTGGAGCTGTTTTGCATCACCCTCCAATAGAGCAAAAATTACAGCAATGTATCTTTTCCAGATAATAATGTTGCGCAATATTTTTGTTGAAAGGATTGAGAATTTACCTTTTCTCCATGTAACCATGTAAATTAGCATAGTTAGGAGCCGTAGAAGACCCCATAGCAGTACCCTTCGTCTGAAAAAGAAATAATTTAGGAACATGAAGTAGCTGTGTGTGAGTACTATTTCGGCCAATCTTATAATCCATGCACTGGGGGGTAGTTCATTAAGGTTATGTTGCAGAAGAAAATGTTCCATGGCATCAATACCGCCCTCGTGTGGAATATTTGTGTATAACGACTCAACATCAAAAGTAACTAACAAAGTATTCTCATGGAGAGGATCAAGAGATTCAATAATAGAGATCATACTGCTGGTGTCCTTTACAAAAAGGAGGGGAGCTGTTCTGCGAGTGGTCTAATAAAAAAAGTTAACAAAATTCGATAAAGGGGCTGTTACTGCATCAATACCCGCTACAATAGGGCGCCCTGGAGGTTTTGTAACATTCTTGTGTAATTTCGGCAAAGTATAGAAAGTGGCAATTTTATGGTATTGAATAGCGAAAAAGTTGTGTTCTTTTTTTGGTGATTTGACCAGAACTTAAATACCCATCGTAAAAACCCATCTAGGACAGTAAATATAGTGCTCTGAAATTGGGAAGTGGGGTCACTTCTGAGTTTCTTGAAAAAGGTGTTGTCAAGCAGTTGTCCTTGACACTCATTTACATAAACTGTCTTATCCACGAGTACAATCGACCCACCCTTATCAGAAGGGCGGATAAGGACTGACGTATTGGATTGTAAATCAAGTAAAGCTTGTTTTTAATCTTTAGGTAAATTATAGAAATATACACTACCAGTCAAAAGTTTTAGAACACCTATTCATTCAACGTTTTTTCTTAATTTTTGTACTATTTTCTACATTGTAGAATAATAGTGAAGACATCAAAACTATGAAATAACACATATGGAATCATGTAGTAAAAGTGTTAAACAAATCAAAATATATTTTAGATTCTTCAAAGTAGCCACCATTTTCCTTGATAACAGCTTTCCACACTCTTGGCATTCTCTCAACCAGCTTTATGAGGTAGTCACCTGGAATGCATTTCAATTAACAGGTGTGCCTTCTTAAAAGTTAATTTGTGGAATTTATTTTCTCCTTAATGCATTTGAGCCAATCAGTTGTGTTGTGACAAGGTAGGGGGAGTATACAGAAGATATCCCTATTTGGTAAAAGACTAAGTCCATATTATGGCAAAAACAGCTCAAATAAGCAAGGAGAAACGACAGTCAATCATTACTTAATGACATTAAGGTCAGTCAATACAGAACATTTCAGGAACTTTGAAAGTTTCTTCAAGTGCAGTTGCAAAAACCATGAAGTGCTATGATGAAACTGGAGTTCACCGAGTTCAAGTAACAGACACAGCTCAACATCAACTGATCAGAGGATACTTTGTGAATCATACCTTCATGCTCGAAACACTGGAAAAAAACACTACTAAAGGACACCAATAATAATAAGATACTTACTTGGGCCAAGAAACATGAGCAATCGACATTAGACTGGTGGAATGGACATTAGACCGGAGTCCAAATTTGATTTTTGAAAGACCACTGTGTATTTGTGAGATGCAGTGTGGGTGAACGGATGGTCTCAGCATGTGTATTTCCCACTGTAAAGCATGGAGTAGGAGGTGTTATGGTGTGGTGGTGCTTTGCTAGTGACACTATCTGTGATTTATTTTGAATTCAAGGCACACTTAACCAGCATGGCTACCACAGCATTCTGCAGCGATACGCCATCCCATCTGGTTTGGGCTTAGTGGGACTATCATTTGTTTTTCAACAGATCAATGACCCAACACACCTCCAGGCTGTGTAAGGGCTATTTTTCACCAAGAAGGAGAGATGGAGTGCTGCATCAGATGACCTGGTCTCCACAATCCCCCGACCTCAACTTAATTCAGATGATTTGGGATGAGTCGGACCCCAGACTGAAGGAAGAGCAGTCAACAAGTGCTAAGCATATGTGGGAACTCCTTCAAGACTGTTGGAAAAGCATTCCAGGTGAAACTGGTTGAGAGAACGCCAAGATTGTGCAAAGCTGTAATCAAGGAAAAGGGTGGCTACTTATAAGAATATAAAATATATTTTGATGTGTTTTACACTTTTTTGGTTACTACATGATTCCATTTGTATTATTCCACAGTTTTGATCTCTTCACTATTATTTTACAATGCAGAAAATAGTAAAAAATAAAGAAAAACCCTTGAAGGAGTAGGTGATCTGAAACATTTTACCGGTAGTGTATGTCCTCATGTTTGTTCTAAAGGAGATTACCAACATCTTTTTCAACAAGTCTGAAATATGTCTCAATAGGGTGATTGCGTTTGGCTGAAGGTACAAAATAACTCTTACTTTTAAAAGGAGTCAGAGTATGTGCTGGTGAGAAGCCTACATGTTCAGTTGAAATATCACGATTAGGGGAGCTAAAGTATCCCTTAAACGGTTGTTTCTTTAAAAAACAACTCAAACATGTCTACCTTAACATCGAAATCATTGCAGTGGTTGTAGGTTTGGTTCCCAAAAGAGTTACACCTGGAACCAAAGGGTTCTTCTATGGGGAAAGCCGAATAACCCTTTTTTTAAAAAGTGGTGTGAAGTAACTACAATGTTGTTGATCCATCTTCAGCTTTCTCCTGTCACAGCCATTAAACTCTGGAACTGTTTTAAAGTCATCATTGGCCTAATGGTGAAATCCCTTCCTTCCTCTCCGGCAACTAAGTTACAAAGGATGCCTGTATCTTTGTAGTGACTGGGTGTATTGATACACCATTCAAAGTTTAATGTTCAAAGGGATATTAAATGCCTGCTTTTTATTTTTACACATCTACCAATAGGTGCAATTCTTTGTGAGACCCTGGTCTTTGTGGTTGAATCTGTGTTTGAAATTCACTGCTCGACTGAAGAACCTTACAGATGTATGTAGTCATTCAAAAATCATGTTAAACATTATTATTGCACACAGAGTCAGTCCATGTAACTTATACTGTGACTTGTTAAGCAAACATTTACTCCTGAATTTATTTAGGCATGCCATAACAAAGTGGTTGAATATTTGTTGACTTAAGCCCTTGCAGCCAATCCACTAAGGGGAGAAAAACACTACATGACCAAAAGTATGTGGACACCTGCTCGTCAATCATCTCATTCCAAAATTATGGGCATTAATATGGAGTTGGTCCCCCCTTTGCTGCTATAACAGCCTCCACTCTTCTGGGATGGCTTTCCACTAGATATTGGAACAATACTGCAGGGGACTTGCTTCCATCCAGCCACAAGATGTTGGTTGATTAATCCTGGCTCGCAGTCAGCGTTCCAATTCATCCCAAAGGTGTTTGATGGGGTTGAGGTCAGGGCTCTGTGCAGGCCAGTCAAGTTATTTCACATTGATCTCGTTAAACCATTTCTGTATGGACCTCGCTTTGTGCACAGGTGCACTGTCATGCTGAAACAGGAAAGGGCCATCCACAAACTGTTACCACAATGGTGGAAGCACCGTATCGCCTAGAATGTCATTGTTGTTACATCTGCTCCTGCCACGCCCTCTACTTCTCATCCTGGATCTCCCTAACCTGCCACCACTCCCCCAGTGCTCTCTCTCTACCGCTCTCTCTGTGTGTATGTGATTGTGTGAGTGGAGACAGGTGTGCTGGAAGCAGAGCAGATTCCCACCAGCTGCAACCTGTTCCATAATCAAGAATCCTACAAATACTCAGCCCTGCCACTTCCACGCTGCCAGATCGTAGCCTCTACTCAGTCCATCTGCATTTCTAGCTGTTAGTTCCTGCATTGATTTTGTTATCCTGTTGTGCCTGTTTTCCCTAGTCTCACACTGCTTTTTCTCTCCGCTACAGTCCCATCTGCTGTGACTCTGGTACCCTTCTCCTCAGTCCTGCTTCCCTGCCCTGGATCCTCACTCTAGTGCTTCATTGGATTCCTCTCCATACCTGCTTACCCGGTTCCTAATCTCCTTGCCCTCAGCCTCAGTCTGGATTCCCTACTACCTGCCCGAGATTCCCCTGGACTGCACCCCATCTCCTCTCCTGCTTTTCAATAAATACATTGGTTACCTATCCGTGTCTCCGTCTGAGTCTGCATTTGGGTTCACCTGCTCCGCCCCGCATAACAATTGTATATTGTAGCGTTAAGATTTCCCTTCACTGGAACTAAGGGACCTCGAACCATGAGGGTAGCATTCTCCTGGCATCCGCCAAAGCCAGATTCATCCTTTGGACTGGCAGATGGTTAAGTGTGATTCATCACTCCAGCGACTGCGTTTCCGCTGCTCCTCTCCACAGGGTCCTTTCACCTATAGCTGATTTCATGGATGAGCTCTCCGACAGGAATTCAGTCACCAGCTGCATGAGTTTGTGCATGACTTCAAATAGAAGACATGGACCACAGTGACATTAACAGCTTGTTCTGTTGTTCAGACATCTCAAGTCAGAGTTTGTTTGTCACGTGCGCTGAATACAACAGGTAGACCTCACAGTGAAATGCTTACTTACAGGCTCTAACCAATGGTGCGGGAAACAAAGTGTGTGTGTGTGTGTAGGTAAGTAAAGAAATAAAACAGTAAAAAGACATTTGAAAAAAGTGTAGTAAGGCTATATACAGACACCTGTTAGTCAGGCTTATTGAGGTAGTATGTACATGTAGGTATTGTTAAAGTGACTATGCACGTATGATGAATAGAGAGTAGCAGAAGTGTAAAAAGAGGGGTTGGTGGGTGGTGGGACACAATGCAGATAGCCCGGTTAGTCAACGTGCGGGAGCAGTGGTTGGTCGGGCCATTTAGGTAGTATGTACAAGAATGTATAGTTAATGTGACTATGCATATAAGATAAACAGAGTAGCAGCAGCGTAAAAGAGGGGTTGGAGGGGGGGGGGGATCCTGTTACCTGTTCAGGAGTCTTATGGCTTGGGGGTAAAAACAGTTGAAAAGCTTTTTTGTCCTAGACTTGGCACTCACAGGAGGGGACTGAGCACGCACCCCTGGGGAGCACCAGTGTTGAGGATCAGCGTGGCATATGTGTTGCTACCTACCCTCACCACCTGGGGGCGGCCTGTCAGGAAGTCCAGGATCCAGTTGCAGAGGGAAGTGTTTAGTCCCAGGATCCTTAGCTTGGTGATGAGATTTGAGGGTACTATGGTGTTGAACGCTGAGCTGTAGTCAATGAACAGCATTATCATATAGGTGTTCCTTTTGTCCAGGTGGGAAAGGGCAGTGTGGAGTGCAATAGAGATTGCATCATCTTTGGATCTGTTAGGGCGGTATGCAAATTGGAGTGGGTCTAGGGTTTCTGGGATAATGGTGTTGATGTGAGCCATTACCAGCCTTTCAAAGCACTTCATGGCTACGGACGTGAGTGCTACTGGTCTGTAGTCATTTAGGCAGGTTGCCTTTGTGTTCTTGGGCACAGGGACTATGGTGGTCTGCTTGAAGCATGTTGGTATTTCAGACTCAATCAGGGACATGTTGAAAATGTCAGTGAAGACACCTGCCAGTTGGTCAGCACATGCCCGGAGCACATGTCCTGGTAATCCGTCTGGCCCCGCAGCCTTGTGTATGTTGACCTGTTTAAAGGTCTTACTCACGTCGGCTACGGAGAGAGTGATCACACAGTCGTCCGGAACAGCTGATGCTCTCATGCATGCTTCAGTGTTGCTTGCCTCGAAGCGAGCATAGAAGTGATCTAGCTCGTGTCACTGGGCAGCTTGCGGCTGTGCTTCCCTTTGTAGTCTGTAATAGTTTGCAAGCCCTGCTACATCCGACGACTGTCGGAGCCGGTGTAGTATGATTCAATCTTAGCCCTGTATTGACGCTTTGCCTGTTTGATGGTTCGTCGCTTGGCATAGCGGGATTTCTTGTAAGCTTCCGGGTTAGAGTCCCGCACCTTGAATGCGGCAGCTCTACCCTTTAGCTCAGTGCAAATGTTGCCTGTAATCCATGGCTTCTGGTTGGGGTATGTACGTACAGTCACTGTGGGGACGACGTCCTCAATGCACTTATTGATAAAGCCAGTGACTGATGTGGTGTATTCCTCAATGTCATCGGAAGAATCCCGGAACATGTTCCAGTCTGTGATAGCAAAGCAGTCCTGTAGTTTAGCATCTGCTTTATCTGACCATTTTTTTATAGACCGAGTCACTGGTGCTTCCTGCTTTAACTTTTGCTTGTAAGCAGGAATCAGGAGGATAGAGTTGTGGTCGGATTTACCAAATGGAGGGCGAGGGAGAGCTTTGTACGCGTCTCTGTGTGTAGAGTACAGGTGGTCTAGATTTTTTTCCCTCTGGTTGCACATATAACATGTTGATAGAGATTTGGTAGAACTGATGTAAGTTTCCCTGCATTAAAGTCTCAGGTCACTAGGAGTGCCGCCTCTGGGTGAGTGGTTTCCTGTTTGCTTATTTCCTTATACAGCTGACTGAGTGCGGTCTTCGTGCCAGCATCTGTCTGTGGTGGTAAATAAACAGCCACGAAAAGTGTTGCTGAACTCTCTAGGCAAGTAGTGTGGCCTGCAGTTTGTCACAATATACTTTACTTCAGGTGAGCAAAATCTACAGACTTCCTTAGATTTCGTGCACCAGCTGTTGTTTACAAATATGCACAGACCCCCAGGCCCTCTGCATCGCTTCCTTTTGCGAATAATTGGGATGTCTGCCCTGTGGGGTGTTTGGAGAATATCGTGTGAGCCCTGCTTGCTGCTGTTGTTGTTGTTGAAGAACTCTTTGTCTAATCCGAGGTGAGTGATCGCTGTCCTAATATCCAGAAGCTCTTTTCTTCCGTAAGATATGGTTGCAGAAACATTATGTACAAAATAATTTACAAATATCGCGAAAACCCCCACATAATAGCAAAATTGGTTAGGAGACCGTAAAACGGCGGCCATCTCCTCTGGCGCCATTTTCATAGTCGGACACGTTTTATTTTATTCCATAGTGTAAACGTCTGTTCATAGCAGACACTGTTGTACTATTTTTCAGAAATATCTATATTAAGAAATATTTGTAACTACACTGACACTTTACAGTGCAGTATAACTGCAGCTCAACTGCAGTACACTGCAGTAGTTATTCTGCAATTACTGCATCCAAAATAGTCCGAGACTGAGTCAAGATCGAGATCAGAAAAAGTCATATTCAAGAGCATGATTGTAATTTTGTCAACTCACCGCCATAATAAGAGTTCAAAATATCCAGTATTGCTGGCTTCATATTTCAGAACATCATATGGATTCTTTAAACATTCAAAATAGTGAAAAAATGTGTGCTGAAGGAAAATAGAGCCAATCCGCTAATTATTACTAACCCAAACACAGTGGGGAACAATGGGTCTTCTACGCCTTCAGTGAAGGGTTAAGGATTCATAAAAAACTGATAATAATAATAATACTAAAATTACTATTTTGGATGATTTTCTGATTTAATCTCTTCAGTTTATTTTGGAATGGAAAGGGTTAACACTGAAAAGAGAAATCAATCAAGATTCTTTGCTGGTCTCTGGGGAGATAAATCTAGCCAGCTAAGTCAGCCATTCGCTCGGCCATCAGAAGCTAGATGAAGGCATCTGCCGTTCAACTGTATTAGGGTAAAAATGTGACAGCTGAATCAACCAATCACATTTTGACTTAATGGGTGGGACCGTTTTTAAGAGACTTATGGACAATGCACAATAGCGAGCAGTAGTTTTCCTACGGTTGAGCTAGCTAGATTTAGTTGTCGGCTACTTTTCAGCGTCTGCAGCAGGTGTTATCAAAAGGATGTTGTTGCTAATTTGTTAGCTTCTCCCTTTCAAGAATACATTTTTTGTGTTTTTATTGCAGCGTGCTTGCTGTTGTTAGCCATCTCTTTCAAAATAACTTATGTTTGTAAAACATTGTTGCATTTAGCAACATTACATCTTATTAAAATCTGGTCATATTCACCCCCAGGAAGAAAATTACATCAATAGATGCGCTAGCCTATTAGCCATGTTATGACTGACTGTGGTCATTGCCCTTGCTAGTTTGATTGTATTGACATTCCCAGCCTTAGTTACATTTGTTCGTTTTTGTCCAGAATATTGAGTAATTGAAACTGAAACAGTGCATCCCGAATGGAGGCAGCAAACAATGTACCAGGCCAGCTGTGATTTACAACCTGATAGCAATATTTTTTGGACTGCCAAGAAATGAATTGGTGAATTATATTAATCATGCATTGAACTGCATCCATCTATTCTGCCAAAAATGCCTTTGTGTCAGTCATGGAACGTTGAGTCAAATATAACCTATTTTTAAACCTCTTACAAACTTGGTTTTGTAGCATATACTGGGAATTTGTTCATTTTGACTGATATTATGATTGTCTGTTTGTTTCATATCTGCAAAGTAGTTAAAACACTGTCAGCTTCACTTTAAACTTTAGGTCACCGGTTACTTTGTGTGCTAAACATTAAATGTTTTTTCCAATGGGAAGTAATAATTGTACATTTCGATTGGGAATGCTTAATGGTTGTGTTTTTGTATTGTTATGATTGGGACCTACTGGCTTATTATGTCCTAGTTAATAGACTGCTTATCCATTAACATCATGCTGTGTGTGACTCCTGTCTTTCCATTGGTATGAAGTGGTGTAATGGTGCCTGGAGAAGTGGGTATATTAACATTTTGCCAACAAGTTCCCAAACAAAGTTCCATCGAAGGAAAGTCACTTTGAAAAATCCTGTGTCTTCCTATAAATCACTTAAATCGCTTAAATCACACTTTTGTATATACAAAAATACAAAAATGGGATGGTCTAATTCCACAACAATGCTTAGCCACAGAAATCTGATTCGGTGGGCCTGTTAGCTCCTGGCTCCCCAGTGGGTGGGCCTCTGTTCACCCAGGCCCATCCATGTCTATGCCCCTGATGCAAACAACACATGACAATTGCGCATCACAAATAGCCTACTAATCCAAAACACTTCAAACTAAACTTTTTCAATAGATGGTTTGCATACCTATTGCTGCCTTAGTTAGCATTTACTGGTAGATGTCATACGTTGAAATGTCTTTCCTACCCTACCTGCAATCTTCTGTGAACTGCACAATCTTGCTGCCTGCAGATGATATTCTGCTGAAACTGTGTGCGGCCCGGCCCACGTGAATATATTTCACGTGCTTTGCGGTTGTGTAGGCTACTTTGTGCATGATTTCTCTATTGTACTATACCTCCACTACACTACTTTGATACGCATCAGTAGGGATTAAGAAGTGAGTATAGGCAGTGGCGATTTTAGCATGTAAATCTTGGTGGGGCAAACTCAACAAACAAATGTAGATGCATGCTAGCAAAGCAACTACACAACATACCACAACACTAAACAATAGAGTAATTGCACTATAACAGTGACAGCGGTGCCCACAAACTGTTAGAGCCTAAATAAATGTCATGACTTCCATCAACGTCGGTTCCTCTCCTCGTTCGGGTGGCGTTCGGGGTCACCAATCTTCTAGCCATCGTAGATCCACTTTTCATTTTCCATTTGTTTTGTCTTGTTTTCCTACACACCAGGTTCTCATTTCCCTCATTAAGTGTTGTGTATTTAACCCTCTGTTCCCCCCATTACTTGTGTGGAATTGTTTATTGTAACTGGTGTTGACTGGTGCGCGACAGGTTTTGTACCCATGTCTTGTTGTTCTTTATGACGTTATTTTCTGCAATTAAACTGCTCCGGCTATTACCTAGTTCTGCTCTCCTGCGTCTGACTTCCCTGCCACCGGTTACGCACCCCTTACAGTAAATCTGTCCCAATAGCCGAGTCTTGACACCTTACCACTGCTACACCTGGCTTTCAACAGAGCCTTGTCTGGTAGCGAAACAGTTAATTCAGCCTCATTTACTGCATTAAAAAAACAGCTGATATGGCTGACTTGCTAAAACAGATGTGGTTTCTACTGACAATTGAAATGTACAAACTATGGCATAAGGGGACAACGAGCAGATAAGAGTCAATCCGTCATTTCGATTATGACATTAATGAGCGAGCTAGGACGGACGTAGTCAATATAACTATTTGTTCAGCACTTTTGAAATGTACAGAGACAGAATTCAAAACATGGGTCGTTCTTACAGTATTCTCCCTGTACATTAAGTCAGAACCGTAGGATAAATAAAGGGGGCATATAAGCAGACAATGAAAGCTCTTACAATATTTGATGATGACATTTCTCTAAAACAAGCTACAGGTGCACCACCAAGTCAGAACAGTAGGCTAAGTTATGAGGGGAAAAGGGACCAAATTATTAGGGTGAGGCACATGGGCTACTACACAACATACACCTAAGTATACTTTAGCTAAGAAAGTAATTCTGTCTCCCTGGCATATTACATCATTTATGCAGCAGCATACAATACAATACATGTGCTGTGCTCACTTGAACAGGAAAGTGGCGCGGCAGTCTTTTGTGGGCAAATTTTGTCATCAAAATTTGTCATCAATGTCTGTCATTCTCTGGATTTATGGTGCTTTCAAGATAACTGGGAAATCTAAAAAACAAGGTCGAATCATAATGATGTCATACATCTTCAGGTTGGAGCTCCAGAAAGAGGCCTGAGTTCCCGACTTGAAATTCCGAGTTGGATGATCGTTCAAAACGTATTTTCCCAGTCGGAGCTCATTTTTTTTCTGAGTTTCCAGTTGTCTTGAACTCACTGAAGTCTGAGATTTTCCTGTTCCTGAGTTTCCAGTTGTTTTGAAGGTGGCATAAGTCATGTTGGATTCACAGCCTGGTCAATGTTGAATGTTTATCCTTTTACGCTTGGAAAAGAGACCCTTAAACCCAGACTTGGACCACACACCCACTCCTCTGAATAGCAGGCTAGTGATTGCTTTGCCATGTTTGCAGTTAGCCACTGATTCCTTCCAAACCACTCATTGCTGAAATTGCAATTTCCAACTTGTTGTGTAATGTTTATGTCCAATAGCCAATGAGCACTGATACGTTTTATCTATATTTTCTCTTCATTATTTCTCTTTATATGACAAGGATTGAAAAATATGTGCCAGTAGATTGTCGACTTGATTCATGATGATGAACACTAGCTTGCTAGCTAAGATTTTGAAAGTATGATGTTGACATGATCAGCCCAATCAAAGTTACTGTAGATATAGCGTGATTTGACTTCATTTTATCTGTGGCCAATGACCTTGAGCCTTTATGGATGGACACTTCTAATGTAACTCTATGGCAGCACCCAAGTGCTTGAATTTTTGAGCTCAACTGTAGATTTTGCGGTGACCTAGTTTTCCCATGAGTGACAGAACACTGAGCAAATAACAGCGCAACTAGAGAACATTACCAAACCTTACGCTCTGCCCCACCTGCCTTGAATGACCTGTTGCCACTGAGTATATGCTATGCCCACAAAAAAAGTGGGCATACTGCTTATACCTCATTATAGCCTTCACTACACCACAGGCCCTTTTGTGTTTCACAAAAAGTGAGCTCTCTCACTTGAGTGTGCTGTTATTATGGTTGCTGTCTTTTCAGAATGAGGAACCGGTCACACACTGAAGGTTCGCCACTGCTCAAACATGTCTATATGAAGGCTGTTAAGATAATGTTTTCATGTTTCAAGAATATTTGGCGAAGCGGTTTTATGCACTGGCCAAATGGAAGTTCTACTCTGCTGGTCTCAGAAGATGTTAAGTCCTCACTGTCCGAGACCGAGTAAAGACCAAGTACAAATGCATCTGACACCGAGACACTATGTAAGTACACATGTATCTGACACCAAGACAAGGCCGAGACACTATGTGGTCTCGAGTACCACAACACTGACTGCAGTTACTGCACTTTTACTGCAATTTCAAAACTGCAATCGTATTTTGCAAAGGATACAATCAAGTTATGAAAAACTACTGATTTCCGCTCCAAAAGAATAGCCCGCAATTACACAGAACAATGTTTATTTTATGTGACTTTAGAGCACCAGTCTGCCTACACTAGTCGCTGCTCAACATTCATCGTAAATTGTGGAGTTGCGTTTAATCTAAATTACGCTTTCAAAAAATAAGTCTGCATCCCGTCAAAAGATAATTCTGCCATCTCCTATTGCAGCCTAAAGCACATTTTCTATCCACCTATTTGCGAGTTAGGGTAGGGTGCAGGCCCCAGACGGTTGCGGATGGGTTATTATCAATACTAATACTGGGTTATTAGCAAATACTGCTTGTACTTGACTACTGAACACATAGGCATGTTATAGAAAGTATGAGGCATGTGACAATAGAAATGTTTTGACAATGTTTTCACCAGCTTTTGAATTGGTATGAGTGGGCACTGGAGGGGAAGAAGGAAACCTCTATGTCCTGCCAAGCCACACATTGAGGAATGGTTTGTTTGGAAGTGGGAAAAACATCATGACACCAATAGACAATAGCAAAGCATTCAGAAGGCAGGGGATTTTGTAGAAGTTTTAAACATGTATTGAATTCTTTCAAACTATTTTGCAGCCACACAGAGTATACACATTTCCAGTTTAAAAAATGTTTTACAAGCAAAAAAGTGATCAGATATACCTAAATCAGTCAACCCATTTACCGTTAGTACACGGCTAACATTAAATTAGTACACAGTTCTTCCCAAACAAGGAAATACCACAGACAAATCTCAAATGAACCTAGAAAATAATCCCAATAATAACACAAACAAATAGCACTTAAAATATTTAACTCTATATTGATACTGAACAAAAATATAAACGCAACATGCTTCAATTATTTTTTTTTACTGATTTACAGTTCATATAAGGAAATCAGTCAATAGAAATAAATAAATTAGTCCCTAATCTATGGGTTTCACATGACTGGGCATAGGCCTACCCAATTGGAAGCCAGGCCCAGCCAATCAGAATGAGTTTTTCCCCACAAAAGGGTTTTATTACGGACAGAAATATTAGTGTTATCAGCTGTCCAGGTTGTTGCTCTCAGACAATCCCGCTGATAAAGAAGCCAAATTCTCTAAAACGATATTGGAGGTGGCTTATGCTAAAGAAATTAACATTACATTCTCTGGCAACAGTTCTGATGGACATTTCTGCAGTCAGCATGCCAATTGCAAAACTTGGGACATCTGTGGCATTGTGTTGCGTGACAAAACTGTACATTTTAGTGGCCTTTAGTCCCCAGCTCAAGGTGCACCTGTGTAATCAGCTTCTTGATATGACACACCTTTCAGGTGGATGGATTATTTTGGCAAAGGGAAAATGCTCACTAACAGGGATGTACACATTTGTGCACAACATTTGAGAGAAATAAGCTTTTTGTGCGTATGGAACATTTCTAGGATCTTTAATCTACTTGATTCATGATGATGAGCTCAGCTCATGAAACATGGGACCAACACTTTACATGTTGCCTTTACATTTTTGTTCAGTATACATTCTAATCTTGCCAAATACAATAATTACTTCAGGCAAAAGGGAATTCAATTCAATTCCTCGTCAACACAAGTTGAACCACATTGTTGTTTGCCCATTCTAGAGATAGATGCCTTGTTCAAAACAACTGAAAAATAGCAGGTCAAATCATGACATCAGTGATCTTCGGGTCAGAAAGTCTGAGCTCTAGAAAGAGGCCCGAGTCAGAATTCCAATTTGGATGATCGTTCAGGCAGATTTTTCCTCAGTCGGAGCTAGTCCCCCCCAGAGTTCCCTGTTGTTTTGAACTGACTGAAGTCGGAGATCTCAGAGTTCCCAGTTGTTTTGAACGTGGCAAGACAGAACAGTCGAGCAATTGTCCCTCCTTCCTTTGGTCTAGGTCAGGGGTGGGCAATTCCAGTCCTCGAGGGCCTGATTGGTGGCACAGTTTTGCCCCAGCCCCAGCTAACACACGTGACTCCAATAATCACCTAATCAATTTTATTAATCAGCTGTGTTTGCTAGGGATGGGGGGGAAAAAAGTGTGTCACCAATCAAGCCCTCGAGGACTGGAGTTGCCCACCCCTGGTCTAGGTCATCACGTAGCTCAAGAATAGGGGCAACATGAGGTCACATGGCAATTGCATTATTCATTGTAAACTGAGTGATCAGTAGAGCTCCCCAACAGCAACTGGGGCTGGATAATGGGAGAATTAACAGTGAACGTCAATTTGAAAAAGTGGTTAGAAATAAGCATTCGTAACGCACACCAGAGATAGAAAATAGTCTGTTAGCTGAGCTACCTATTGAAGATCAATGAATTGTCAGTATGAACAGTCATTGGTTATATAATGCTGACTGACAGATTTCCATCCCACTAAAGTGTCTGAAGACATCTGCTCAATTATGTTAATAGAAACTTGCCAATTGTACGTGAGCATTCCATACAAAATAGTTTAAATTCAATGCTTTCCATAAGTGCAACTGAATAAGGGTCTGTGTGTAAACTAATCTGTGTTTGTGAACAACTGCATTTCCAAGTGAGCCATAAAACAAATCGAGAAATTTCCAGAGGCATCAAGGACAAATCAAATTCTTTAATAGAAATCATTTTAAAACGTTTAGCTGGTAGTATATGGTACACTTTAACAGATGTTTCCTCCTTGGCTTAAATTATACAAACGTAATGCAGTTCTTATACACACAGACAGATTGGTGCTAATGTTTGATGAGTGCGTGTGGGTGTGTGAACCATCAACCTACATGTATATCAACCTCTGCATATGTATGTGTGTAGGCCACACAGAGGGATTCGCCCCTTTACACCAGGACTTTGGTCATGAAGGCAGTGGACAGGGTGGCGAGGGCCAGGGGCAGGATGCTCATTCGGGGCAGGCCCGGGGCAGTGTTACACAGGTCCGTGTCACAGCAGGCCTTCGTTATGTTGTACACTGTGTGGTTGGAGCTGGTAGGGAAATCGGTTGTGGTCGTCTTGTTGCATTCATTCACTTTCAGGCAGCCTTTCATCTTGATGTCCACAAACTTAACTGTGGATGAAAAGGAACACAGAAAAAAACTTAATTACTTAGGCTTTGTCGTGCCAAACGGCACACACAGTAAGGCCTCTTAAATTGACAAACTATGAAACGCAAGTTGTTTTTCATTAACTTTTGCCGCAAGACAGAATGCTGGAAAGTGACATTTAAGCATCTGCAAAAGGAATATTTGTAGCTCGTCTTCCTTTCTTGTTTGCTTCTGAAGAGGACAGAGGCACTATGGGGAAAGAAACTTGTCTTTTCTTACCAACACTGATTTTGCTGATAGCTGCTTTGAGGAAAGTTCTTACTTGCAATGACTGCAATATGTGTTTGTTTATCTACAGTACCTTAGTTGAATGCACTGACTAATTCGCTCTGGATAAAGCGTCTGCTAAATTATTACAATGTAATTATAAGACACATATGAGCCACCTATGACTGGTGTCGGCCTTGGGACCTTTACCTGCGTTTCCGACGCCGCTGAAACAATTCTCCCCGGCATTGCAGTCGACTTTGGTGGTGTAGCACAAGTCCCAGAAGCCCAAGTCACATTTGTAGCACTTCAGAGCCTGGCCTGGGATAACAGAGATGGAAATAAATAAGCAATATATTACCATATGCCATTCTACAAATTCTCTTCATGTTCAAGTAAACATTCTTGTAGATAACTCCCTTGACCGCTTTGTTGATGCAATCCTACGTCATTGGGACAGTTTGTCTCTAAACATGGGATGGGCCAAACAATGGTTTAGCCAGTTGACACTCCCCGGTTTTTCTGACTGTGCACTTTAGTGGATGAGAAGCCCAACCTGCGCAAATTCTTATGATGTTAGTTCATAGAAGGGAATAGTTGTTTGACAATTTGTCCACTTCTCAAAATACAGGGTGAATGCTTTGAGTGTTGCCTTCCTTAGCTCTTGATAGGGACACACAAAATGGCTGCTTCCCAGTGAGTGCCACTCCAGACAGAGAACCAATTGGGTCATGGAACTACCCTTTGGCCCCATACTTCTTATGCCCTTTATAAATGAGTAGTTTGGTGCTTTTAGGGGGTGGAGGAGGAACGGTACGCCATAAACGACATAATTAACCGAATGACAGTGAGACCCATAAATTCAACCAATTAGTTGCAAGACGGAAAGTCCATGGGCAAGTTCTGACTTCTTATGCAAATAACACTACAGACACGCAAGTAACTAAAGGAGTTAAATACCTGCCCATGAAGTTGTATTTGTGACAAACTCATCCCATGACTGGATCCATCATGGAAAGGCATACGTTTATAGGTGACGTGCACACATTGACACATACAATAAATACACCATTCTGTTTGTTCCTTGTTTGAGTAAAGTTACTCAGTCCATTTGCATTCATGCCATTCAAGTGGTAAAGACGTCGTCATGGGACGATTCTACAGAACAGCATAGCTGCCATTTTAAATGAGCGACGCATATTGGTCACATTTAGGTATCAACTTCATTTTTAAAAGAGGGAAAACATGGCGTGGCCTTCAGTTAGTAATGTCTGGTTGACACAACAACAAATAATCTAAGCAATTTGTGATTGAGCCAAGGAACATTGAGCTGCTTAGCAAGGTTGTAAAAATGCCATGCCAACGCCTGACCCTTCCCCTCCCAAACACTGGTTTCGGTCACACCCCATGGAAAAGGAGTTCACAAGCGACTCGGGTTACAAAGAATGCCACTCCTGTTCCAAACAAACAAGTCATACACTGAACAAAAATATAAACGCAACATGTAGTGTTGGTCCCATGCTTCATGAGATTAAATAAAAGCACAAAAAGCTTATTTTTCTCATTTGTTCACAAATTCGTTTACATCCCTGTTAGTGAGCATTTCTCCTTTTCCAATATAATCCTTCCACCTGACAGGTGAGCCATATCAAGAAGCTGATTAAACAGCATGATCATTACACAGGTGCAACTTGTGCTTGGGGACAATAAAATGCCCCTCTAAAATGTGCAGTTGTGTCACACAACACAATGTCACAAACATCTCAAGTTCTGAAGGAGCCTGCAATTGGCATGCTGACTGCAGGAATATCCACCAGAGCTGTTGCCTGAGAATTGAATGTTCATTTCTCTACCATAAGCCGGCTCCAACATTGTTTCACAGAATTTGACATTACGTCCAATCGGCCTCACAACCGCAGACCACGTGTATGGCATCGTGTGGGCGAGCAGTTTACTGATGTCAATGTTATGAACAGAGTACCCCATGGTGACAGTGGGGAATATGGTATGGGGAGGCATAAGTTATTTACAACGAACATAATTGTATTTTATCGATGGCAATTTGAATGCACAAAAATATTGTGACGAGATCCATCGTGAGTCGCATTTTTCCAGTGGATGCATATCTGTATTCCCAGTCATGTGAAATCCATAGATTAGGGCCTAATACATTTATTTCAATTAACTGATTTCCTCATATGAACTGCAACTCAGTATAATCAATTAAATTGTTGCATGTTGCGTATTTTTGTTCAGTGTACATTGAGTGCATCCCCACAATCCAACCAAATGACTCATTGATCACATGTAAAGAGGGACGCAACAGAATCTCTTTGTCGGCTTGGGTGTCCACTTATATCAAAGACTATCATTATGTGATCTTGCAGACATCGATTCAGCTTTGATGTAACTTTATTTAACAAGCATTGTTTACCTGAGTAGCCTGCTCTCTACGTATAAAGTAGAAAATATATACACATGCGCAGAAGCTTTGGGAACTTTAGTCTGGTGGACTAAAGATCCCAAAAAAGTAATTGCCAAGTGATCGGATCCTTCAATCAATGTTTGAATTCCATTCTTTAGGTACAAATATCAAATAAGGTGTCCTTCCGGGAAGGACAAATACATCCTTGAGAGAACGCAGATGAGTAAGACATGCCAGCGCACAAGTAAACTTCCACTTGTCAAACACCCTCCCACTCAAGAATGCTTTCACCAAAATGTATTGAGGCTGCGTTTACACAGGCAGCCAAATTCTGATATTTTTCCACTTATTGGTCTTTAGACTAATCAGATCAGCTCTTTTGACAATAATCGGTCAAAAGATCAGAATTGGGCTGCCTGTGTAAATGCGGTCTAAGTGGCGGTTCCCGATACACAGATTAAGTTTTAAAAAGCTATTTTAAATGGAGAGTCTATTGACCACACTTTTTAGTTCAGGAATAGGTTTAAATCTGCCTGGGAAACCGGCCCTTAGAGTGAAAACAAGCAGCAGTCCTCCATCAGAATGCCTCTTCCCCTACCATTACATACAGGCCAACATCACGTAAATGAGTCATGACATGATACACACTTCTCTGTCAGCCTCTGCCTGGGGGTTTGGGGCCACGCCTTGACTTTATCCCCTTCAGAAATCCTGTCAAATCGGTTCCCTTCGCTCATGTCACACCACTAATCTGTCACCGCCTCAGACACACACTCATACAGGTGAAACAGGTGACAGTCAAGTTTCACAAACAAAGCTGCCTCTTGGCTTACACACTTGGCTGTACTCTAGCCACAACAGGTAATTTACAGAGGCAATGAGGGGTTAAGTTAAGGAGGAACGCCCAAGCCTTGATTGGGTAATACGGAGCACGGGTAAATGAGTCATACGGATTAGGGGGATGATGTTCACAATTGGTCTCCACCATCTCTCATTATTGTTACCTTTAAGAGGACTGAGGACACGGTGCCCATTGAGTATGAATAAACAGTTGCTCATACAACTCAAGCAAAAAAAGCTACAAGATAATTATCCTGTGGCCTAGGACTATCAACGTGTTTTGCTTTTGTGCAGACCACACATTGTCATTGGAAATGTTCTTGATGATGATTATTAACCCTATGGTTTGTGTAATATGTACCACATAAGGGTAATCATTATTACATGGACAAAGTGTGATGCCGACATAATTACACACAAGAGACAACTATTTGAGGACATTGGAGTCATGGGGAATTTTGCTGGCCTCTAGCAACATTCAAGCATCCTTTAAATTCCCCCACCCAAAAGAAAACTCCTGGTGGGCTTATGCAGTATGCATGTCATGCATGGACTAGCGGGGGGGGGGGGGGGGGGGGGCTGACCTGGCCATCAGTTGTATTGTCCCCTGTACAGTCCCCAGGCATATATACACTGAGAGTACAAAACATTAGGAACACCATCCTAGTATTGAGTTGCACACCCTTTTGCCCTCAGAACAGCCTCAATTCATTGGGGCATGGACTCTACAAGGTGTCAAAAGCGTTTCGCAGGGATGCTTCCCAGAGTTGTGTTAAGTTGGCAGGATGTCCTTTGGGTGGTGGACCATTGTTGATACACAGAGGAAACTTGAGTGTGAAAAACCCTGCAGCATTGCAGTTTTTGACACTCAAACCAGTGCGCCTGGCACCTACTACCATACCCTGTTCAAAGGCACTTTCATCTTTTATCTTAAAAATCCTTCAACCTGTCCCCTCCCCTTCATCATTGAAGTAGATTTAACAAGTGACATCAATAAGGGATCATAGATTTCACCTGGTCAGTCAATGTCATGGAAAGAGCAGGTGTTTCTAATGTTTTGTACACTCAGTGTATGTTTTTGTATATTGTCTGGTGTTGTTTTTATGTCCTGTAATGAGTTTTTACACTGGGGACATACTGGTGGTGGAATTGGAAGGAACAGTAACATTATTAACAAAGAGGTTGGGTATTGTGTATTTAATGAAAGAACCAATGCTGTATTGTGTAATTGGCCAAATAGGAGAGCAGATCAAGTTACTCTGTTCAACTGGTTTCAGATCAGGACCCATAACCACAAAGCCAAGTACCACAGTTCAAATCAGACTACTGTTGCACTCTACAGTTCACTCACTGCAACTACGTCAAAGGAATTTATTTATAAGTTCATTATGAGACCCCATGATGATGGGAACCATGGATACCATAACTGGCATTCCAAAACACCAAACATTGGTCAAAATGTATTTCGATGAATCCTCTTCAACGTAAGGCATTTGTGTTGGGATATTGATATGCGAAACAAGTCTTGATACAGATTTCTAAAAATAATACCAAAGTTGTCCACATGCTGGCAATGTTGCCTGATAGACTGCAATGGTGTGTCCTGTCTTTAACCAAGAGCCTGGATCAGAAGTATTCAATGGGGATGCTAATAAATCAAATCAAAAAGGTATATTTGACAATTACAAAATGCAGTTGTCAAATCAGATCTAGAGCCAGTCTTCACAACCCTAATTGAGCAAACACGTTTTACCTTAAGGGTAGTCAGTATATACTAGTTTTACTCCATAGTGTCCCTGAAAGGTTTAAACTAATGACTTCCTGTAATCGCCAACACCTTCCACCCACAAGGCTTAGGACCAAACACCTAACCTTAACTAACTGCTTTCTTAATGTTGCTGTCACAACATTAACACTAAATTGCAAAGTTGAGCTCAATCTAACTGAGCTACAGACAACTCCCTTTGGCCTGCTCTCCACACAGTATACTAAGAGGCTCATCAGCCAAGTGATTAGAGTCACGGCATCAATGTAACTGGCCGTGAATCAAACCTGTGACACCAGGGGTGTATTCATTAGACAAAGACCGTAGCAAACGGTTATAAAATGTTTGGCAATGGAAACCGTTTATTCCAATCTGAGGTAGGCCCCTCCCCATTTAATTCCCTAGGAGCCAAAACTGGGGTACGAGCAATGCTGTCAAGGGTATGCCCATTAAAAATGTGATTCACATATAAAATCTATAAATTTTAATATATATATATAAAAAAAAAAAAATTAAAACATTAAAATAAATTCTATGCATTTACAGCTGGATGAGTCAACAGACGTGGCGGGCCTGGCACAACTCCTGGTATATGTCCGTTAAATTTCTGGGGGGTCAATTAAGTAAAATATCCTCTTCTGCATACCAGGACAACAGGAGAGGATATTTTTAAAGTACTGGACAGCTTTGTGTCATCAAATGGACTTTGGTGGTCAAGATGTGTTGGTATCTGTACTGATGGTGCAAAAGCCATGACAGGGAGACACAGTGGAGGGGTAACGCAAGCAGATGCTCCCGACGCCACTTGGGTACACAGCAGCATCCACCGAGAGGCTCTTGCTGCCAAGGAAATGCCTGACAGGTTAAAAGACATTTGAGCCACGACAGTGAAAATGGTTCACTTTGTTAAAGCAAGGTTCCTGAACTCTCGTGTATTTCCTGCACTATGCAATGATAGGGGCAGCGCTAGATATCATGATCTGAATCTAGGATTACAGGGACTCTCCGCAACTATATTCAATGTGCGGGACAAAATCGAGGCTATGATTAAGAAGTTGGAGCTCTACTCTATCTGCATTAACTAGTACAACACACCGGTATTGCCATCATTGTTTGATTTTTTTGTGTGCAAATTAACTCAATCTTACGGACAATGTCAAATGTGATATAGCGAAGCACCTGAGAGGGTTGGGTGCGCAATTACGCAGGTACTTTCCCGAAACGGATGACACAAACAACTGGATTCATTATCCCTTATCCCTGCCTCCAGTCCACTTACCAATATCTGAACAAGAGAACCTCATCGAAATTGCAACGAGCGGTTGTGTGAAAATTTAATTTAATCAGAAGCCACAGCCAGATTTCTGGATTAGGCTGCGCTCAAAATATTCTGCCTTGGCAAATCACACTGTTAATAAAACACTGATGCCCTTTGCAACCACGTACCTATGTGAGAGTGGATTCTCGGCCCTCACTAGCATGAAAACTAAATACAGGCACAGACTGTGTGGAAAATTATTTAAGACGGAGACTCAATACAACACAACATTGCAGAGTTATGTGCATCCTTTCAAGCACACCCTTCTCATTAACCTGTGGTGAATTATTCACAATTTTCGATTAACAAATAAGGTTTCATATGTAAGATGGTTAAATAAAGAGCAAAATTATTGATTATTATTATATTATTATTTGTGCACTGGTCCTATGAGAGCTCTGTCCCTTCCCACAAGCCGGGTTGTGACAAACTCACTCCTTCTTATGTTTAAGAAATGTATCATATAGTGTGTATGTGTGTGGCAGGCTTACAATGATGGCAAAACATTTGAGATTATGCTGACCCTGGTGCTAGAGGGGGTACGCAGCTGGTTGAATGTTGAAGGGGTACGGGACTATAAATAGTTTGGGAACCACTGCCCTAGAGCACTGCACTCAGAATGACTGATACTCTCCAAGTTAAGGGCCAAAAGGGGAAGCCAGCAGAACTACATTTTCTCATGTCTTAGTTTCACTAAAATGTTTTGTTAGGGAACCTATGCAAACGTTGTATGAGATCGTGTTCCCGAAAATATTTGGTAAAGGTCATGAGGAATACATATTCACAATTCAGGAAGAACTCAATCAAGGTCGACAACTGCAGAAAATAATATAGTACGGGTGTGGTTTGAAACCTAAGATGGGGACAAAGACTTGTTTAACGGAACTAAGTGATCTCAACTATGGGTCATACATTATGGCAAGAATAATAGTTTATTTAGTCTTTACAGTTGAATATTCTGAACCATTCGCTCAGAAAGGCTCAGAAAGTTCCCCCAAATTACATAATGGTTTCCTTACCCTGTAAACGGTCTGTGGACATGATTTTTATTGTAACCTGCGCATGGGAGAATCTCAACCTTCAACTACAAACACTAGGCTGCGTTTACACAGGCAGCCCATTTGAGATATTTTTACAGTAATAATTGGTATTTTGACCAATCAGACCAGTTCTTTTGCTAATAATTGGAGAAAAGATAAGAAACACCGGTTTAAGACGTCCACATTTTCTAATTGGTTGTATTCAGGTGTAAAGCTTGCCTATTTATATGATAAACTATAATGCCTCTTTACAATACATTCAAAGTATACATAGCATTCGAATTATGAAAAAACGAACATCATTTTGACTACCCAACTCATTACAATCCTATCAAACATTTTGTTTTGGCTATCAAAATGATAGGTTAACTAAACAACGATTGAAATAAGCAAACAAATACAGTTGACAAACAATTGTATCTTACCAACTGAAAAACACAGGCCAACGGCGAAAATGCTGAGAATAATTCTGTTCATTTTGGAAAATGAAAAAAAGAAAGATCAGTGTCGACAACTTTACCAGAGTTTTTTCCGTGCCACTATATGGACAGTTAGCTAATGTGATCAAACATCAAAATTCGTCACCAACTCGCTATTTATGATCTCCCACCCATTTTCACAGACACGTCACCGTTATCCTATTCAACATAGAAGTGTCTGGGCCACGTTCAGTTGCTAAACGTTCTTGAACGTTGCCGATATAAATTCCATCAAGAGAGCGGACCCACTGAGCACAGACGTAAAGCCAATTCAACCTGTGTCAACATGCTAGAATAGATCACTGTCTGAAGTTGTCTGAACAGAAACGATCTTCCTCCGGCACTAAGAGAAACACAATTATTTCCGTTATTGACTTGGCTTCTGCAATGCAAGATTGCTATTCTGTTTTGTTTTCCTGGTAACACATTGGGCACAAACTGGTGCAATAACGTTGTTTCAACGTAATTTGTCAACTAAGTGTGACGTGAATCTAAGTGGAAAATACAAAGGCTTTGAAAAGTCATCAATTTAAAAAAAATTTTTTTTTAAATGGGCAGGGTGAAAATTCAACCACAGGATTATGTCATCATGACAACCAAATCTCAACACAGACAAACCTTGAATAAAATATGTATACATGTTGTATTTAGAACAACATAAAATGTTCAATGTTATATCCACTATTATAAAGGAAAAAAACGATAGGCTGGGCAGCACCTCCTATTGGAGAATTGATCTATCTACAGCTACCTCTTGGCCTCCCATCCAAGGTTTTAACCAAGCTCAGCCCAGCTATCACATTTGTCACTGACTATTACCAACATACTATCCTGAGAATGATTGTTGAGACATCTCCACTTAAATAAATGAAATATGTTCACTGCTGCTACTGAAGACATTCCAAAGGGTAGGCTTAACAGAGGAAATGAAATGTGACCATACTTTATCAATCATCAATGATGTTATTTAGGCCTACAGTATATAGCATTTGCAAAGTCATCAACAGATACTGTCTCAATTCAACCCAGAATTAACAAAAAAATAGACACTACAATAGGCCTAGTGTTTCAAGCTCTGGTTGATGTCAAATGTAATGATATTTAGTGCTATTCAATTATGTTTGGTTGTCAACACAACCAAATATCAACATTTGAAGTAGATGTATTGTATCTTCTGCTTGGATAGTTCCATCTGTGCCACTGACTTAGTCTGGCTTTAATCCCAGTGTGTGTAAAAAAAAAATAATAAATGTATATGTTGGATTCACATCCTCCATCTCAACCAAAAATGTAAATTAAAGAATAGGACTAAAACAAACTTCATATGAAGTATGATTTTATTTAGTCCTATTCTATAATGTTTGGTTGCGATGGAGATGTGACTACAACATATCAATTAGTAATCGAACTTATCAATTAACACAATTCAACATAATTGTTTTAATACAATAGATAGCCCATTAACTTATCAACAATTTAACAAATTATATGTTGGAGTAGGTACATCTCCTATAAATTTTGGTATTTAGTTGCATTATCAATTTGTTTGTCATTTAGCAGATGCTCTTTTCCAGAAGCAATTCGGGTTAAGTGCCTTGCTCAAGGGCACATCAACAGATTTTTCACCTAGTCAGCTCAGGAATTCAACCCAGTAACCTTTCAGTTACTGGCCGTCAATCAAACACAATTCAATATTACTTTTTTAATACAGTAAATAGCCTAAAGTTAAGGCTCACAAAGTAATCTCACATTTAACCTTAAAATGAGTAACACATCCATGGCCACATTGAGGTTGATCTGCGCAGAATTTCGAACGGCATTGATTACTTGTACTTTTAATGTAGTCTCAACTGCAATCCAGGTCATTTGGTTCTGCTATTAGATGAAACACAGTGACATCACATGAATCTGTTGTATAAGTAAACAAAATATCTGACATTGTATTCCCATTTGAACTTTGATGTGCTTTTAAATGGTTAAATGTGCAGTGATAGACATTTGAGTGACCACTTAACCAAAATTCAGACATTGTTTTTCCATTGAAATTTGGATGTTCTTTTAGTTGATTGAAAGCATAGTGATAACACATTGGAAATTCAACAAGCTTTTTAGTGGGTGACTTATACAGTAGGTTGTAATCTTTGATCAAGGACTCAATCAAATATTACCCAATTATCCACAATGAAATGAAGTAGTGTGCCCAGTCGGAAGTCTGGTCTTGCAGTCTGTGCAAGCATCTCTAAATTGTGCTCATGATATGTCAGCTTTCAGGTTTGAGTCAGCAAAAGACCAAACAGTTAGCGAATTAGTTAACATTGACTCCCACCAGTGTAACTGGAAAAGCAAATATTGGTTACTTTTGAAAAACTGCTTGAGTTTATCTTGAATCATTGTTTCCCTACCCTGTTGCAAGATTTTCGGTGATTGAGTAAATATTGTTTGTGATACTGTATGCATTTGCATGGTCGGTGACCTTGAGCAGGAAAGACTGTTTGTGGCTTTAAGGAGCGTTTGTGTCTCCTCTTCAGAGGGAAACAGTTATGAAATGCCTTCATCAGAGTCATTACCTCAAACCCTGAATGCAGTCTTTGTTTTGCCCACAGATCCCAGAGTCTCTGACATGTTTCTCAACTGTTGTCATTGAAGCAAAGGGCATTTGGGAGTGAACAACAATGCTAATCTCTCTTCTGATCAGTCACTGCAGCAGAAGAGATCCCAGGAGTTGTACAAGAGAGGAGAAATAGGAGTATGGAAAGGATTGGAGAGGTAGAGCTTTTGATTACAATGTAATTGTGGACAATAATTCTTCCTCCAAAAGTGTTTTTTTCTGGAGTTGCAGCTGGCTTAAAATGATTTTTGAAAAACAATTGTAAGAAAGAGCCTACTGTAGATCTTAGGACTAGGAGTAAGATATATTTTTTAAACATTTGCGGAGGAAAGGGTGTGGTGAAGCCAGCAGGCTTGGTGAGGGAACATGTCACATGACTCTGTGAGCAACAGGCATACTGTCACGGATAATGTGCTGTTACACTAATTGTTTTTCATTGTTCCAACTTCAGACTATACATGTATTTCCATACAACATAACATACGCAAGCACACACTCAAACACAGATCGACTGAACAAGCTTTTGAGGATTCTTTTGGATCCTCTCATACAAATTCAATCACTCTTATATATATTTTTAAATGACTGTATGTCGCCCAATGCAATCCCTTGAGTGCTCTACCCAGAAAGCAAACACTTGATCACAAAAACACAATTGTTAAATAATGTTCATATCAGTAAGAAACAAAGGAGAAACTTGTTGGCCTCCTGCCCAGTGTGCCCAGGGTGGTGTGAGAAGAGACCAAGGGAGGGACATGGCCTTACTCCTGATGCTGTGGTTAAAACTCCTGAGTCATGTAGGCTCTCCTCCTCTCCCTGGAAAATGTGACAGAGACAGGGCAGGCACATGGTTGCATACTGCTCATTTTACTAAAGAGGAGCAGCACTGTCTTTTGGGGAAAAAAAGTAGAAGACAATAGTCTTCATTTTACCTTTATTTAACTAGGCAAGTCAGTTAAGAACAAATTCTTATTTTCAATGACAGCCTAGGAACAGTGGGTTAACTGCCTGTTCAGGGGTAGAATGACAGATTTGTACCTTGTCAGCTGGGAGATATGAACTTGCTAACTTTCGGTTACTAGTCCAACGCTCTAACCACTAGGCTACCCTGCCGCCCCGCCTCCCCACCTCCCCACCTCCCCATAACATATAGTCCACTGGCAAGGCTTCACAGTTTTGGATTTTGCCATGGCATTGGTCTTTCTTGTTTACACAGAAAAACACATTAAGGAAAAGATTTCAGAGATTAAGCAGATTTTTTTACATTTTAAATATCTTATAGAGTGCAACAAGTATTGGCCCCTTTCTGATTTTCTTTATTTATGCATATTGTCTTATACTGAATTCTATTAGATCTTCAACCAAAACCTAATATTATATAAAGGGAACCTGAGTTTACAAATAACAAAACAAATGTATAATTATTTTATTTATGTAATTAACAAAGTTATGCAACACCCAATTCCCCTGTGTGAAAAAGTAAATTGCCCCCTTACACTCAATAACATATTGTGCCACCTTTAGCTGCAATGACTGCAACCAAATGCTTCCTGTCATTGTAAATCAGTCTCTCACATCGCTGTGGGGGGATTTGGGCCCACTCTTGCATGCTGAACAGCTTTAACTCAGTGACATTCGTGGGTTTTCAAGCAGGAACTGCTCGTTTCAAGTCTTGCCACAACATCTCAATTGGAAATAGGTCTGGACTTTGACTAGGCCATTCCAAAACTTACCATTTGTTGCTTTATAACAATCTTCATGTAGACTTGATTGTGTGTTTTGGATCATTGTCTTGCTTCATGACACAGCTGCACTTCAGCTTCAGCTCACAGACAGACGGCCTGACATTCTCCTGTAGAATTCTCTGATACAGAGTGGAATTCATGGTTCTTTCTGTTAAGGCAAGTCGTACATGTCCTGAGGCAGCAAAGCATCCACAAACCATCACACTACCACCACAATGCTTGACCATTGGATGAGGTTCTTACTGTGGAATGCAGTATTTGGCTTTCACAGTAATGCATCTTCTTTCAAGATATTTTTTACCTTAATACAACAATTAAGGTCAAATATATATATATTGTTTTATATTGTAAAGTAAGATAATCGTGAAGAAAATGTACTACTTCAAAATGGAGATAGCCTCAAATGGCGCTGCCAATGCTGTCACAGACGCAATAATGGCACAGATACAATGAGATGAGTCCTCAATCTATCCCTATGGAAATGTAATAGCTTCCTGTAAATAAATAAGCCCTGTATGAATTGTCACAAACATGTGACAGGAATTAAGACAAAAAGTAAGCCCTTAGAATAGAAGAGGTTGGATATATTAGTCACACATTCACACACACATTTTACCTCAGAGCATGTGCTTGCTCGCCCGTATGCATAGCAGAGGGAAGACGTTTAGAGTTGGGTTGAGAAAAAAAAAATCCCCTTCATAATAAAGCATTACATGCATCTATAATTGCATTTGTGTAGTGGCATACAGTTGAGCAGATGCGTTTTTAGGATTTCCACACATGGGGGACATCATTTAGCAGGTTAAAAAAAAGAAAGAGCCTTCTATAAAGACATTTCTATGTCATTTACATGAGAGAAGGCGTTAGCGGAATCATTTTGAATGCCACACAAATGACCGAAATGAGTGGCTACTCTGACAAAAACAACCTTGTCTTGAATGCAAACAATAGCCCAGGCCAAGGAAGAGACACACATATAACCCCTATAAACATTGGCTTGTGTGATGTGAGCTCTCTACTGCTCTTATCATACAGTGGACGCACAAGCCTATAGGCCTATGCATGCGATGCCCTAATGCATTTAGTGCTCAAATCTCTGACAACTGAGGTGGACAAGTATTGTTTAAGGAAAGTAAAAAGTGGTGAGGACTGGAGAACGTCCTCTCCGAGGATGCAACAGAGATCGAAAGACAGAGGCACAGTTTGATTAGGGTTTCTACTTCTCTGAAGAGTCCTCTTGTTTGTGGGTGAAGTTGGGCCAAAGTTGAAGCAACCTCGGGGACAGTGCTGTATGGGGTATGTTTTGTGATTCCTCCCAACATGTGGAGTTGGAGCTGCAGGCGACCTGTGTCTAGCTGCGTGGGGAGGTGAAGGGATTCAAAGGACTGTGAATCCGTAGCCTTATTGACACCAGCAGAGAGCATCCTCCTTATCCCCGGTGAGTGCACATATTCACTCATCATTAGATCAGTGCAAATTGAAACTTTGTTTTTGGACAATCATTTCCTCCTCCAGGTTAGATGGCCATCTGTATAATTTCCGTCTCCCCTTTTCGTAGGCCTTGATTAGACGCCTGCAGACAAGGTTGTTTGTAGTGATCTGTTTGTCAGTGTCAGCAGTAGCCCTGTAATTTGTTTTATTAAAAAATATTCTGCTAATTTCTACAGTCATATAATGTGTAGTAGAATTGCGTGAAATGCGTTTATAAAAAGAAAAGAGAAGAAATGATCTTAAATAGCCTACAGCCTAGGCCAACTCTAAGCCAGTGGTGGTCGGTGCCATTTAAGATGAGGGAGGACGATTATTTTTTTTCATGGGCATGGCCTTATTTCTATTACAGCATATTGGATTACTGTCATTCATATTCCATTCACCCAGTTCAATGTAACATCGACAAGTTTACTACATCACACTCAAATTGTCCCTATACCATTCACGAGGTTGCTACAACCTAGCCTACGAATGAAAGTTTACAACGTAGGTGCACACAGGTCGAGAGAAAGATTTGAGGTGGCAGACAGTGACACATGGACAGACAGAGACACATTCAATACCGCTTTGCATACTCTTTCCTGCATCTAGCTGATCTAGGGTGTCACTGTGGCGAAGTATAGGGATAGGGATTTTGCGGTTCTGTTCAGGGACTTTCCAAAAACGACTATGAGCCAGGTGACGTCACGGTCGGCTCTAAAAAAAGGTCCTGGGGAAGAGGTGGCGCGAGGTAGTGCACAGGCAAATGTGTTGCAAAAGGAGCAGAGAGTTAAAGAACGATAACGAGTAGAGAAGAGCCGAATTTAGAAAGTAACTTATGTTGGAGTAATGTTGGAGAAAAAGTATGTTCAGCTTCTGGAAGAGGATTGTTCCATATCACCGAAGGACTGTAATTTTTGCCTTTGGGGTTAACGTGAGTTCTGTCGATGGAGCTAGCTACCAGCCGGCGTGATGCTAGCTAGCTACCCACCAGAGTGATGGACATCAAAGAATTGTTACCGACATCGGAAGCGAGACGTGATTTAGTTATAAAAGATTACATACAGTTGAAGTCGGAAGTTTACATAAACAGTTTTAATGACTCCAACCTAAGTGTTTCAACCACTCCCCAAATTTCTTGTTAGCAAACTATATTTTTGGCATGTCGGTTAGGACATCTACTTTGTGCATGACACAAGTCATTTTTCCAACAATTGTTTACAGACAGATTATTTCACTTATAATTCACTGTATCACAATTCCAGTGGGTCAGAAGTTTACATACACTAAGTTGACCGTGCCTTTAAACAGCTTGGAAAATTCCAGAAAATTATGTCATGGCTTTAGAAGCTTCTGATAGGCTAATTGCCATCATTGGATTTATGGATTTATTTCAAGGCCTACCTTCAAACTCAGTGCCTCTTTGCTTGACATCATGGGAAAATCAAAAGAAATCAGCCAAGACCTCAGAAAAAAAATTGTAGACCTCCACAAGTCTGGTTCTTCCTTGGGAGCAATTTCCAAACGCCTGAAGGTACCACGTTCATCTGTACAAACAATAGTACGCAAGTATAAACACCATGGGACCAGTCAGCCGTGATACTACTCAGGAACAAGATGCGTTCTGTCTCCTAGAGATGAACATACTTTGGTGCCAAGTGCAAATCAATCCCAGAACAACAGCAAAAGGACTTTGTGAAGATGCTGGAGGAAACAGGTACAAAAGCATATCTATATCAACAGTAAAACGAGTCCTATATCGACATACCCTGACAGACAGCTCAGCAAGGAACAAACCACTGCTCCAAAACCGCCATAAAAAAAGCCAGACTACAGTTTGCAACTGCACATGGGCACAAAGAGCGTACATTTTGTAGAAATGTCCTCTGGTCTGATGAAACAAAAATAGAACTGTTTGGCCATAATGACCATCGTTATGTTTGGAGGAAAAAAGGGGGAGGCTTGCAAGCCAAAGAACACCATCCCAACCGTGAAGCATGGGGGTGGCAGCATCATGTTGTGGGGGTGCTTTGCTGCAGGAGGGACTGGTGCACTTCACAAAATAGATGGCATCATGAGACAGGAAAATTGTGTGGATATATTGAAGCAACATCTCAAGACATCAGTCAGGATGTTAAAGCTTGGTCGCAAATGGGTCTTCCAAATGGACAATGACCCCAAGCATACTTCCAAAGTTGTGGCAAAATGGCTTAAGGAAAGGAACAAAGTCAAGGTATTGGAGTGGCCATCACAAAGCCATAGACTCCTATAGTAAATTTGTGGGCAGAACTGAAAAAGAATATGTGAGCAAGGAGGCCTACAAACCTAACTCAGTTACACCAGCTCTGTCAGGAGTAATGGGCCAAAATTCACCCAACTCATTGTGGGAAGCTTGTGGAAGGCTACCCGAAACGTTTGACCCAAGTTAAAATGTTTTAAAGGAAATGCTACCAAACACTAATTGAGTATGTAATCTTCTGACCCACTGGGAATGTGGTAAAGGAAATAAAATCTGAAATCAATTAAAGTACTGATCCTAACTGACCTAAGACAGGGAATTTTTACTATGAAAACTGAGTTTTCATAGTAAAAATACTATGAAAACTGAAACTTACTACTATGAAAACTGAGTTTAAATGTATTTGGCTAAGGAGTAGTATGTAAACTTCCAAATTCAACTGTACAAGGGCCAGAATCAAATCAAATGTACTGACAAAGCCCTTTTTTACATCAGCCGATGTCACAAAGTGCTGTACAGAAACCCAGCCTAAAACCCCAAACAGGAAGCAATGCAGATGTAGAAACACAGTGGCTAGGAAAATCCCTAGAAAGGCAGGAACCTAGGAAGAAACCTAGTGAGGAACCAGGCTCTGGGTGGTGGCCAGTCCTCTTCTGGCTGTGCCGGGTGGAGACTAACAGAACATGGCCAAGATGTTCAAATGTTCATAGATGACCAGCAGGGTCAAATAATAATGATCACAGTGGTTGTAGAGGGTGAAACAGGTCAGCACCTCAGGAGTAAATGTCAGTTGGCTTTTCATAGACGATCATTCAGAGTTTGACAGCAGGTGCGGTACAGAGAGAGTCGAAAACAGCAGGTCCGGTACAAGGTAGCACGTCAGGTGAACAGGTCAGGGTTCCATAGCTGCAGGCAGAACAATTTAAACTGGGGCAGCAGCACGACCAGGTGGACTGGGGACAGCAAGGAGTCATCAGGCCAGGTTGTGTAGAGACATGGTCCTAGGGCTCAGGTCCTCTGAGAGAAGAGAGAAAGAGAACGAGAGAGACAGAGAGAATTAGAGGGAGCATACTTAAATTCACACAGGACACTGGATAAGACAGGATAAATATTCCAGATATAGCAGACTGACCCTAGCCCCCCAACACAAACTATTGCAGCATAAATAATGGAGGTTGAGACAGGAGGGGTCGGTTGACATTGTGGCCCCGTCCGACGATACCCCCGGACAGGGCCAACCAGGCAGGATATAACCCCACCCACTTTGCCAAAGCACAGCCCCCACACCACTAGAGGGATATCTTCAACCACCAACTTACTACCCTGAGACAAGGCTGAGTATAGCCCACGAAGATCTCCCCCACGGCACGAACCTGTGGGGGGCGCCACCCGGACAGAAAAATCACGTCAGTGACTCAACCCACTCAAGTGATGCACCCCTCCTAGGGACAGCATGGAAGAGCACCAGTAAGCCAGTGACTCAACCCCTGTAATAGGGTTAGAGGCAGAGAACCCCAGTGGAGAGAGGGGAACCGGCCAGGCAGAGACAGCAAGGTCGGTTCGTTGCTCCAGTGCCTTTCCGTTCACCTTCACACCCCTGGGCCAGACTACACTCAATCATAGGACCTACTGAAGAGATGAGTCTTCAAAAAAGACTTAAAGGTTGAGACAGAGTCTGCGTCTCACATGGACAGGCAGACCATTCAATAAAAATGTAGCTCTATAGGAGAAAGCCTTGCCTCCAGCTGTTTGCTTAGAAATTCTAGGGAAAATAAGGAGGCCTGCGTCTTGTGACTGTAGTGTACATGTAGGTATGTACGACAGGACCAAATCGGAAAGATAGGTAGGAGCAAGCCTACAAAGCATTACATGGGTTAGCAGTAAAACCTTTAAATCAGCCCTAGTCTTAACAGGAAGCCAGTGTAGAGAGACTAGCACTGGAGTAATATGATCAAATTTTGGGGTTCTAGTCAAGATTCTAACAGCCATGTTTAGCACTAATTAAAGTTTATTTTGTGTTTTATCTGGGTAGCCGGAAAGTAGAGCATTGCAGTAGTTTAATCTAGTTAATCTAGAAGTGACAAAATCATGGATACATTTTCCTGCATCATTTTTGAGCAGAAAGTTTCAGATTTTTGCAATGTTACGTAGATGGAAAAAAGCTGTCCTTGAAACAGTCTCGATATGTTCGTCAAAAGAGAGATCATGGTCCAGAGTAACGCCAAGGTCCTTCAGTTTTATTTGAGACGACCGTATAACCATCAAGATTAATTGTCACATCCAACAGAAGATATTTGTTTCTTGGGACCTAGAACAAGCATCTCTATTTTGTCTGAGTTTAAAAGTGAAACATTTGCCGCCATCCACTTCCTTATATCTGAAACACAGGCTTCCAGGGAGGGCAATTTTGGGGCGTCACCATGTTTCATCAAAATCTATAGCTGTGTGTCATTCGCATAGCAGTGAAAGTTAATGTTAAGTTTCCGAATGACATCACCAAGAGGTAAAATATATAGCTAATTGTTATTTCGCTTGTTACTTGTTATTTATAGCGAAAATAATAGTGGTCCTAAAACAGAACCTTGAGGAACACCGAAATGTACAGCTGATTTGTCAGAGGACAAACCATCCACAGAGACAAACTGATATCTTTCCGACAGATAAGATCTAAACCAGGCCAGAACTTGTCCGTGTAGACCAATTTGGGTTTCCAATCTCTCCAAAAGTATGTGGTGATCGATGGTATCAAAAGCAGCACTAAGGTCTAGGAGCACAAGGACAGATGAAGAGCCTTGTTCTGACGCCATTAAAAGGTAATTTACCAGCCTCACAAGTGCAGTCTCAGTGCTATGATGGGGTCTAAAACCAGACTGAAACGTTTCATATACATCGTTTGTCTTCGGGAAGAGAGTGAGTTGCTGGGCAACAGCTTTTTCTGACATTTGAGAGGATTGGGAGATTTGGTATAGGCCGATTTGTTTTTAATATTTTCTGGGTCAAGGTTTGGCTTTTTCAAGAAAGGCTTTATTATTGCCACTTTTAGTGAGTTTGGTACACATCCCGGTGGATAGGGAGCCATTTATTATGTTCAACATAGGAGGGCCAAGCACAGGAAGCAACTCTTTCAGTAGTTCAGTTGGAATAGGGTCCAGTATGCCATTTGAAGGTTTAGAGGCCATGACTATTTTCATCAATGTGTCAAGAGATATAGTATTAAAAAACTTGAGCGTCTCTCTTGATCCTAGTTCCTGGCAGTGTTGTGCAGACTCAGGACAACTGAACTTGAGAAATATGCAGATTTAAAGAGGAGTCCGTAATTTCCTTTCTAATGATCATGATCTTTTCGTCAAAGCAGTTCATGAATTTATCACTGCTGAAGTGAAAGCCATCCTCTCTTGGGGAATGCTGCCTTTTAGTTAGCTTTGCGACAGTATCCAAAATAAATGTTGGATTGTTCTTATTCTGCTCAATTAAGTTGGAAAAAAATCGGATGATCAAGCAGCAGTGAGGGCTCTTCGATACTGCACGGTACTGTCTTTCCAAGCTAGTCGGAAGACTTCCAGTTTGGTGTAGCGCCATTTCCGTTCCAATTTTCTGGAAGCTAGCTTCAGGGCTCGGGTATTTTCTGTATACCAGGGAGCTAGTTTCTTATGACTCCTTTTTTTGTTTTTAGGGGTGCGACTGCATCTAGGGTATTGCGCAAGGTTAAATTTAGTTCCTCAATTTGGTGGTTAACCGGTTTTTAAACTCTGACATCCTTGGGTATGTGGAAGGAGTCTAGAAGAGCATCAAGGAATCTTTGGGTTGTCCAAGAATTTGGTTGGGGTCTGAGCAGATTATTTGTTGCGATTGCAAAAGCAATAAAATAGTGGTCCGATAATCCTGGACTATGAGGAAAAACATTAAGATCCACAATATTTATTCCACGGGACAAAACTAGGTCCAGAGTATGACTGTGGCAGTGAGTAGGTCCGGAGACATGTTGGACAAAACCCACTGGGTCGATGATGGTTCCGAAAGCCTTCTGGAGTGGGTCTGTGGACTTTTCCATGTGAATATTAAAGTCACCAAAAATGTGAATATTATCTGCCATGACTACAAGGTCCGATAGGAATTCAGGGAACTCAGGGAACTCCGTGAGGGAAGCTGTATACGGCCCAGGAAGCCTGTAAACAGTAGCTCTGGTTAGTGATTGTGTAGGCTGCAGAGGTTTCATGACTTGAAGCTCAAAAGACGAAAACGCAGTCATCTTTTTTTGTTAAATTGAAATTTACTATCATAACTGTTAGCAACACCTCCGCCTTTGCGGGATGCACGGGGAATATGGTCACTAGTGTATTCAGGAGGAGAGGCCTCCATTTAACACAGTAAATTCATCAGGCTTAAGCCATGTTTCATTTAGGCCAATCACATTAAGATTATGATCAGTTCATTGACCATAACTGCCTTGGAAGTGAGGTATCTAACATTATGTAACCCTATTTTGAGATGTGAAATATCACAATCTCTTTCAATAATGACAGGAATGGACGAGGTGGTCTTTATTCCAGGGAGATTGCTAAGGTGACCACCGCTATGTTTAGTTTTGCCCAACCTAGATTGAGGCACAGTCTCAATGGGGATAGCTGAGCTGACTACACTAACTGTGCTAGTGGCAGACTCCACTAAGCTGGCTGCCTGGCCTGCACCCTGCAGCCTGGCCTGCACCCTGCTGTCTGGCCTGCACCCTGCTGCCTGGCCTGCACCCTGCTGCCTGGCCTGCACCCTGCTGCCTGGCCTGCACCCTGCTGCCTGGCCTGCACCCTGCTGCCTGGCCTGCACCCTGCCTCATTGTGGAGATAGACAGGGCTCTAACTCCTATGTTCATAGATAAGAGCACCCCTCCAGCTAGGATGGAGTCCGTCACTCCTCAGCAGGCCAGGCTTGGTTTCGTTTGTGGGGGAGCCCCAGAAAGAGGGCCAATTATCTACAGATTATATCTTTTGGGAGGGGCCGAAAACAGTTTAACCAGCGATTGAGTTGTGAGATTCTGCTGTAGAGCTCATCACTCCCCCTAACTGGGAGAGGGTCAGAGACAATTACTGCCGACACATCTTTCTAGCTGATTTACACGCTGAAGCCATGTTGCGCTTGGTGACCTCTGACTGTTTCATCCTAACATCGTTGGTACCGACGTGGATGACAATATCTCTATACTCGCCAGTTTTAGCTTTAGCCAGCACCATCTTCAGATTAGCCTTAACGTCGGTGGCTCTGTCCCCTGGTAAACAGTGTCTGATCGCTGGATGATTCTTTAAGTCTAATACTGCGGGTAATGGAGTCGCCAACGACTAGAGTTTTCAATTTGTCAGAGCTAATGGTGGGAGGCTTCAGCGTCTCAGACCCCGTAACGGGTGGAGGAGAGACCAGAGAAGGCTTGGCCTCTTGACTCCGACTCGTTAATGGGGAGAACCGGTTGAAAGTTTGTCGGCTTGCGGCTGAAGCAGGGCTGGGCTATCCTCACCATAAGGCGATCATACTCCTGTATATTATGAGTACAACGACTGCAATCAGAAGACATATTGTGAAGATATTGTGAACAGTAATGTTTGTTATTGTTAGTAATACTGTTATTGTTCTTTAATGTGTTCAGACATTAATTTGGTAACATGGTAAAGTGTTCGTGTGTAGTTTTGGGCCTATGTCGTTTCTTTACTAATAAAATCATACCGATCAGTTTTGACCGGGAACACAGATGTTATTTTGTGCCACTATTATGGTTTCAAAACAAATGTCCTTGTAGTCTGTGATAAATAGCACAATATGTTTAATCTGAGTATTTGTTATAGTCAAAATAATACATACATTATGCTTTTTTTTTAACTCAAAAACAACTTGTATGAGCTCAGGTCAATGAGGCCTACAGGCCATAAATAGCAAATAGATATTCAAAACTTGTAATGTTCATAAGAACTTAAGTTGATAAAAAGATCTAACACAACATTAGGTGATAATATATGTATCATGGATTTATAAGTCAGTTATAATGGGGCGGTCATTTTGGACCGGAAACACAGAATTAATTAACATGAAACGAACACAACAGGAGGATTAAGCACATAGTATAGGACAAAAATAACTCAGACTATCAGGAAAGGTGCCATTACTAGTAAGTACTGTCGTGAGGTTAAATGGGTTGGGAAACAGGGACACCGCTCTGTTTGATGTTCAACCTTCCAAGGTTGATCTGAGAAAAACCCTACAAAAACAGGCATTTCCTACCTGTTACATTTGTTGTCACAAAAATATAAATCAAACTGTTTTTCCTTGTTGAAAAATGGAAGAGGGGTCTGAGGCTAGGTTAGAGATGAGAGATTGCTGTTGCAATGTGGAGCACTGCAGCAGACCCGTGAAGATCAGCGAGAAGCTATGTCGCTGGCACATGCTGTAATCGAGCAGCAAAATAAGGTTTCTGCACCAACTGTGTACATTCCTTGAGAATGAAAGCTACCTGACTTCAGTGTGCTGTTTAGGAATGGATTGCTCTAGTAAAGTTGACCAGTCGGGTTTCACGTGTGCCAGTGAGTGATTGGGCTGAGCTAATCAAACAGCACCTGAAAGGAGAGGCCAGTGCAATTGTGAAGCTGATGTTAGAAGATGTTGCCAGCATTTTTACACTACAAGAAGCTGGCAAAACCATTTGGGCGTATGCATGACCTGCAAACAAAGTTAGAGTGAGAAAGAAATCTCAAACTGAAGAAATACAGCTGGTGTTGGGATTCCGGGATGACGCCTTGCATCGGGAGATGAAAAAGAGTCCTGAACGAGAAGAAAATGTCCTTCATTTATGTGATGGTCAGAGGTGGAGGAGAACCACGCTCTAACCCCGGCATTGAACAGCAACAAAACACGAAGCACAGTGAGTGCAGCTGCGGCAGTAGCGCCAGTAACCCAGTCATCTTCTATAACCATAGAAAGGCTCCAAGAAGCAATTCAGAAGATCGCTGCTTGTCGGGAAGATCTGGTTCAGAAAGTTCGCCAGACCAAGAGAGGGCGAACCCCCCAAGATGATCAGGTCCCACGCAGGAGAAATCCACTAAAAGACAATGGTAGATATATCTCGGTGGGGGTTCAGGTAGAGACTACTGGGAGGACCATGCCATGTTGGGCCAACTAACAGACACTGATGACCAGGATGAGAGAAGCCCATCAACCATCAGTAGTCAGTCAGCTGTTTACAACTCTTTGAAAGAAACCCAGGCTAGTCAGAATTCTAAAGCTTTTGGTAACCGTCTGATAGTTGACGTGGCAATCGCTGGAGTCTAGGCGAGGTGTTTACTTGATACGGAGTCAGAGGTCACCACCATTACTGAGACACACTTTAAGAAGCACGTTGGGGACGGTGATCCAGAACTTGTGTGCAAAGTGAGTGCGTCTCCCTGCTGCCAACGGGCTGGAGATTCCTGTTATAGGCTGTCTGGAGACAAACATCGAGTGCATTGGAAGAACCCTCCTTGGGAAGTGTCTTAATCTTGAAGGATCCTCCGTCTGAGAGAGAAGAAACGAGGGGTACCCGGCATCGTGGGAATGAATGTCCTCAGCAACCTTCAAGGACTCCTTGTCTCTTACCAGGAAGGGGTGACAAAATTAGATCGCCATCAACTGGCTCGAGAGAAAGCAATGCTGAAAGCCATCATGGCGAAAATTGAGAGGCAGACCAGTTATGTTGCTCCAACAGGTAGGATTGGCTTTATAAAGGTAGCGGAAAGATCGAAAGTCACAATCCCTCCGTACAGTGAGAAGATTGTTGAGGGTCGATACAGAGTTCCTGCGACGCAGAAGTGGCAGGTTTTGGTAGAGAAGATGGCTGGGGCGAACCTGCCAAATGGAGTCCTGTTGGCCAGTGTTCTTACCCACACCCATGAGGGCAAGGTGCATGTGAGACTGCTCAATGCTACAGACAAGACTGTTAGGCTGCTGCCCCAGATTAGACTGGCTGAAATTTGCAAACCCCTGGAGGTTCATCTGAAAGAGCCAATTACCATTGAGGTAGAAGATAATGCCCTGCACATCCAGGTGCTGAACAAGGTTGAAACTGGCGTAACCAAGGTAAAGGCTGACGTCTTACCTGTGTCAATTGGAGTGAACCTGGAGGGCGTTGTTGGAAGAGCACAAGGATGTATTCTCCAAGACTGAAAATTACGCTGGCCATGCAGTAGTGGTGATACATTGTATACCAACGGGAGATTTACGGAGCCAATTAAACAACAACATAGATGGATCTCACCTCAAGTTCTCCAGAAAGTAAAACAGGTGTTCAACTTGGTGTCACAAGGAACACTGAAGGGAAGTTGCAGTCGGCAGGATTCGCTAGCAGTCATCTTCATCAAGAATGGTCGTGTACTCGTGTTGCGATTATAGGAGGTTGAATCAGGTGACCTGCAAGGATGCTTACCCCCTTCCCCATGTGGAGGAGTTCCTAGATGCTTTGGGCAAATCCTGCATCTTCTCGACGTTGGATACTTCCAGGTTAAGGTGAGTGAGGATCAAATGAAGACTGCTGTGACCACTCCCTTTGGCCGGTTCAAGTGGACCCGTATGCCCTTCAGGTAACGCAATGCGCCGGCAACATTCCAGTGCCTCATGAAGGTGGTGCTTGGAAGACCTGGCCCTTGACTCTACTAGTGTATCCGGATGATGTTGTTTTTTCAAAGGGTTTCGATGAGCACTGTGAGAAGTTGGATGTCGTGTTCACCAGACTGAGGGAACACATGAAATTAAAGCCGAGAAATAAATGCTTCACAGAGTTCAAATCTCAACATCAACTGCGTGCTCATGGTCAAATTGCTGCAAAGAAACTATTACTAAAAGGACACCAATAATAATAAGAACCTGGCTTGGGCCAAGAAACACAAACAATGGACATTAGACCGGTGGAAATCTGTCCTTTTAAGATTTATGGTTCCAACCGCTGTGTCTTTGAGACGCAGCATAGGTGAACGGATGAACTCCGCATGTGAGGTTCCCACCACGAAGCATGGATGAGGAAGTGTGATGTGGGGGTGCTTTGATGGTGACACTGTCAGTAATTTATTTAGAATTCATGTCTGCCGCAGCAATACGCCAGCCCATTGTTTTTCAACAGGACAATGACCCAACACACCTCCATGCTGTGTAATGTCTATTTTACCAACAAGGAGATTGATGGAGTGCTGCATTAGATGACATGGCCTCCACAATCACCCGACCTCAACCCAATTGAGATGGATTGGGATGAGTTGGACCGCAGGGTAAAGGAAAAGCAACGAAGAAGTGCTCAGCATGTGGGAACTTCGTCAAGACTGTTGGAAAACCATTCCAGATGAAGCTGGTTGACAGAATGCCAAGTGTGCAAAGCTGTCAAGGAAAAGGGTGGCTACATTGACTGGTACTGCACGTCAGAGTTTCATTGGAGAAAGGGATCTCGGCAAGGCAATTTTCTTGACTGCCGAAATCCCCCCCTACTATCTTGGGACTGCAAGGCCTGGCACATTTCAGAATAATTTTGGCCAGTAGTGTGTGCCACAGAAAGCAAATTTAGAGTATAAACAAACATAATGTTTCTGAAATAGTGTGTTTAAGAAATAGAATACAAATATCACACAATAACACAGAAAGTTAAGTTTGATAACAAACATTAAATATGAAATACAAATTTCAATCTTTGCATAATAAGATATTAAATGACAATAAATAGCATAAACAAATATTGAAAAGCTGCAACAGCTCAACTGAACATTTAGTCCAATTTTTATGGAAAGTTTAATCTCTATATTTATGGAACTCAAGCCTAACCTAGTCCTGACAGGCAGCGCAGACATTATCCTCCAATGGTGGGATGGTTTTCATACAGGACTGTTGGAACCATCGTGGGCAGCGGACACAACCAATCTGAAATTTATGATAAAAATGTTAATATATTTAACACATTAAAAACATTATTGAATTACAATTATTTCATTATCAGAAAAAACAGATGGTACTACCTCTAGAAATATTACTGCTTATGCAAATTCATACACCTAAAAATGTGCCTTAATGAAGTGAACAAGTAATTACCCAGTTAGTGTCTTCATTGTCCATCTCCCCACAGAAGTGGCACAGTTGGCTCAGGTCATCTAGCAAAACATAATGTCTAGTAGTCTATACATCTTTACATGTATTTTTCAGCGCAAACAGGAAACAAGGGAATAGTATAGGTTTCTTATAACATAGTTATTTAAATACAAGTTTTAGTGGCCATCTAGTCAGAAGATGGATCAAAGAACCTTGAAAGAGCCATACGTTTTTTTGTTTTTTTAATCTACAATTATATTCAAAATCAAATCAAATCAAATCAAATGTATTTATATAGCCCTTCGTACATCAGCTGATATCTCAAAGTGCTGTACAGAAACCCAGCCTAAAACCCCAAACAGCAAGCAATGCAGGTGTAGAAGCATATTAAATTAGAAATTGAACATACCAGTGTTTGAGGAGAGTGACTGCTATTTCCTCTCTCATGATGTTAACATTTTTGTCCCCATTTATAAAAAGACAATCGACTCCTCCTTCAGAACACATTCAGCAAACTGGGGAAAAAAGTATGATGGGCATTTCAGTTACCCCCAACAAAATTGTGTTACACTAATTCTCAAGTATACAACGACAAAGCTAAAATATAATTTGACAGTTTTCAGTAGGTTTTCAGACTTTCAGTAGGTTAACTGTACATCACTTATACTCTCACTTACTTCCAAGGCAAAGACCCCACAAGAAGTAACATCTTGTTGGCATGGTGAGGAAGGGTACCACACACCCATTGTCACGTTCGTCGTAAAGATGAGACCAAGGCGCAGCGTGATTTGAATACATTATTTTATTTACTGAACATGAAGAACACTAAACATACTAACAAGACAAACGTGATGATAATAATAACGAGTGCTGACATGCAACTACACAGACACATGCAACTACACAGACACAATAACCCACAAAACCAAAATGGCAACCTAAATAGGATCAGAGACAACGATAAACATCTCTGATTGGGAACCAATTCAGGCCACCATAGACCTACATTTACCTAGGCAATACCAAAACCGCATAGATACAAAAAACCCTAGACAAGACAAAAACACACATACCACCATCGTCACACCCTGACCTAACCAAAATAATAAAGAAAACAAAGATAACTAAGGTCAGGGCGTAACACCCATCTGGAGATATTACAACCCTTCTCTCTCAGGAATGATCTGAACATATATGTTAATAAAAGTACAGCATTTTGAAACACTTTATTGATTACAATATAGAGATTAATAACAGATGGGAATCTGAGAATGCAGAGATTCCAGCAGGGTGTGAGTTGATGTAGCCAATTCTGGTGCTGACAAGGGCAGGAATGTAAATGACATGTGATCATCTCGTATTATCTAACATCTGAGAACGGGCAGGCATTCCCTCGGATGAAGAGCATCTCCGTCTTGTTGATTATGTGCTGTCATCAAGGCAGAAATGTCACCTGCATAACTGGCGTAGGAAAAGAGATAAGAGATAAATTGAGTGTCCAGTGAATATGTTTATGTATATGTGTGTCTATGTGTATATATATATATATATATTTTTTTTTAATTTAAATTTGAATTTCTATTATTATTATTATTATCATTATTGTGTTTTGTGGTTGAGGGTGGGGGGAGGTTGATGGGGATGGGGGAGGTGCTGGGGATGTCCTCTTGAGGGTGGAGAGACCTATTGGGGTGGGGATTCTTCAAGGAGGCACATTCAGTCAAACTACTTTAATGACTCATTCATTGGCAAGATAAGAAAACTTAGGGATGACATGCCAGCAACAAATGCTGACACAACACATCCAAGTATATTGGACCAAATTATGAAAGACAAGAATTGTACTTTTGAATTCTGTAAAGTCAGTGTGGAAGAGGTGAAAAAATTGTTGTTGTCTATCAACAATGACAAGCCACCGGGGTCTGACAATCTGGGTGGAAAATTACTGAGGATAATAGCAGACAACATTGCCACTCCTATTTGCCACATCTTCAATTTAAGCCTACTAGAAAGTGTTTGCCCTCAGGCCTGGAGGAAAGCTAAAGCCATTCCGCTACCCAGGAATAGTAAAACCCCCTTTACTGGATCAAATAGCCAGCTAATCAGCCTGTTACCAACCCTTAGTAAACTTCTGGAAAAAGTGGTGTTTGACCAGACAATGCTATTTCAAAGTAAATAAATTGAAAAACAGAATTTCAACAAGCACAGCACTTACACAAATGACTGATGATTGGCTGAGAGAAATTGATGATCAAATGATTGTGGGGGCTGTCTTGTAAGACATTATCGATCATAGTCTGCTGCTGGAGAAACATATGTGTTATGGCTTTACACCCCCTGCTATAATGTGGATAAAGAGTTACTTGTCTAACAGAACACAGAGGGTGTTCTTTAATGGAAGCCTCTCAAATATAATCCAGTTAGAATCAGGAATTCCCCTGGGTAGCTGTTTATTAATAATATGCATGTCAATCTCTCCTGGCTGAAAGTGGAGGAGAGACTGACTTCATCACTACTTGTATTTATGTTGAATGCACTGAGCTGTCTGTCTAAACTACTGGCACACAGCTCGGACACCCATGCATACCCCACAAGACATGCCACAAGAGGTGTCTTCACAATCCCCAAGTCCAGAACAGACTATGGGAGGCACACAGTACTACATAGAGCCATGACTAGATGGAACTCTATTCTACATCAAGTAACTGACACAAGCAGTGAAATTAGATTAAAAAAAAACAGATTAAAAAAACACCTTATGGAATAGCGGGGACTGTGAAGCAACACAAACATTGGCAGATGCATACACACACATGCACACACACACACACACACACGATAACATACGCACTATACATACACATGGATTTAGTACTGTAGATGTGGTAGTGGTGGAGTAGGGGCCTGAGGGCACAGAATGTGTTGTGCAATCTGTGAATGTATTGTAATGTTTTTAAATTGTATAAACTGCCTACATTTTTCTGAACTAAGCTAATGGGGTTCCATAATAAATACAAAATACAAATAGTCATAGTTTTGTTTATTATATTATTATACATTTATTATTATTGTTTTCTTCTATTATTATAACAGTTTACTGTGATTATGGACATGCACTCATGTTGACTTACATATTTGAACTTTCTTTTTCGCCCCCTTTCTAATTTCCTTAATTTTGTGGCTAGAATAAAATACTTTCTGGGGCACACACTACTGGTCAACATGAGCTACCAAAATTATTCTGAAGTGTGTCAGGCCTTGCAGTCCCAAGATAGAAGGGGGCAGTGGGATTTTGGCAGGCAAGAAAATTGCCTTGCCGAAATCCCTTTCTCCAATGATACTGATGTACAGTGCCAGTCAAAGTAGCCACCCATTTCCTTGATGACAGCTTTGCACACTCTTGACATTCTCTCAACCTGCTTCACCTGGAATGCTTTTCCAACAGTCTTGAAGGAGTTCCCACATATGCTGAGCACTTGTTGGGTGCTTTTCCTTCACTCTGGGGACCAACTCATCCCAAACTATCTCAATTGGGTTGAGGTCGGGTGATTGTGGTGGCCAGGTCATCTGATGCAGCACTCCATCACTCTCCTTCACAGATCAGACATTCCAAAATTCCATTGACACCATTTGGCCAAGAGGCAGAAGTACAGCTGTATCTGTGTGGTTTGCTAAAATATTTCCGGTATATGAGAATAAACATTTTCTCAATTCTCATGATGCCCACAGAACTGCTGACTTCCAGCTATGTATACTACTGGCCACAGTGAGGTAACAGAACAGTGCAGTATCAAACCTATTGAGTGGTGTCTCTTAAAAGATTCAGAGGGACATACAGTAGACCCATACTTTCAAGGGATTCTATTTTTTTTAGATAAAAATGTCATGGTGAGTATGGAGAAATAACAACCTAATTTATACATAAACCAATCAACACAATTGTATGAAAAGAAAACATTTATTGAGAATTCTGAATCCTGGTCACTCTTCAAAAAAACACAGACACACATTAATCATAATCTTGACAAATCCTCCTTATTGTTCTGGATCAAAACATATCAAGAGTTCTACTTTTTGCAATAAGGAATCAAAAGTACACCTGTAGTAGGGCGCCAAAACCCCAACTGCATCACAAAATAAAAACGGATTTTCTGTCACTAGATTTTACATAAATAATACTATAATAATGTGTGGAGGGACACCAGTTAAATCAGTGCAGTTGTGGAGAGATGGGTACTGTTGCAGTGATACTAACCCAGCAACATGTGACAGAGCTGACATTCTCACTGTGCCGCACAAACAGGACTGTTGTTTTGGGTGACACACAGAGACAGCAGGTGATTTTGTTATGTATTTTCCCGGTCCTTCTAGAACATTTAATTCATTTCAGGTTTATTCGTGTCTATCCTACATCTAGCGTGTAAAAATGCACAGCTATACTATGCCCTAGATGTGGACTTCCTTGTTAACCACAGCACCTGTGCAGTTTCTCAAAGTTTAAGGCAAATTTGACAGAACACTTGTATTGTGAATGACCGCCTTGACACACTGGCGTCTGAGTATCACACAATAAAAGAGTGATACAAGCCTGCACGAGTGCCTTGGTAAAACAATGGTTTACAGAAGAGGTGAAATGGCAACACCCTCAGTGACAAACTTTGTCCTTATCATCATCATCAACCAAGCGGTCTCTGAGTGCCAGCCACAGTGTACATGGGTATGGGGGGGGGGGGGGGGGTAGCGGAGGAATTGTTATTCAACCAGTGGTGATGGTCTACCATGACCCTTTACCAAACTGTGCCAAAGACAGGACCGAAAACAACTCAACGTGGAGCGAGTTCATAGGGGCAACATGTGGTAATATCACTAAAAGAAACAGCAGCGTCAAATCCAATAACATCCATGGACTTTCTTCCCCTACCCCTTTTATGTTTCGACGCTGATGAGTTTGGTGACGTAGATGCATGGAATCCTAAATGCGTATGTATGTGTAAGGGTTTGGGATCGAAGCTGGGCGTTTTTGTCTTTACACATTGTTCTCAATCATCCTAATCTAAACTAAATAATAAAGTCTGCAGAACAGAGAGGAGGCATCTGTAAGGAGCTTTGTGCAGATGACCCGTCTCCTCAATCATCCCTTTCTCTTTCTCCCACTCTCGCTCTGGGCTTTAGCGGATGGCTTTGACAGGGCTCTTGAAGCTGGAGGCAGCTTGCAGCTGGAGCTGGTAAGCCATGGGGTGGATCTTGAATCCATAGAGCCTGTTGTGAGGACATGAGAATTCATTACATCTTGATGAGAGTGTGACAGGTGTCTATAAAGAGATTAGCATTAATGGTAACATTTAATTTACATGACTCTTTCCTCTGGTATGTACTTGGAATTTCTTAGAAAGTTATCTGTTATCAATGAGTAGAAATTAATCAAGGACCTTTTTGCTTTCAGTGCATTACGTTGACATGACTCGAAAATGCACACCCCTATTGTAGGGTGACACAGTTGTACTGACCTAGGCACAAACTGGTTGGCGGGCCTCTTGGGCCTGTACTCGGGGTGCACCATAAAGAGCATGTGGGGGAATCCAGTGCCAAAGTAGGCCCCGTCCGTGTGGTGGTGCCGGGAGGACTTGGGAGTGTACACGTCCATACACTTGGGGCAGTACAGCTTCACCATAGCCTCGCCCGGAATGTCCGACAGACCTAGGGAGGGATAGGGGGAAGGAGAGGGGAAATAATTTTGACACATTACTGGTCTGAAGTTATTAGGAAATGCTCGGGCACACTATTGTATTCATCCATGTCTCTTGGAAATTAGATTGGTTGTGATATGATACATAAAAACCTTACACAGAGGATTCAGAGATACTGTACTGTATAGAGGATCTGCTTTGCATAGTTTGGGTTATGAATGCTGCAATGTGGCTGGATGATAAAGACTGAACATGCAAAGCCATGATGCAAATAGTGCTCGGAGGTGGATCAAAACAAACACACAGTGTCAACTGAGTGGTAATGGTTCAAACAAGACCAACACACACTCACCAATGGGAAGCATGGGCTGGTTCTCACAATAGACTCGGGGGCAGTAGCCAAAGTCCCCCTGCTGATACTTCTCCAACTGAGAAAGAGAGATATAAATTGAGAACGTGAAAAACGTTTCCAGAAAAATGCTGCATATATTTGACATGCAGCCTTTCAACAAACATTGGAAACAGAAAAGGGTAGTTGCTGTACCATCTGAGCGATGCCCCGGTTGGTGAGGATGTATCGTGCATGGATCAGCCCGTAGAGCATCTCTGCTGCCTGCTCTATGAGGTCACTCTGGTTAGGGTTGTCCTCCAGCTCCTCATCTGTAAAACAAAGAGATAGAACAGGTTATAAGAGAGAGGGGAAGAGGCCATTCATATGGGGCGGCAGGGTAGCCTAGTGGTTAGAGCGTTGGACTAGTAAGCGGAAGGTTGCAAGTTCAAACCCCCGAGCTGACACGGTACAAATCTGTCGTTCTGCCCCTGTTCCTAGGCCGTCATTGAAAATAAGAATTTGTTCTTAACTGACTTGCCTAGTTAAAAATAAATAAATGTTGATTTGATTTTAAAATTACTAAAGATTACTCACAAAAGCAGAATTGTGCACATGTACATAATAATGGGTACAGACCCATTACAGAAAGCTGTAATGTTTTCTGCAGAAATCCCTTCTTGAACATGTGAACTTACATTAATAATAAACTCATCTGTACTCTGTAAGGCTTTAGACGCAGGTGCGTGATAAATGGTCCATTCTAAATCAAAACAAATTTCACATATATTTAGTATATGTAAAGACAATATTAAATCAAGAATAGTCTGATGGGTGACAATATTAGCCTGTCACTTGTGAATGATGCCCAGCAAAATTACTGCCTATTTTTGGGCGACTTTTTCGAATCAGTCGCAGCCTAGCCCATATTTTGATAAGGTTTGTATCACAACTAAAAGTAACTTCTTAAAATGAAGCACATGAATCCGCTTTACAAGGCGTATAGAGCCTAACTGGCATACATAAGCAGTGTGTGAGTTTCAAGTTTGGTGAAGAGAATTTAACATAAAAATGCATTTATAATTAAAACATTACATGCATAATCGCATTTGCTGTCACTGTTTTCCGCTAATGGAACATTCACGCTTATAGTCTAACTGCCATGTGTGCATTGCTGTCCTTATGAATGTGAAGAAATAGCGTAATGGTTTATCAACATTTTAAGCTGAAACGTTCTGATCTGTTGCGTCAGCCACATTGCGTAAAACAGTTTTTTTGATGCTAGTTGTATTAATTTGGGATCTATCGCATCCCACATCTGTCCCGGACTATGTTTGGAATATTTATTTCCTCGGACAGAATAGGTCAACTTTTATACTATGGGGGATAGTAGCTTAACATAGGCCAGTGCTTTTGCTCCTCAGTAAAAAAGTACATGACAGCCCACTTGGATTTTGCCAAAAGACTCTCAGACCATGAGAAACAAGATTCTCTAGTCTGATGAAACCAAGATTGAACTCTATACCGTGAATGCCAAGAGTCACGTCTGGAGGAAACCTGTGCCGTGAATGCCAAGAGTCACGTCTGGAGGAAACCTGTGCCGTGAATGCCAAGAGTCACGTCTGGAGGAAATCATTCTGTGGGGATGTTTTTCAGCAGCAGGGGCTGGGGTCACTCTGAAAGATGAATGGTGCAAAGTACAGAGAGATCATTGATGAAAACCTGCTCCAGAGTTCTCAGGAATTCAAACTGGGGCCAAAGTTGACCTTCCAACAGGACAACGACCCTAAGCACACAGCCAAGACAACGCAGGAGTGGCTTTGGGACAAGCCTCTGAATGTCCTTGAGTAGTCCAGCCAGAGCCCAGATTTCAACCCACATCGAACATCTCTGAATAGACCTGAAAATAGCTGGGCAGTGACACGCCCCATCCAACCTGACAGAGCTAGAGAGGATCTGCAAAGAACGGAAGTAACTCCCCAAATACAGGTGTGCCAAGCTTGTAGCGTCACACCCAAGAAGACTCAAGGCTGTAATAGCTGCCAAAGGTGCTTCAACAAAGTACTGAGTAAAGTCAATATTATTTGTTTGTTTTTATGAATTAGAAAACATTTCTAAAAACCTGTTATTGCTTTGTCATTATGAGGTAATGTGTGTAGATTGGGGGAAAAACAATTTTAGAATAAGGCTGTAACCTAACAAAATGTGGAAAAAGTAAAGGGGTCTGAATAATTTCCGAAGGCACTGTATAGCCCAACGTTTGTAGAACAACTAAAGTTACATTAGTAACTCTGAATTAATCAAATAGGAGTACCTACGGTACCAGTAAAGGTTTGGACACAGCTACTCATTTAAAGTTTTTCTTTATTTTTACTATTTTCTACATTGTAGAATAATAGTGAAGACATCAACTATGAAATAACACAAAAGGAATCATGTAGTAACCAAGAAAGTGTTAAACAAATCAAAATATATTTTAGATTCTTCAAAGTAGCCACCCTCTGCCTTGACAGCTTTGCACACTCTTGGAATTCTCTCAAACAGCTTCATGAGGAATGCTTTTCCAACAGTCTTGAAGGAGTTCCCACATATGCTGAGCACTTGTTGGCTGCTTTTCCTTTACTCTGCAGTCCAACTCATCCCAAACCATCTCAATTGGGTTGAGGTCGGGGGATTGTGGAGGCCAGGTCATCTGATGCATGACTCAATCACTCTCCTTCTTGGTCAAATAGTGCTTACACAGCATGGAGATGTGTTGGGATGTGTTGAATGCTGTGGTAGCCATGCTGGTTAAGTGTGCATTGAATTCTAAATAAATCACTGACAGTGTCACCAGCCCCACATCTCCTCCTCCATGGTTCACGGTGGGAACCACACATGCAGAGTTCATCCGTTCACCAACTCTTCGTCTCACAAAGACACGGTGGACTCATCAGACCAAAGGACATATTTCCACCGGTTTAATGTCCATTGCTCGTGTTCCTTGGTCCAATCAATCTCTTTTTATTAGTCTCTTCTTCTTGTCCTTTAGTAGTGGTTTTGTTGCAGCAGTTCGTCCACGAAGGCCTGATTCACACAGTCTCCTCTGAACAGTTGATGTTAATGTGTCTGTTACTTGAACACTGAAGCATTTATTTGGGCTGCAATCTGAGGTGCAGTTTACGCTAAAATCAAATTTTATGCCAAATATAACAGGTTTAGGCCCTAGCGTGAAAAGCTTACTTTATTAAATAAAATATTTACTAAAAATACTAAAGTAAAAAAAAAAAAAAAAAATGGTATTCTTGATACTATAAAATAACACCACGGAATTCTAAGCAAGTTTGTCTGCTATATGAACTAGTGTAGCCCACAGCCATTTGGCATAGCCAGATCAGGACCTAACATAAGGATAACTGAGTATACTATTCTGTTCTTTTGAAATGGACTACATTTTCTTCATATCATGGGTCTTTAGACCTGTCTAAAATAAATAATGGATTTATTGTGAAGGTGTATGCTATATAAGACTCTTTAAAATGTAGATGTTCCAAAGGCCTGCATCAGTGGCTTGTTGGGAAGCCAGGAGATGCTAAATATGTTTTAGTTAATTAACGGTCAATTACAGTGAGACCAACCAGTTATTTCCTTGACAATCACCAGCTGACAATTTTTGTGACCGCCACAACCCTAGATGCAACCATAACATTGGTATTCCGATCTCGATTGTGTGGAATGTTCTGTACTTCCGAGTGCGGTAGAGATGGTTCTAGAGTTGGTCTGACCTGGTTCTAGGTCCAGGATCATGTCCAGAGCCTGGCGGTAGTGGGGAACCTGCTCATTGAGCCCAGTCAGGTTGAACTTGTCCTGGATGTAGTCCTCATCCACCTGTCAATGGAGGAGAGGACAGAAGGGGTGACAGAAATTAGAAAAATATCAGACCTATTCCTTCTTGAAAGAGTTTGTGTAGTAAGAGGTGGCTTTGAATAATACGATTTTGTTCCAGCCCTCAACTCACCACCTGTCCATCAGGTCCTTGCTTAGCCGAATCAGGTTTTTGCACACACAGGATAAGGGTTGGCCACCCATGTCTTAGCTGACATTAACTTTTTGGTCAATGAGTGACAATATTGCTCTGGGTGCTATTAGATACTGACCTCACAGAAAAACTCGTTTCCCCTCAGTCCACAGAACCAGGAGATCCATGACACTTCCTCTGAACTGCTCATCTCGGGAGACTAATGGGTAAAGACATTCAACACAGACATAGATTTGAGCCTATTGCAACTCTTACCCTAAGAGGTCCCCGGAGCTTGCTGATTTTCTGTTCTACTTGATAATTTATTGCACCCACATGGTGTCCCAGGTCTAACGCAGTCCATGATTAGATGGGAACAATGACAAAAATACAGTGGACTTGACTTTGAGGTCCAGAGTTGAGTTTGAAGGGTCGATTGAATACAGTTATGTGAAAACGGACTGAACTTGATAGTTTAGCAACACAAACTTATTATAGGTCGCTAACTACACTCAAGACTCTTTTCTAAAACATAACGGAGCAATTAGCTAGATAACTAACTTAGAACATGTTAACTATAAGAAGCTTACCTACTAGTTAGCTCGCGCAACCCACCGTGCAAATGTGTGACTAAAGTTACTGTAGCTAGTTAAAATAAAATTGGTAGTTGACATTGGAAGTGTAATAAATAAGGATATTACCTATGTCACATCAACAATCGTAGTTAGTAGCATACACAAGAGTTATGAGAAATGACCAGCAGGAGAAAATGTTATCTACATCCTTAGCTAGCTAGCAGTTACATTCAATATGGCGCAACGTCCAAACTAGGCCGGATGAAATTTGTTCAGTTTTTAGTCGCAAGTCCTCTAAAGCTATATCATATCTCATATGAAAACATATAGCAATTTGGGTAACTTACCCCCTGTTACGTGATTTTCACACCAATAAAATTTTATATTTAGTGTTGTAAATTAAAAGGACACCACCTCCCAGTTAACCACTGCAGAGGTACTCGTTTTCGTTGTAGGCAAATTGATGACGTACAAATTCAGAGACACGTCTATGGATACTGTAGTTTTTCAACAACTACTTTTTTTTAGTTATCAACTGAAAATCTGAAAAACGTAGGTTTTATTATATGACTAATATATTGTTAAGTATTAAATATAGGGTGGGAACAGAAGTTATAACAAATGTATTTGATATTTCCTCCTTTGCTTGTATTGACTTTACTACTTTGGGTAATGCAGGAATACGGTTCCTCATATTTTTGGGTCCTTCGTGAATCATGCTGTAACAAAGGTGACCAAGTTCTGTAGTGGTGGGATTGACTTTACATGGCTTGCAGTAGCCAGTCAATTCTTATTAATGCAGTTTTCTTAATCCAGATTTCAATAACACCATAGCTGAGCAGTATTCCCCAATCAAATAAATTGCAAGGTCCTGTCCTCCATACACTAATCATCAATCTGCAAGACCATGATGTGCATTTGGAAAGTATTCAGGCCACTTTAATAAAGAGATACCGCTCAATAGGTTTGATACTGCACTGTTCTGTGGCATCACAGAGAAGCCACTAGTATACATAGCTAGCTGCCCTGCAAATCAGCATTTCTGTGAGCATCTTGAGAATTGTGAAAATGTACACTAATCTTCTCATTCATTTCCTGTCCGATACTGGAAATATAACAAACCCATCAGATACAGCTGTTCTTCTGTCTCTTGGTGTGGTGTCAATGATGTCAATGGTGGTGTCAATGATGAGCTGGATAATACATGCAGATCACTTTGGTATGTCTATCTGCCTGATCTGCGATTGTTTACTATACAATGTGAAGGAATAGTCACAAAGGGCTTATATCTGATGTGCAAGACTGTTTATTTGTGTGTGTGAACATGCATGTACATACAGGCATAGACATGCAAAGTATGGGTGCTGGAGGTGCTGCAGCACCCCCTGTTGGTGAGATGGTAACTGCAATAATGTGTCAAAGAACATAACATTTAATTTACATTATTTATATAAATTGTCATGGGTTTGGGGTAGGGTAGACAAAAAAAACATTGGATATTTATAGAATATATGGGAACCATTCTGTATGGAGAGCTCTCAGCTCTGTTTTTAAAGCGGTTATATGCTCTTATCTTTTCAGTTGTAGGGGTTTGGAGTCAGACATGTATTCTGCTGGACAATAAACAGTTTAGTTTGAGTTGAGTCGGGTCCCTCTCTCTTCCTCTGTCCTTCTCCTCGCTCCCATAGGCAGCGCATGATTTAAGTTGGGGGACGCATATTCTCACCATAAAAATGCACCTTTATAATCAAGCATTTCATGCATCTTTCATTGCATTGAGGCTTATGTAAAATAGCCTACTATTTCTACTATGTTGAGCAGATTGGAGTCATAATTTAGGCTAATAATATACAGTGCCTTCAGAAAGTATTCACACCCCTTGACTTTTTCCCACATTCTGTTGCGTTACAGCCTGAATTTAAAATGAATTACATTGAGATATTTTGTCAACAATACCCCATAATGTCAGAGTGGAAATATGTTTTTTGAAATATTTACAATTAATAAAAAAAAGAAAGGTTGAAATGTCTTGAGTCAATAAGTATTCAACCACTTTGTAATGGCAAGCCTAAATAAGTCACATAATATGTTGCATGGACTAACTGTGTGCAATAATAGTGTTTAACATGATTTTTGAATGACCAGACCATCTCTGTACCCCACACATACAGATAATTGTAAGGTCCCTCAATCGAGCAGTGAATTTCAAACAGACTCAACAATAAAGACCAGGGAGGTTTTCACGACTCAAAGATGGGCACCCATTGGTAGATGGGTAATAATAAAAAGAGACATTGAATATCCCTTTGAGCATGGTGAAGTTATTAATTACACTTTGAATGGTGTATCAATACACCCAGTCTTTTCAGTGTCTTGAGGGGGATAAGGCATTATTGTGCCATCTTCACAACTTTCTCTGTGTTTGGACCATGATAGTTTGTTGGTGACGTGGACACCAAGGAACTTGAGACTCTCGGCACGCTCCACTACAGCCCCATCGATGTGAATGGGGTCTGGTTCGGCCCTCCTTTTCCTGTAGTCCACAATCATCTCTTTTGTCTTGCTCACTTTGAGGGAGAGGTTGAGGTTGTGGCCCGTCAGGAAGTCCAGGATCCAGTTGCAGAGAGGTGTTTAGTCCCAGGGTCCTTAGCTTAGTGATGAGCTTTGTGGGCACTATGGTGTTAAACGCCGAGCTGTAGTCAATGCACAGCATTCTCATATAGGTGTTCCTTTTGTCCAGGTGGGAAAGTGGAGTGTGGAGTACGATTGAAATGGCGTCATCTGTTAGGGTCAGTATGCGAATTGGAGTGGGTCTAGGGTTTCCAGGATGATGGTGTTGATTTGAGCCATGGACCAGACTTTCAAAGCACATCATGGCTACCGACGTGAGCACTCCATAGCTCTATATTTTCAAGCATAGTGGTGGCTGCATCATGTTATGGGTATGCTTTTAATGGTTAAGGACTGGAAAGTTATGATTAAATAGAAACGGAATGGAGCTAAGCACAGGCAAAATCCTAGAGGAAAACCTGGTTCAGTCTGCTTTCCACCAGACATTGGGAGATGAATTCACCTTTCAGTAGGACAATAACTTAAAACTCAAGGCCAAACCTATACTGGAGATACTTACAAAGGAGGTAGTGAATGTTCCTGAGTGGCCTGGTTAGTTCTGATTTAAATCTGTTTAAATCTATGGCAAAACTTGAAAATGGTTGTCTAGCAATGATCACCACCTAACTTGACAAAACTTGAAGAATTTTGAAAATAATAATGGGCAAATGTTGCACAATCCAGATGTGGAAAACTCTTAGACTTACCCAGAAAGACTCACACCTGTAATCGCTGCCCAAGGTGCTTCCACAAAGTATTGACTCAGGGGTATGAATACTTATAAAAATCAGATATTTCTGTATTTCATTTAAAAAATATATATATATTTGCAAACATTTCTAAAAACATGTTTTTCCTTTGTCATTATGGGGATTTTGCGTGATTGTGTGAGGAACAAATCTATTTAATCCATTTTGAATTCAGGCTGTAACACAACAAAATTAGAAATAAGTCAAGGGGTATGAATACTTTCTGAAGGCACACTAACTCAATCACTGTTCACAAAAAATACTGCAATGTTCAATGCATGGCTGAGCGTGTAGTGGCATAGAGCTGTGGAGGCTCCTCAGAGGAGGACCTCCCTCCTCAGCGAATTTAATAAAAATGGAAACTTTTTAAATGTTTATCCTTTTTTACATAAAACTAGACAACATATATCCACATCACCAAATAACTTAGTAAAACACTTCTGCAATGGTCTACAGTAGCCTCAGCAGCACTCTGTAGGGTAGCACCATGGTGTAGCCAGAGGACAGCTATCTTTCGTCCTCCTCTGGGTACATTGACTTGACATGATCCAACCTATTGCACAACAAAACCTATTCCCCCTCAGGAGACTGAAAAGATTTGCCGTGGGTCCTCAAAATGTTTTACAGCTGCACCAGAGAGCATCCTGACTGGCTGCATCACTGACTGGTATGGCAACTGCTCGACCTCCGACCGCAAGGCACTACAGAGGTGTCATCGGAATTTCATAATTCCTATAATTAAATTCACTCAGTCTATTTTATAAGAATTTGTAAGATTCCTATTTGCATAAAATAGACAGAGACCAGTCTTATCAAAATTAGATAATAGTATTTATTCTCGGAGCTCGCTCCCATGGAACCACAAACAACAGTTTATATACAGAATATGATGTCATAGGTTATAAAATGTCCTTCCTCCTATCGACCAGGACAAAGCAGGTTCAAAAGTTTATTCCAACCCCCTAGCTCGCTCACTCCAGACACACACTTATTTAAAGGTTAACTTCTGAAGTCTTCATCTATCACTATTCAGCAGACAGTTCCAGATAATGGAAAACCTAGGGAGACACTCGCTGCCTTATCTAAACATCCCAGAGCTAAGTTGAGTCGGTTCAACCACAGGTTAACGACCTTCTTTGCTTACTTAAAAACCCACAATCCATTCCTCCACAACCCAGCTGGAATGGTATTTATGTTTAATTACCCCCTGTTTCATGCTACACAATCCCTTCCTTATGAATTAACATTATTAATCAGATATAAAACAGAGTAGAGTTTAATTAGTTATAGTTCTATTTAAATGTAGATATTGTTTAGTCATTATTCATAAAATTCCTTACAAGAGGGTAGTGCGTACGGCCCAGTACATCACCGGGGCCAAGCTCCCTGCCATCCAGGACCTCTATACCAGGCCCTAAATATTGTCAGACTCCAGAGACCCAAATCATAGACTGTTCTCTCTGCTACCACATGGCAACCGGTACCAGAGCGCCAAGTCTAGGTCCAAGAGGCTTCTAAACAGCTTCTACCCCCAAGCCATAAGACTCCTGAACATCTAGTCAAACCGTTACCCAGACTATTTGCATCCCCCCCCCATCTTCAATACTTCTCCTACTCTGTTATTATCTATGCATAGTCACATTAATAACATGTACATATTACCTCAAGTACCTCGACACCGGTACCCCCGCACATTGACTCTGAACCGGTACCCCCTGTATATAGCCCTGCTACTGTTATTTTACTGCTGCTCTTTAATTGTTATTCTTCTCTCTTAATTTTTTTTATTTCATATTTTCTTAAAACTGCATTGTTGGTTAAGGGCTTGTAAGTGTACATTTCACTGTAAGGTATACCTGTTGTATTAGAAGCCGCATATGAAAAAATGTGATTTGATAAAATGTGGTGAGTTGACTCAAAGAGAGAAAGACAGTAGTTGAACAGTTTTAAACAAATACATTTCTTCAAAAAGGGAGGAGAAAGAGAGCTAGATATATTTAGTCATTTTTCACTTTCACTTAGCAAATGCAGCTAGTTAGAAAACACCTGGCTCAAACAGAGGGATGCTATGTTACCTAGCTGGCTATGACTATCCAACACTTGAACTCTAACAAGTCAAGGTATGCTTTTGGTTTGACTAATGTCATACCACCAGGCCCTGCCGGTGTAACTATTTGACTGTACTGCATGATTGTAGTGGGTTTACAAACGTGTTCTATTAGCTACAGTTTATTCGGCAAGAATTCAGACCCCTTCACTTTTCCCACATTTTGTTACGTTAGCCTTATTCTAAAATGGATTAAATACATTTTTTCCCTCAATCTACACACAATACCACATAAGGCGAAAACAGGTTCAGATTTTTGGGCAAATTTATAAAAGATGAAAACCAGAAATACCTTTTTTGCAGACTTTCGAAATTGAGCTCAGGTGAATCCTGTTCCATTGATCATCCTTGAGATGATTCTACAACTTGATTGAAGGCCACCTGTGGTAAATTCAATTGATTGGACATTTGGAAAGGCACACATCTGTCTATGTACAAAGGTCCCACAGTTGACACTACATGTCAGAGCAAAAACCAAGCCATGAGGTCGAAGGAATTGTCTGTAGAGCTGAGGCATGACTGTGTTGAGGCACAGATCTGGGGAAGGGTACCAAAAAAATGCCTGCAGCATTAAAGGTCCCCAAGAACACAGTGGCCTCCATCATTCTTAAATAGAAGAAGTTAGGAACCACTAAGACTCTTCCTAGAGCTGGTCGCCCGGTCAAACAGCAATTGGGCGAGAAGGGCGTTGGTCAGGATAGGGACCCAGAACCCAATGGAAACTGACAGAACTCCAGATTCCTCTGTAGAGATTGGATAACCTTCCAAAAAGACAACCATCTCTGCAGCACTCCATCAATCAAGTCTTTATGGTTAGTGGCCAAATGGAAGTCACTCCTCTGTAAAAGGCACAACAGCACCTAAAGACTCTCAGACCATGAGAAACAAGATTCTCTAGGTCTGATGAAACCAAGATTGAACTCCTTGGCCTGAATGCCAAGCGTCACGTCTGGAGGAAACCTGGCACCATCCATACGGTGAAACATGGTGGTGGCAGCATCATGCTGTGGGGATGTTTTTCAGCGGCAGGGATTGGGAGTCTAGTCAGGATCGAGGGAAAGATGAACAGAGCAAAGTACCCAGAGGTCCTTGATGAAAACTTGCTCGACAGAGCACTCAGGACCTCAGACTGGGGTTGTGATTGCCGGCTGTGATCGCTGCCAAAGGTGCTTCAACAAAGTACTGAGTAAAGGGTCTGAATACTTATGCAAATGTGATAATTTAAGTTTTTATTTAATACATTTGCTAACATTTCTAAAAACCTGTTTATTCTTTGTAATTATGGGGTATTGTGTGTTGATTGTTGAGGGGGGGGGGGGGACTATTTAATCAATTTTAGAACAAGGCTGTAACGTAACAAAATGTGGAAAAATGCACTGTACATATCAGTGCAGAGAACCACCTACCATTGCCCAGGTGGTTAAAATAATAGATTTAATTTGTGTCCACCTCTTCTTTACAGGGGGTGGCAATTCATAATAAAATCAAAACAAAACCAGATTTTCCATTAAAACAAAAAGTTTATTTAACTTTCTCTGTATAATTTTATTATAATAAGACACTCCTCTGCTTGTACATTGCTCCCTTGAACTTAAGAAATGGCAACATTAGTTTGTGGGACTGTAAGTTGGGGTAGACAAAAACTTAGATACATACCAATATACATACATGTGTGTATAATACGGTTCCATTAATAAACCATAAATTATAGAACAGCTTTAACCACTCCAGGTACCTTGGTGTGATGCTGGAAATATAGTACAATCTTTGAGGTTTTCAAGAATACACTATTTTTTTCTTTAAACATGGGTACATACAATATGAGCACATCAACAGTAAGTGTTAGGGAAGGATGCAGGGCTCATACAAGCCTGTGTTAAGTGTATGGCTACCACTGTTGTTTTCACAGGCAAGGTGAGCTGCACCCGTGGATGTGGTCATGCTTAGTAGAAGTCATAGTGAAAAATAAAATATACCCACTTCATTTTGACTGCCTTAAGAGAGTATGGTAAACATTTCAATACACCCCAAGAACTGATTATGTACTTCATTTGGATAAACATATATATACACACACACACACACACACACACACACACACTTGAATGTATATACGTGAATGTATATAAGAAAAAAAAACTGTAAATTGCCTTAATAGTTGTTAAAACTAAGTGTGGGCAAACAAGGCAAAAGTGTTTGCCATCCACATAACCCCCCCAAAAATAAGATAATACAGACACCAGAAAATGCACACACACATACACTCAAATTCCCTACTCACAACATCCCAAAGCGAATCTTAAAACGGTGGGTGTCAGTAAACAAACAAACCCCAACTTACAAGCTGTGAAAAATGTATGCAGATGAAGATAAAAAAATACAAATAAAAGTTAGAAATTAATCTATTATTTGGTAGGATGCGCCCGCCCCCCCCCCCCTCCCTCCCTCCCTCCCTCCCCCATCAAAATGTTCAAAACAAGCTGTGTGCCATTTCGTTCGTCGTGTGATACATCCGTCTGTGAAATCAAAAGTTCTAAACCCTTGTATTCCCTCTAATACTCTTGGAGAATAATATTATACTTTGCAAATGTATTTGGAAATCAGTGGTGTGAACACAGACCACCCTTGCCCCTTCCCACCATAGTCCAAGATTCAGTTCAATTGAGCTATTTAGTTGCCAGAGGTTTTTGGAAAGGCCATCTTGAATTAATGTATGCGTTGAAAATACTTCCTCAATATGGAGCTCTTGCCCGCCTTACTTTGGTTACAAGTGTCTCTTCTACAGCACAGTGCAGTTAGTTGTGTTTAAGTAGAGAGCCTTCCTGCATCGAGTAGGACAGCAGATGAATATAATAAAAGCACAATATGCCCATGGCCAAACTTAACACTGAGTACGATACCTAGCTGCATAATGTAACATCTTTGCTCAATAAAAATACACCAACCATTTCTTTATACTATAGGTGTGGACTCATCTCTTGAAGCAAAAAAAAAAAAGTAAGGTAAAAAGAATAAACAGCATCTTAAAATAAGATTAAATAACTTTGCATTTACTTCTCGCATTTTCAATGAACAGATTTTTCCCTAACAAGAAATTTCATGCGAAAATATCTATATATATAAACTTTTGAACGGTAGTGTGTGTGTGTGTATATGTATGTATGTATGTATGTATGTATGTATGTATGTATGTATGTATGTATGTATGTATATATATATATATGTGTGTGTGTGTATGTATATATGTGTGTGTATGTATGTATATATATATATATATACATATACACACACACTACCGTTCAACATTTTTAGAACTACTCCTCATTCAAGGGTTTTTCTTTATTTATTTTTACTATTTTCTACATTATAGAATAACAATGAAGACATCAACACTATGAAATAACACATATGGAATCATGTAGTAACCAAAAAAAAAGTGCTAAACAAATCAAAATATATTTGAGATGCGATTCTTCAAATAGCCACCCTTTGCCTTGACAGCTTTGCACACTCTTGGCATTCTCTCAACGAGCTTCATGATGTAGTCATCTGGAATGTAATACAACAGGTGCGCCTTGTTAAAAGTTAGCTTGTGGAATTTCTTTCCTTCTTATTGAACCAATCAGTTGTGTTGTGACAAGGTAGGGGAAGTATACAGAAGATAGCTCTATTCGGTTAAAGACCAAGTCCATATTATGGCAAGAACAGCTCAAATAAACAAAGAGAAATGACAGTCCAGCATTACTTTAAGACATGAAGGTCAGTCAATACGGAACATTAAGAACATTTAAAGTTTCTTCAAGTGCAGTCGCAAAAACCATCAAGCGCTATGATGAAACTGGCTCTCATGAGGACCGCCACAGGAATGGATGACCCAGAGTTACCTCTGCTGCAGAGGATAAGTTCATTAGAGTTACCAGCCTCAGAAATTGCAGCCCAAATAAATCCTTCAAGCAACAGATATATCAACATCAACTGTTCAGAGGGAATCAGGCCTTCATGGTTGAATTGCTGCAAAGAAACCACTACTAAAAAGGACACCAATAAGAAGATACTTGCTTTGGGCAAAAAAAACGAGCAAGACATTAGACCGGTGGAAATCTGTCCTTTGGTCTGGAGTCCAAATGAGAGATTTTTGGTTCCAACCGCTGTCTTTGAGACGCAGTGTGGGTGAACAGATGATCATTCCAGGTGAAGCTGGTTGAGAGAATGCCAAGAGCGTGCAAAGCTGTCATCAAGGCAAAGTGTGGCTATTTGAAGAATCTCAAATATAATATATTTTGATTTGTCTAACACTTTTGGTTACTACATGATTCCATGTGTTATCACTATTATTATCCAATGTTGAAAAGAGGAAAAAAAAGAAAAACCCTTGAATGAGTAGGTTGTTCTAAAACGTTTGACCGGTAGTGTGTGTGTGTGTGTGTGTGTGTGTGTGTGTGTGTGTGTGTGTGTGTGTGTGTGTGTGTATATAAAGCATTCAAGCTATTAATTCAGTCTTCTTAGGGTAAACAAACTTCAAAATGAACAGGAGAGAATCTTTCTTCTGCAAAACAGAGAAGAGAATGCTATGTTGAGAGAGCCTTTTATCTAACAGAACCAAAAGAGCATTGGAAAGTAATAAGAGCAGGTCAACAAAAACTCAATCACACAGCCTAGTTCTGAACAAGCAGCAAAGACATTGATATTCGAGATACAATCAATGTGAGGAGAGTGTGGATGGGTGAGCAGTAGTATTTCAACTGGTCTACTGTGGCTGTCACAGTAATTAAACAGATCAGGAGATCAAAAACTCAAGAGGTGGGGGGAGTTGTATAAAAAGGTATTTTAATGACCTGCTTTGTAGAAGAAAAAAATACACATACCTAACTTTTTAAAGGGTGGGGGGTGGGGGGGGGGGGGTGAAACAAAACTGACCAAGGAGGGAAAAAAACAAGGTAGAGAATTTTTATTATAATCTATGGTACAATTGTTCTCGTTGAAAGAAGAACATGAAACCCCCCCCCACCCCGTGTGGGAAAATATAATGAAGTTAACTGCCCTACCGAATACCACCCCAACCAAAAGCATGGTAGAAATATACACAGGTAACATCAATATAAAAATCTGCCTTCTCCTGGCTAGCCAATTCCTCCAACATGTTTATCATGACATGTCACACTGCGTACACACACTACTGCGCGTGGTTGTGTATGTCTGTTATATGTCATATTGTGCTTGTAAATGCAAACATGTTTTTTGTAGTTGTGTTCTCAGTCAAAAGAGGTGTGTGTTCGAAACGAACAAGGGTGTCTAATCAAACCTAAATTTGGGTGGAATTCTGTAGGGTGGGGGGACATGACAGGGAGGGAGCAGAGTTGACACTACAATAACGGACGGTAGATTGCAATCGGATGGAGAAAGAAGCGAGGGGGGGGTTTAACATGAGTGTGTACACTGTCTCCATAACTATGTGCTAATATGTTAAGGGATGAGAACAGATAAGAGGCTGAGGGAACAATAGATACAGAAAGGGATAAAGAAGAGGGGTGGGGCAGGGGGATGCATTTGAAATGTTTTCAGATCTTCTACTTCACTTCCTGTTTTTGGGGGAGGGCCAGTTTCCACGGCGCTCACCGCGTTGGCCCCCTCCGTTTCCAGCTCCGCCTCCTCCCCCACTGGGCGGGCCCCGTGGGCCTCTTCCTCCCCCACCTCCCTCTCTTCCTCCAGCGTTGACCCTCCTGTTCTGTCGCTCCATACCGGGACGCTGGCTGGAGAAGCTTCTCTTGTTTGCCGCCTGCTCCTTCGCAGTCATCTCTCGCTCTCCGACTCCTCCCCCACCTCCACCTCCTCTTCCGGGTGGGTGATGATGGTGATGGGAGGAATAGGACTTCCCTCCTCCTCCCTCCCTCTCCCGGAACTCGGTGAAGTCACTGCTCTCGGAGGCGGTCTCCCACTCCTCATTGGCCTGGTCTGAGTTCTGGTTAGAGAAGTCAGGGGATTTGGCGCCTCCTGCTGGGTTGTGGTGCTGCTGAGAGTGGGCAGGACCAGAGTTGCCCTGGTTGTAGTGATGGTGGTGACTGTTTGCGTTAGAGCTTCCAAGATGGGTGCCGGTACTGCTGTTGTTGTTGGTAGTTGTGGTAGCAATGTGGTTAGCGTTGGGGGCAGTGCCGGTCGAGGGCACCGCTTTGTGTGCGCCTTCAGTGACATCCTGAATGTAATTCTGGCAGGGCGAGGAGGGTCGTCCTCCTCCGTTGATGCGAGCGGCGTTCTCTCGCTCCTTCAGCCTGCGGAAGCGCGGTGGCTTGTCCTGTTGGTGTTGGGAGCGCCCGTGGCGACGGCGTCTCGGGGGGCGCTCAAAGCCATCCCGAGGGACGCAAGGAAAGCCACGCCCGTCCGAGCCAGAGAGAGGAAGGGGCCCGCTGGAGTTGGTAGTGGGATTAGCCGTGGACTGCTGGGTCCCAACTCCTCCATTCTCCATGGAGCCCTGCGGGGCTGGAGTAGGTGCAGCAAGGATAGATTGTGGAGGGGTTGCTCCTCCCTGATTCTGAGCTTGGCTTCCGTCCACTGACTTCTCCTCCCCACTGGTTCCACGACCCATGTCTTTGGGTGCAGACGACTGCATTGGGCCCTGCTGCTTGCGGACCGAGGCTGAGGACTTGGAGGCCCAGCCTTGAGGGTCGGCCCTGGATCCTGACCTATGACCTCCAGCCATTCCTCCTCCGGCTCCACCACTTCTATAGATGCTGCCACCTCCTCCTCCCCCTCCGCCACCCCCCCTACCCCTCCTAGAGGGCACCCCTCTGGGGGTGAACACCCGGGCCTGGGAGCCTCTGGATGGGGCGGAGCCGCCACTGGTAAAGTTATCTGTGCCACTGCCATTCTTGGTGCTGGATTTGCGGTCTTCCTTGTCCGACTGGGCCAGGTCGCTGGCGGCACTCTCACTGCCCGTCTCCGACCCCCTCTGCCTCCTCCTCTTGGGGACCTCCTCGTATTCTGAACCCTCGCTGCGGGTCTCGCTGTGGTTACGCGCGCGCCCCGGGTTGGCTTGCGACCCCCCTCGGTTGCGCCTTGCCCCCGATGCCTCGTCATTGAATTCTTGGTGGTAGCCGCCGCCAGCTCGGTAGTCCCGGCTGCTCCTGCTGCCTGCTGCCCTGCCACGGTTAACACTGCCACCCCCGGCCGTGCCCGTGTAAGTGCCCCGGTAACCTCGGCCACGCCCGTAGAACTCGCCACCTCGTCCTCGGCTGGCTCTGCTACCACGGGCCGAGCCGCCGTGGTATGATGCACCCCCGCCCCTCTCCAACGAGCGCTCTCTGTCCCGCCTATTGGATGGGGGGCCGGAGTACCCTGATGAGGGGGTGGGGTTGACACCGTCTTTGGGACCTTTGCCCACTCCTCCTCGTTCGTTCGCCGCTCGGTCCTTCCATCCGTTTCTGGGTTTGGGACCAGTCTGAGCCAGTTCTTCTTTACCAGACACTACAGAGGAGCTCTGTGGGCCAGAGGATGTTTCCTGCTTGACTGATGAATTGCCTCCGTCTTTGTCTTTTCCAGAGCCTCCTCCGCTGGTCTTTTCTCCTCCCTCGCCCTCCCCACCCTCTCTTTTCATCTCCTTCAGCACAGGCCTCTTGATAGGCCCTGCCCTCTTATTGGTGTTGCTGCCGCCGGAAGGTTTGTTGTGGTCAGACGCTGTTGGGTGATTGGATGAATCCTCCCCTCCGCGGTTGTTTCCGCTCCCTCCTCTTCTGTTGTTCGAGGGGCCTCCTGCGTTGCTGCTGCCGGGCCGTGGCCCCCACTGGGTCTCAGTCTTGTGTTCCCTCCCCCCTCGCTCCCGCTGGTTGGGCTTAGGATCACGGTGGTGGTGCTGCTCCTGGCCCTGCCTCTGCGGCTGCTGCTGGGACTGCTGAGACGTCACAGAGGACTGAGAGTGGCTGTGGCCCATCTTATCCTGCTTCATCTCTCTGCTGCTTCCTGCATCATGTCTCTGCCCGGTTCCTGTGTCAGCCTTGCGCTGAGGTGGGAGGAGATGCACGACCGCCTTGCCGCTGCCGTCGTCCCTGGCTGAGGATGACGAGGAGGATGATGAGCAGGAGGAGAGGGACGGCTGTTGGAGTGGGGGCGAGGGGTCACCCTTCTTGGGGGCTTCGCCTCCTCTCTCACCGCGGCCATTCTCGGGCTTGTGGGGGTGGAGGGGAAAGTGGGAAGGGCCTTGGTGTTGTTGATGACCATGGTGTTGTTGGTGTTGAGGGTGGTGGAGGTTGTTATTCTCCAGGGGGGAGAGGTCAGTGCGCCCATTGCGGTCGTAGTGGGGGTGGGGGGCCCCCCAGACCTGGCCCTGTTGCTGGCCACCCTTGTGGCCCTGGCCCTCATCCTGGTGGCTGAAGCCTCCACCACTCCCCCTCTGTTGCTGCTGGTGTAGGGCCATGCGGGAGCCCTGGTCGGGAAAGTTGCTGTAGTTGCCCCGGCCACCCATGTAGGATTGGTGGTGGTGGGGGTGGTGGCTGCCTCCTCCCTGGCCCCCCACCAGAGTGCCCACAGGGGGTGGGGTCTGGTTGGAGGAGCCCGAAACAGAGTTGGGCTGCTGGATGGGGCCTGGCCCTCCCTCTCGCATACCACGGACTGGAGGGGTGTCACTCCTAAAATAAAAACCAGCGATTTAATAAAAACCTTTATTCCATAAACCGTATACTGTACTTATAAAACTGACTGGATTCATATATTAATCTAATTTGATTTCAACTAATACATATTTTCCTATTCAAACAGTATTGTATGATTTGCTCATTAAACGGATGCTTGAGGATTGGCCCTTTATCTATTTCCACACAGTCAGATGAACTTGTGGATACCACTTTTATGTCTCTGTGTCAAGTATTAAGGAAATTAGAGGTAGTTTCACGAGCCAAAGCTAACTAGCAACTTCCTTCGAACTACATGCAGAAATAAAAATGGTATCCACGAATTAATCGGACTCTAGGGAAGGAGATAAAGGGCCTCATTGCCAAAAATATCCCTTTAAATGATCGTGAGTGACATCTGACCCCCCCCCCCCCCCCCCTCCCCCTCCGTCCGTCTTACCTAGGCCCTTTGCCACTGACATCATCTTCTTCCAGTGCCTGCTTCTGTCTCAGAGGGGAGCTCAGTCCCCTGCCTTCACTGCCCCCAGGGAACACCTCAGGCCCCCAGGCCAGTTTGGGATCCATGGGAGGTGTCCCACGGTTGGGGTGTCCCGGGTGCTGCTGCCTGTCGAAGGTGTCCGAACCAGAGCCCCCCGAATCGGAGCGCTCTCGCCCCATCATCCCTGAAACAGAAATGGTTAGGAAAAAAAGTCATACTCAATTATAAAAATTATAGCTGGCAACCATAGCAAATAGCTGGTGCTATTTCCTATAACGTATAAACATTATTGCATTATCATAATCTAAATATTCAACATTTGAATCTGGTTTGCACAAATCTGCCATTGACCTGCAAATTCAGATTCTGCCCTATGGCAAAATACCAACTCCTTGACTGAATATTTTATATATCAAACCAGACTACCATGAGTACCCACCTGCATGTTGCATGTTGGGCGGGTAGTAGTCCATGGGCCCTGGAGGTCGACCCTGCATGCCCCCCTGCATCATCCGGGGGTCCATGTAGGGCATCATCATCCAGCGCGGGTCAAAGTTCATGGGCAGGGGCTGGGGGCCACGGCCCATGGAGCCCTGTGGCGGGTACTGAAGGGACCCTGACTGCTGCTGCTTGGGACCCTGGGTCTGAGTGGTGGCCCCCGGAGAAGGGCCCTGCTGCTGGGGGGCCTGCTGAGGCTGCTGGGGTGGGAGCTGCTGCTGGCTCTGTTGGGCTGCTTGGCTGTGCTGCTGCTGCCACTGCTGCTGCTGCTTCATCAGCTGCTCCTGAAGACACCAAATGGGAGAGATGTTATAATATACAGTGCATTCGTAAAGTGTTCAAACCCCTTCACTTTTGACATTTTGTTATGTTACAGCTTTACTCTAATTTTTTAAAATTTATTATAATTTATTTTTTCCTCATCAATCTACACACAATACACCATAACGACAAAGGGAAAAAAATGTTTTTAAAAAATATCTAAAAAAATAAAAAACAAATACCATATTTATATAAATGTATTTAGACCCTTCGCTATGAGACTCGAAATTGAGCTCTGGTGCATCCTGTTTCCATTGATCATCCTTGAGAAATCTCTACAACTTGATTGGAGTCCACCTGTGGTAAATTCAATTGGTTGGACATGATTTGGAAAGGCACACACCTGTCTATATAAGATCCCACAGTTGACAGTGCATGTCAGAGCCAAAACCAAGCCGAATGAATTGTCCGTAGATCTGAGACAGGATTATGTCAAGGCACATATCTAGTGAAGGGTACCAAAAAATGTCTGCGGCATTGACGTTCCCCAAGAACACAGTGGCATCCATCACTCATGAATGGAAGAAGTTTGGAACCACCAAGACTCTCCCTAGAGCTGGCCGCCTGGCCAAACTGAGAAATCGGAGAAGGAGGGCCATGGTCAGGGAGGTGACCAGGAACCCGATGGTCACTCTGACAGAGCTCCAGAGTTCCTCTGTGGAGATGGGAGAACCTTCCAGAAGAACAGTAATCTCTGCAGCACTCCACCAATCAGGCCTTTATGGTAGAGTGGCCAGACGGAAGCCCCTCAGTAGAAGGCACATGACACCCTGCATGGAGTTTGCCAAAAGGCACCTAAAGGGCTCAGACCATGAGAAACAAGATTCTCTGGTCTGATGAAACCAAGATTTAACTCTTTGGCCTGAATGCCAAGCGTCACGTCTGGAGGAAACCAGCCACCGTTTATCATCTGACCAATACCATTCCTACGGTGAAGCATGGTGGTGGGAGCATCATGCTGTGGGGATGTTTTTCAGCAGCAGGGACTGGAAGACTCGTCAGGATCGAGGGAAAGAGGAACGGAGCAAAGTACAGAGATCCTTGATGAAAACCTGCTCCAGTGCGCTCAGACTGGGGCGAAGGTTCACCTTCCAACAGGACAATGACCTTAAGCACATAGCCAAGACTACGCTGGAGTGACTTTGGGACAAGTCTCTGAATGTCCTTGAGTGGCCCAGCCAGAGCCCGGATTTGAACCCGATCTAACATCTCTGGAGAGAACGGACAATAGCTGTGCAGCAACGCTCCCCACCAAACCTGACAGAGCTTGAGAGGATCTACAGAGAAGAATGGGAGAAACTCCCCAAACACAGGTTCACCAAGCTTGTAGCGTAGCATCATACCCAGGAAGACTCGTTGCCAAAGGTGCTTCAAAAAAGTACTGCGTAAAGGGTATGAATATTTACTTGCAAACATTTATAAAAAACAGGTTTTTGCTTTGTCATTATGGGGTATTGTGTGTAGATTGATAAGGGGGGAAAAAACTATTTAATCCATTTTGGAATTGGCTGTAATGTAACAAAATGTGGAGAAAGTGAAGGGGTCTGACTGAATTCTTTCCAAATGCACCGTATGCCATTTAGCAGATGCTTTATCCAAAGCTACTTAATCATGCGTGTAGGGCTGGGCGATAAAGCATTAATTCGATTAATTTGAATGTATGTTTTAGCGCAAAATTTCAAATGCCAGTATCACAAGAATCACATTATTTTGTTTTTATCAGCGTTTATGTCCGCTTGTTCTCATGTCTTTTTGGTCTCGTCTCCTTGGCTCGTTCTGTGCTGTGTGCACCTTCCCACAAAAAATAAATAAATCACAACCACACACACACACCAAGCAACAAGAGATGAAATACCACGTCTTCCTATCTGACAAGCAGTTTAAACTCGCTATTTGTATTTTTTTTATTTATTTTTTATTTCACTAATTTAACCAGGTAGGCAAGTTGAGAACAAGTTCTCATTTACAATTGCGACCTGGCCAAGATAAAGCAAAGCAGTTCGACACATACAACGACACAGAGTTACACATGGAGTAAAACAAACATACAGTCAATAATACAGTATAAACAAGTCTATATACGATGTGAGCAAATGAGGTGAGATAAGGGAGGTAAAGGCAAAAAGGCCATGGTGGCAAAGTAAATACAATATAGCAAGTAAAACACTGGAATGGTAGATTTGCAATGGGAGAATGTGCAAAGTAGAAATAAAAATAATGGGGTGCAAAGGAGCAAAATAAATAAATAAATTAAATACAGTAGGGAAAGAGGTAGTTGTTTGGGCTAAATTATAGGTGGACTATGTACAGGTGCAGTAATCTGTGAGCTGCTCTGACAGTTGGTGCTTAAAGCTAGTGAGGGAGATAAGTGTTTCCAGTTTCAGAGATTTTTGTAGTTCGTTCCAGTCATTGGCAGCAGAGAACTGGAAGGAGAGGCGGCCAAATAAATAATTGGTTTTGGGGGTGACTAGAGAGATATACCTGCTGGAGCGTGTGCTGCCGGTGGGAGATGCAATGGTGACCAGCGAGCTGAGATAAGGGGGGACTTTACCTAGCAGGGTCTTGTAGATGACCTGGAGCCAGTGGGTTTGGCGACGAGTATGAAGCGAGGGCCAGCCAACGAGAGCGTACAGGTCGCAATGGTGGGTAGTATATGGGGCTTTGGTGACAAAACGGATTACACTGTGATAGACTGCATCCAATTTGTTGAGTAGGGTAATGGAGGCTATTTTGTAAATGACATCGCCAAAGTCGAGGATTGGTAGGATGGTCAGTTTTACAAGGGTATGTTTGGCAGCATGAGTGAAGGATGCTTTGTTGCGAAATAGGAAGCCAATTCTAGATTTAACTTTGGATTGGAGATGTTTGATATGGGTCTGGAAGGAGAGTTTACAGTCTAACCAGACACCTAAGTATTTGTAGTTGTCCACGTATTCTAAGTCAGAGCCGTCCAGAGTAGTAATGTTGGACAGGCGGGTAGGTACAGGTAGCGATCGGTTGAAGAGCATGCATTTAGTTTTACTTGTATTTAAGAGCAATTGGAGGCCACGGAAGGAGAGTTGTATGGCATTGAAGCTTGCCTGGAGGGTTGTTAACACAGTGTCCAAAGAAGGGCCAGAAGTATACAGAATGGTGTTGTCTGCGTAGAGGTGGATCAGAGACTCACCAGCAGCAAGAGCGACCTCATTGATGTATACAGAGAAGAGAGTCGGTCCAAGAATTGAACCCTGTGGCACCCCCATAGAGACTGCCAGAGGTCCGGACAGCAGACCCTCCGATTTGACACACTGAACTCTATCAGAGAAGTAGTTGGTGAACCAGGCGAGGCAATAATTTGAGAAACCAAGGCTGTCGAGTCTGCCGATGAGGATGTGGTGATTGACAGAGTCGAAAGCCTTGGCCAGATCAATGAATACGGCTGCACAGTAATGTTTCTTATCGATGGCGGTTAAGATATCATTTAGGACCTTGAGCGTGGCTGAGGTGCACCCATGACCAGCTCTGAAACCAGATTGCATAGCAGAGAAGGTATGGTGAGATTCGAAATGGTCGGTAATCTGTTTGTTGACTTGGCTTTCAAAGACCTTAGAAAGGCATGGTAGGATAGATATATGTCTGTAGCAGTTTGGGTCAAGAGTGTCACCCCCTTTGAAGAGGGGGATGACCGCAGCTGCTTTCCAATCTTTGGGAATCTCAGATGACACGAAAGAGAGGTTGAACAGGCTAGTAATAGGGGTGGCAACAATTTTGGCAGATAATTTTAGAAAGGGTCCAGATTGTCTAGCCCGGCTGATTTGTAGGGGTCCAGATTTTGCAGCTCATTCAGAACATCAGCTGAGCAGATTTGGGAGAAGGAGAAATGGGGAAGGCTTGGGCGAGTTGTTGTGGGGGGTGCAGTGCTATTGACCGGGGTAGGAGTAGCCAGGTGGAAAGCATGGCCAGCCGTAGAAAAATGCTTATTGAAATTCTCAATTATGGTGGATTTATCAGTGGTGACAGTGTTTCCTATCTTCAGTGCAGTGGGCAGCTGGGAGGAGGTGTTCTTATTCTCCATGGACTTTACAGTGTCCCAGAACTTTTTTGAGTTAGTGTTGCAGGAAGCAAATTTCTGCTTGAAAAAGCTAGCCTTGGCTTTTCTAACTGCCTGTGTATAATGGTTTCTAGCTTCCCTGAACAGCTGCATATCACGGGGGCTGTTCGATGCTAATGCAGAACGCCATAGGATGTTTTTGTGTTGGTTAAGGGCAGTCAGGTCTGGGGAGAACCAAGGGCTATATCGGTTCCTGGTTCTAAATTTCTTGAATGGGGCATGTTTATTTAAGATGGTTAGGAAGGAATTTAAAAAAAATATCCAGGCATCCTCTACTGACGGGATGAGATCAATATCCTTCCAGGATACCCCGGCCAGGTCGATTAGAAAGGCCTGCTCGCTGAAGTGTTTCAGGGAGCGTTTTACAGTGATGAGTGGAGGTCGTTTGACCGCTGACCCATTACGGATGCAGGCAATGAGGCAGTGATCGCTGAGATCTTGGTTGAAAACAGCAGAGGTGTATTTAGAGGGCAAGTTGGTTAGGATGATATCTATGAGGGTGCCCGTGTTTAAGGCTTTGGGGAGGTACCTGGTAGGTTCATTGATAATTTGTGTGAGGTTGAGGGCATCAAGTTTAGATTGTAGGATGGCTGGGGTGTTAAGCATGTTCCAGTTTAGGTCGCCTAGCAGCACAAGCTCTGAAGAAAGATGGGGGGCAATCAGTTCACATATGGTGTCCAGAGCACAGCTGGGGGCAGAGGGTGGTCTATAGCAGGCGGCAACGGTGAGAGACTTGTTTTTAGAGAGGTGGATTTTTAAAAGTAGAAGTTCAAATTGTTTGGGTACAGACCTGGATAGGACAGAACTCTGCAGGCTATCTTTGCAGTAGATTGCAACACCGCCCCCTTTGGCAGTTCTATCTTGTCTGAAAATGTTGTAGTTTGGAATTAAAATGTCTGAATTTTTGGTGGTCTTCCTAAGCCAGGATTCAGACACAGCTAGAACATCCGGGTTGGCAGAGTGTGCTAAAGCAGTGAATAGAACAAACTTAGGGAGGAGGCTTCTAATGTTAACATGCATGAAACCAAGGCTATTACGGTTACAGAAGTCGTCAAAAGAGAGCGCCTGAGGAATAGGAGTGGAGCTAGGCACTGCAGGGCCTGGATTCACCTCTACATCGCCAGATGAACAGAGTAGGAGTAGAATAAGGGTGCGGCTAAAAGCAATAAGAATTGGTCGTTTAGAACGTCTGGAACAGAGAGTAAAAGGAGGTTTCTGGGGTCGATAAAATAGCATCAAGGTATAATGTAGAGACAAAGGTAAGGTAGGATGTGAATACAGTGGAGGTAAACCTAGGTATTGAGTGATGAAGAGAGAGATATTGTCTCTAGAAACATCATTGAAACCAGGAGATGTCATTGCATGTGTGGGTGGTGGAACTAATAGGTTGGATACGGTATAATGAGCAGGACTAGAGGCTCTACAGTGAAATAAGCCAATAAACACTAACCAGAACAGCAATGGACAAGGCATATTGACATTAAGGAGAGGCATGCTCAGTCGAGTGATCAAAAGGGTCCAGTGAGTGGAGAGGTTGGTTGGGGGTCACGGCAATTTAGACAGCTAAATCGGTAGCAAGCTAGCATAGGAGCAAGCTAGCATAGGATGGAGGTCTGTTATTAGCCAACTCTTGCGTTCCGTCAGTAGATTAGTGGGTTTCCGTGTGGTAGAGGGGATTAATCCAAATCACACAACAACAAAAATAAAAACAATAGATATAGTTATAGAGGCCCAAGAAGAAAAATAAATAAATAAAAATAATTTGAGGTTTGGTCCAACAGAAATCGGTCAAATGTACACCGAAACACATTAAGACATTTTACTGTAAGAGAGGATACCCCTTTTATTGGCTCAACTAACAAAATTGACAGAGAGCATACACTACTCAAAGACAATTGATTCTGGAAAATGAATGCTCAGTTTGTTGCGTGCAGCCTTACAGTACCGCTAGCTGGCAGCATTTTAGCCAGACGTGCTAGCCGTGTAGTCTGTCAAATGTGCAATGAGCATAAAAATACAGATTTATGTCAGGAATTGACAACAAATTCTCATTCTGAGAAATAATAGCCAGGTAGGCCACTTAATTAACATCTAAACAAAGTGGACAGTTCAAACAGTTGGAGATGGACAGGAGGGTTCATAACTGTTCTACCTTGTTAGCTAGCAAATAGATCCAAGTTGGCTAGACTTGAAATACAAAAGATTAGCAGGCTACTCACTAGCACATGGGCCGGTGCTTAAAAGATTGTTTTGGAATCATGTGTTCATTTTCTGTAATACCCTGTTTGTCATTATTAGATGTGCATGGTTTTGGTTGAATTTGTCACAAAAGGGGGATTTTCATAGATAAGACATGGACGCCAGATGAGTGATTGAGAGAAATGGTTGTGGTTGTGAAAGGCTTATAATTTAGCCTAGGTATAATTTGACAATCCCTGAATTCTTTAGAATGCTGACCGTTTGAAATGTAGTGTATTGACTTAATTGTGCAACAAAGCTTATTTAGGGAATGAATATCCATCCATCCATCTCTCTCTCTATCTTGTGTGTTTTTTTTTCAAGTATTGAGTTGCACCCCATTTTGCCCTCAGAACAGCCTCAATTTGTTGGGGCATGGACTCTACAAGGTGTCAAAGGCGTTCCACTGGGATGCTGGCCCATGTTGATTCCAATGCTTGGCACAGTTGAGTCAAGTTGGCTGGATGTCCTTTGGGTGGTGGCCCATTCTTGATACACACAGAAAACTGTTGAGCATTAACTGCTTGGTGACAGGGGGCAGTATTTTCACGTCCGGATGAAATGCATGCCCAAATTTAACTGCCTGCTACTCATCCCCATAAGATTAGATATGCATATTATTAGTTGATTTGGATAGAAAACACTCTGAAGTTTCTAAAACTGTTTGAATCATGTCTGCGAGTATAACAGAACTTATGTAGCAGGCAAAACCTTGAGGAAAAACCATTCAGATTTTGGTTTTTGAGGTCACTCTTTTCAATGGGTTTTCATTGGGAATCCTGATTTCTAAGGGACCTTCTTGCAGTTCCTACCGCTTCCACTGGATGTCACCAGTCTTTAGAAATTGGTTGAGGTTTTTTCTTTGAGTAATGAAGAAGTAGCCCTGTTCAAAACGAGGGTCACTTCAAGTGTACTGTTAGATAGAGGCGCATGACCAGAAAGGTAGTGTCAGTTTGTTTTCTTCCTGTATTGAACACAGATCATCCCGTCTTCAATTTGATAAATTTTTTACTTTAAAAAATACCTAAAGTTGTATTACAAAAGTAGTTTGAAATGTTTTGGCAAAGTTTACAGGTAACTTTTGAGATATTTTGTAGCCACGTTGCGCAAGTTGGAACCAGTGTTTTTCTGGATCAAACAAGCCAAATAAATGGACATTTTGGATATATATCGACGGAATTAATCAAACAAAAGGACCATTTGTGATATTTATGGGACATATTGGAGTGCCAACAAAAGAAGCTCGTCAAAGGTAAGGCATGATTAATATTTTTATTTCTGTGTTTTGTGTCGCGCCTGCAGGCTTGCAGGTACAACCAGGAATAAAATTTTCCCGAAGCGAATCCTTTGTTCGCACCCACCAGGGCAATTGAACTGATTCCAGAGGCCGACCCAAAACAACGCCGGCAAAGGGTAGGTACTCGGAGGGATCTTCTAGTCTGACTTAGTCCACACACCACTCACCGCTTCTGAGTATATTACTCACTAATGTTCAGTCTCTGGATAATAAAGTTGACAAGCTCAGGGCGAGTATTTCCTACCAGAGAAGCACAAGTGATTGTAACATACTCTGTTTCACAGAAACATGGCTCTCCCGGGATATACCGTCTGAGTTGGTCCAGCCAGCTGGGTTCTCAGTTCATCGCGCGGACAGGTATAAACAACTCTCCGGGAAGAAGAAGGGCGGGGCTATATGTTTCATGATTAACAACTCATGGTGCAATTGAGATAACATACAGGAACTCAAGTCCTTGAGAGCATCCTGTCGGGCTGTATCACCGCCTGGTACGGCTCACCAGAGGGTGGTGTGGTCTGCCCAACGCATCATCGGGGCAAACTACCTGCCCTCCAGGACACGTACAGCACTCAATGTCACAGGAAGGCCAAAAAGATAAATCAAGGACAACACCCGAGTCACTGCCTGTTCACCCCACTATCATCCAGAAGGGGAGGTCAGCACAGATGCATCAAAGCTGGGACCGAGAGACTGAAAAACAGATTATAGTTCAAGACCATCAGGCTGTTAAATAGCCATCACGAGCACATTAGAGGCTGCTGCCTATATACATAGACTTGAAATCACTAGCCACTTTAATGTTTACATATCTTGCATTACTCATCTCATATGTATATACTGTATTCTATTTTACTGTATCTTAGTCTATGCCGCTCTGACATTGCTCATCCATATATTTATAATTCATCATTCCTTTACTTAGATTTGTGTGTATTGGGTATATGTTGTGAAATTGTTAGATATTACTTGTTTGATATTACTGCACTGTTGGAGCTAGAAACATAAGCATTTTGTTACACCCGGAATAACATCTGCTAAACAAGTGTAATTGACCAATAAAATATAATTTGATGTCTCAAGTAGAGGTCGGCCGATTAATTAGGGCCGATTTCAAGTTTTCATAACAATCGGAAATCGGTATTTTTGGACACCGATTTTGCAGAATTTTATTATATTTTTAAAAAAATACATTTTTACACCTTTAGGCAACTAGGCAAGTTAGTTAAGAACACAATCTTATTTTCAATGACGGCCTAGGAACGGTGGGTAAACTGCCTTGTTCAGGGGCAGAACGACAGATTTTTACCTTGTCAGCTCGGGGATTCAATCTTGCAACCTTACAGTTAACTAGTCCAACCACCTGATTACATTGCACTCCACGAGGAGCCTGCCTGTTACGCGAATGCAGTAAGAAGCCAAGGTAAGTTGCTAGCTAGTATTAAACTTCTTATAAAAAACAATCAATCAATAATAATCACTAGTTAACTACACATGGTTGATGATAATACTAGTTTATCTAGCGTGTCCTGCGTTGCATATAATCGATGCGGTGGCATTCGTGAAAAAGGACTGTCGTTGCTCCAACGTGTACCTAACCATAAACATCAATGCCTTTCTTAAAATCCATACACAAGTAAATATTTTTTAAACCTGCATATTTAGTTAATATTGCCTGCTAACAAGAATTTCTTCTAACTAGGAAAAATGGTGTCACTTCTCTTGCAACAGAGTCAGGGTAAATGCAGCAGTTTGGACCGCCTAGCTCATTGCAAACTGTGTGAAGACTATTTCTTCCTAACAAAGACAGCCAACTTCGCCAAACGGGGGATGATTTAACAAATTCTCATTTGCGAAAAAAGCACAATCGTTGCACGACTATACCTAACCATAAACATGCCTTTCTTAAAATGCCTTAAAATCAATACACAGAAGTATATATTTTTAAACCTGCATATTTAGCTAAAATAAATCCAGGTTAGCAGGCAATATTAACCAGGTGAAATTGTGTCACTTCTCTTGCGTTCATTGCACGCAGTCAGGGTATATGCAACAGTTTGGGCCTCCTGGCTCGTTGCGAACTAATTTGCCAGAATTTTACGTAATTATGACATAACATTGAAGGTTGTGCAATGTAACAGGAATATTTAGACTTATGGATGCCACCCGTTAGATAAAATACAGAACGGTTCCGTAATTCACTGAAAGAATAAACTGCACTTTTACTTTCTTCAACACTTTGTTTTCACATTATTTATACCAAATTGAACATGTTTCATTATTTATTTGAGGCTAAATTGATTTTATTGATGTATTATATTAAGTTAAAATAAGTGTTCATTCAGTATTGTTGTAATTGTCATTATCACAAATAAATACATTTTTATTTTATTATTATTTTTTAACTCGGCCGATTAATCGGAATCTGCTTTTTTTGGTCCTCCAATAATCAGTATTGGTATTGAAAAATCATAATCGGTCGACCTCTATTCTCAAGACTTTAACTGGTCTTTAACTGGTCTTGAAGTGGATTTAACAAGTGACAAAAATCAAGGGATTCTATTTTGACCTGGTCAGTCTCATGAAAAAAAAACAGATGTAAGTATGCTGATTGGCTGTGATCAAATAATTATTTTCCATGTAGTCGCTTATTTGTTTACTCACAATACCCTCTAATATCTTACTGATTGAAGGGAGTAAACTAATTGGTCGACTATTAGCAGACGTAAGGAATTTGTTGTCGTCTTTTGGGATTAGACACACCTTAGCATGCTCCCATACATTTGGATATTGACTGTTTTCCAGTGACCAATTAAATATATATTTCAGAGGAGCTGCAATTGGGGAGTAGCATAGCGAAGATAAATATTGTCCATAAGATCATTATCCATAGATTTACCATTCGGTAATGACTTCAGTAGGTTATTAGACTGACCTGTTGCTGTCTCTGGAAGCGGGGAGGCAGGGACTTCTGGTACTTGGAGTAGCCCTGTCCCGGGGGGCCGCTGGCTTGGCGACTTGCTCCTCCTCCCATGCTTTCTACCTTCACTGGGTCTACCACCCCTCCACCACCTCCTCCGCTGCGGACGTGAGCACTATCTAGGATCTCCTCCTTCCCTTCCCCAGGCACCAGGACCTCCAGAGGGGGCTGCTGCAGCTGGGGAGTGGGGGGCTGGGGACACACCTGGGCGTCTGGATGGGAGGAAGGGGAGAGAATATAGCAATGATATGCTACTGGTTGTTGGAAGAGGTAAGCAGATGTGAATAATACCAAGTCATGTGCTATACAATTAAGGAAGGTCAGTAAAAGGTACTATTGTGAACTTAAGACGTGATAAAAACAACAACTTCAAAGATGAACAATCGTTTGGCGAAACACATACAAGCCTTTTGTCGACTGGCCCAAACATACCTTTTTAGAGATACAAGTTGAAATATGAAGACAACACCAGAATGCTGGGTAAAAAAAATAGGGCTGTTACGGTGACCTTATTACCACCACACTGGCAGTCACAGTAAATAGGCTTCTCAAAAACTGCACTCTGATGCCGCTATAGGCTAGGCCTACTATATTTACTTCTCAACTATCCTAATATTAAGCACACTGCTTCGCCTTACAACCGGAGTAGCCTACCTGGCCTGGCATGAAAATGAACTGCGGAAAAAGCATCCTCCATTTGATATTTAAGTGCATACGGATTACATGTATTTTTTCCCCCTGCCCGTGACCGACAGGTGCATGATAATGGCCCATTCTAAATCAAAATTTCACACATACAGTACCAGTCAAAGGTTTGGACACACCTACTCATTCCAGTTATTTTTCTTTATTACTATTTTCTACATTGTAGAAAAATAGTGAAGACATAAAAACTACGAAATAACACATGTTATTATCATGTACTAACCAAAAGAAGTGTTAACCAAATCTAAATATAATTTACATGAGATGCTTCAAAGTAGACACCCTTTGCCTTGATGACAGCTATGTGTGTGCTAGAGGTCGACCAATTAAATCGCCATGGCCGATTAATTCGGCCTTTTTGGACGCCGATTATGGCCGTTTATATTGCAATCCATGAGGAGACTGCGTGGCAGGCTGACCACCTGTTACATGAGTGCAACATCGAAGGACCTTGTGGCTGCAAGGAGCCAAGTTAAGTTGCTAGCTAGCATTAAACGTATCGGATAAAAAACAATCAATCTTCACATAATCACTAGTTAACTACACATGGTTGATGATATTACTACGTTAACTGGCTTGTCCTACGTCCAATATAATCAATGCGTTGCCTGTTAATTTATCGTCGAATCGCAGCCTACGTCAACTTAGCCAAACGGGTGATTTAACAAAAGCACATTCGCGAAAAAATACCATGCGTTGTCCCTCACCATAAACATCAATGCCTTTCTTAAAATCAAAACACAAAGTATATTTTCTTAAACCTGTATATTTAGTTAAAATAAATTCATGTTAGCAGGCCATATTAATTAGGGAAATGGTGTCACTTTTCAGTGCAAGCAGGGTCGACATGGTATGACATAACATTGAAGGTCGTGCAATGTAACAGCAATATTTAGACTTAGGGTTGCCACCCGTTCGACAAAATATGGAAAGGTTCCATAGTTCACTGAAAGAATAAACGTTTTGTTTTCTAAATTATAGTTTCCGGATTTGACCATAATAATGACTAAAGGCTCGTATTTCTGTGTGTTTATTATATTATAATTCAGTCTATGATTTGATAGAGCAGTCTGAGCGGTGGTAGGCAGCAGCAGGCTTGTAAGCACTCATTCAAACAGCACTTTACTGCGTTTGACAGCAGCTCTTAGCAATGCTTGAAGCACAGTGCTGTTTATGACTTCAAGCCTATCAACTCCCGAGATTAGGCTGGCAATTGTAAAGTGCCTACAAGAACATCCAATAGTCAAAGGTATACGAAATACAAATGGTATAGAGGGAAATAATCGACACGTCATAATTTCTATAATAACCACAACCTAAAACTTCTTAACTGGGAATATTGAAGACTCATGTTAAAAGGAACCAACAGTTCTGAGCAAGGAACTTAAACGTTAGCTTTTTACATGGCACATATTGCACTTATACTTTCTCCTCCAACACAGTTTTTTTTGCATTATTTAAACCAAACTGAGCCCGTTTCATTATTTATTTGAGACTAAATGGATTTTATTTATGTATTATATTAAAATAAAAGTGTTCATTCAGTACTGTTGTAATTGCTATTATTACAAATATATATAAAAATCGGCATCAGCTTTTTTTGGTCCTCCAATAATCGGTATCTATAATGAAAAATCATAATCGGTCGACCTCTAGTGTGTGCAGCCTGCGCAAGAAACAGAGCAGAGCTCATGGCTTTGATGCGACTTTTTATATCATGCAGCCTTAAACACATAGCCTAACGTTAGAATCACAACTAAAGTTGAATAAATAACAAAATTAATAATTTAGGAGAACCTGTTTCTTTTAAATATATCTTCTATTTTATTCAGCTTTGTTCAATTGTATTCTTCTTACTATAATATAATGCCACGGGAATTATAAGCAAATCTTGTCTTGCAAACTACTGTGGCCCACAGCCATATGGCAGAGCCAGATCAGGGCCTAACATAAGAACGACTCAGAATATGCTCTTCTGAAGTAGGCTATATTTTCTTAATATCATGTTTCTTTAGGCATGCCCACAATAAATAATGGATTTATTGTGATGTGTAGGCTTTATTAAATGGATTTATTATACTTTAAAATGTAGATGTTCAAAAGCGCTGCATCACTGGCTTGTAGGCTGTGCATGGAAGCCAGAACATGCTAAACATGTTTATGTTAATTAAATGGTAAATTACCTTGCAACCTGCAGTTATTTGTATGACAATCACCTGCTGACAATTTTATGACCGCCATAGCTCTTGTCAGAACTCACCAGCATTGGAATCATAGCTGCTATTGCTATTGGCCCTCTGTCGGTCGGTGGGACTGGGCCCTGGCACTAGGTCCCTGGTAACAGCCTGGGCAGCCAGGGGGGGCTCCTCAAGGTCCACGCAGGGGGACGGGGGCTGGCTGATGTTGGGGGAGCAGGCTGAGGCCGACAGGGAAGGGCTGGGGCTTCCGGCCGTGGTGGAGTTGCCGTCCAGACTGGGGGGCTTGGAGCCTCCGCTGCTCCCACCACCACCCTGCTGGGCCTTCTCATCCAGCCTCTTCAGCTTCTCAGCGCAGGCCGCACGCCGCTCTTCCTCCATCCTTCGCTCCTCCTCTTCGCGGCGCCGGCGGGCGCGTTCAACAGCGGCCGAGATCTCTGAGGAGGACTGCTTCCTGCGTTGGCGCCATGTCTCCTCTTCATCTTCGCCGGTGGGCGGGGCCAGCTGGCCAGTCGTCTGAGGTGGAGGGGTGGGGCCTCCGGGGATGGGGGAAGTAGCCTGCTGCTGTTGGAGCTGCGAGGAGGGGGCGACCTTCCCGGGGGCCAGGGAGACAGTTTCAGGGGCTACCACCGGGCTGGACTGATTAGGGGAGTTGCGGTCCTGGAGAGATTGAATGAGGACACACATGACAACAAACTCTGCTGCAATATAAAAAAAATAAAAAAAATAATAATAATTTTAAAAAAAAAACTTTCCTAGGATGGTATGAATAATTCCAAATAACTGATCCGCAAAAAAAGTGTGTGAAAATGCTGTCCGGCTATACACAGTGTACAAAATATTAAAAACACCACCTAATATTTTACCCTCAGAACACTCAATTAGTCAGGGCATGGACTCTACAAGGTGTTGAAAGCGTTCCACAGGGATGCTGGCCCATGTTGACTCCAATGATTCAAACAGTTGTGTATGGATGTCCTTTGGGTGGTGGACTATTCATGATACACACAGGAAACTATTCATCGTGAAAAAGCCAGCAGCGTTTCAGCTCTTGACACAAACCGGTGCACCTGGCACCTACTACCATACCCTGTTCAAAGGCACTTAAATCTTTTGTCTTGCCCATTTACCCTCTGATTGGCGCACACACACAATCCATGTCTCATACACAATGGTCTCAAGGCTTAAAAATCCTTTAACAAGTCTTCTCTCCTTCATCTACAGCGCATTCAGAAAGTATTCGGACCCCTTGACTTTGTCCACATTTTGTTACATTACAGCCGTATTCTAAAAATGATTAAATAAATTGTTTTCCTCATCAATCTACAAGCAATACCCCTTAACGACAAAGCGCAAACATGTTTTTAGAATTTTTTGCTAATGTATTGAAGATAAAAAAACAGATAGATATTTACATTAGTATTCAGACCCTTTGCTATGCGACTCGAAATTGAGCTCAGATGCATCCTGTTTCCGTTGATCATCCTTGAGAGGCTTCTACAACTTGATCGGAGTCTACCTGTGGTAAATTCTATTGGCTGGACATCATTTGGAAAGGCACACACCGGTCTACAGTTGACAGTACATGTCAGAGCAAAAACCAAGTCATGAGGTCAAAGGAATTCTACGCAGAGCTCCGAGACATGATTGTGTCGAGGTATAGATCTGGGGAAGGGTACCAAAACAATTCTGCAGCATTGAAGGTCTCCAAGAACACAGTGGCCTCCATCATTCTTAAATGGAAGAAGTTTGGAACCACCAAGACTCTTCCTAGAGCTGGCCGCCCGGCCAAACTGAGCAGGAGAGGCCCATGGTCAGGGAGGTGACCATGATCCCGATGGTCACTCTGGCAGAGCTCCAGAGTTCCTCTGTAGAGATGAAAGAACCTTCCAGAAAGACTAACATCTCTGCAACACTCCACTAATCAGGCCTTTATGGTAGAGTGGCCAGACGGAAACCACTACTCAGTTAAAGGCACATGACAGCCCGTTTGGAGTTTGCCAAATTACACCTAAAGGACACTCAGACCATGAGAAACAAGATTATCTGGTCTGAATTAACTAAGACAGAACTCTTTGGCCTGAACGCCATGCATCACATCCGGGGACAATCTGGCGCCATCCCTACGGTGAAGCATGGTGGTGGTGGGAGCTTCCTGCTGTGGGGATTTTTCAGAGGCAGGGACTGGGAGACTAGTCAGGATCAAGGGAAAAATGAACGGAGCAAAGTACAGAGAGATCCTTGATGAAAACTAGCTCCAGAGCGCTCAGGACCTCAGACTATGTTGAAGGTTCACCTTCCAACAAGACAATGACCCTAAGCACACAGCCAAGACAATGCAGGAGTGGCTTCGGGACAAGTCTCTGAATGTCCTTGAGTGGCCCAGCCAGAGCCCGGACTTGAAATCAATCGAACATCTCTGGAGAGACCTGAAAATAGCTGAGCAGCGACGCTATCCATCCAACCTGACAGAGCTTGAGAGGATCTGCAGAGAATGGGAGAAACTCCCCAAATACAGGTGTGCCAAGCTTGTAGCATCATACCCAAGAAGACTCAAGGCTGTAATCGCTGCCAAAGGTGTTTCAACAAAAAACTGAGTAAGGGTCTGAATAGTTATGTAAATATCATATCAGTTTTTTTTTTTAATTATACATTTGCAAAAATGTTGCATTGTCTTTAAGGGGTATCGTGTGTAGATTGATGAGGGAAAAAAACAATTTAATACATTTTAGAATAACGATGTAACATAACAAAATGTGGAAAAAGTCAGGGGTCTGATAACTTTCTGAACGCACTCACTGATTGAAGTGGATATACAAGTGACATCAATAAGGGATCATCACTTTCACCTGCATTCACCCAGTCGGTCATGGAAAGAGCAGGTGTTCCTAATGTTTTGTACACACACTCTCGCATATATATACACACACACACGAGGCCCTCTCTCTCCCCAGGTAGGCAGATACCTGTCGGTAGTAGGAGTAAGGCCCCTGTCCCTGGTGGAGGAGAGGCCCTGGTGGGGGGGGGAGCTGCTCCCGGGACCCACCCAGTCCAGGCCTACGCCCCTGTAGTGTACAGGCAGCCACAGGTTACAGTTAGCCAGATGCATCTAGTTAACTATTATGCTAAATACGCTAATATCCATGTCCTCAAAGCAATCCTGCTTTTTACTATAAAATGGTCACTGTTCACTTGAGATGCCTCTGAAAGTCCACAAGACTAGCCCTTGCAGAGGGTCGTACCTGGTAGGTGGCATGGGCGCCTTGGCTCCCCCAGCCGCTCTTGCCCCCCTCCTCGGCCCATCCTGGCTTGCTGGAGGGGGGTGGGGGGCCGTCGTGGTCGGCGTTGGAGGGAGGGGTGCGGCGGGTGTCCCTGTCCACTCCGCTGTCAGAGACTCGGGAGCGCTGCACCACCTGAGGGGGACCTTCCTGAGACCTTTGCATCTCCCTGGGGAAGGAAATAAGAGACGACACATTTGTCACGTCAAAAGCAATCCCACATTCAACAACCATTTCAAGAATTCATTACATTCTGGCTCCGTCATTTATTAATTCAGAAACAATTTATGTGAGCGTGTGGCTCTTCGTGGCAGAAAGGAGGATTGCTAGCACAGCACAGTACAAATAGTTTTAAACGTTTAAACTGTATTTTCCAAACCATGTGAATCTTATGTTGGGCAGGTACTGTGGGACATACCGTGCACCGTTCTTGCTCTCGCTTCTTTCACTCCTCTCGGGTCTCTCGTTCCTCTCCTCATCTTCCTCTCCTTCATCGTCGCTGAACTTCAACTTGGCCGAGTAGTCGATCTCCTCGTGTGCCCCTGTTTGACAGACTCAATGGTTCAGAGGGGAAGCATAATAGGCATGCGGACCGCATTTGCACCGTTGCCATCCTCGACCATTATACACAGCCACACACACTATGAGGGAGACTTGAAACAATGCATGCTTCTCATCTCTCCCTCACTTGGATAAACCTGATGTCTCCCCTCCCCCACACAAAGCACTACTGAGTCCATGAGATGAGATGATGCCGTCGAATGTGCTACCCACTGTGTTTCTCCATGTATTAGCAAACTCCCACCATATCAGCATCATACAATTGATATGATAGAGAGTGATAGTCTCTCGGATTCTAAAATAATGAAGGTGGCTGGCTTTCTTGTAATACTTTCAGGCTATCCAGTCAATTGTCCCACGTTGTTTAAGGTTCTCATATCAATTTAACAGTGTACAGGTCTCTACTCTTAATGTGATGGCTTTTTGCACTTGCCACTGCTTTCTGAGCAGTATACTCTACCAATAATTACAAGTGTTCATGAGTCCTGACGTCTCCTCTCTCTCACCTGCCCAGCCCTCGTCTCCGTCCTGGTGGTCTAGTTCATCTAGCTCCTTCAGGTCATCCTGCTTCAGAATGGAGGGTCGCTTCACCATCTCCCCTCCCCCACCACGGGGACCGCCCTGGGGACGCCCGCGGCCATCCTGACCCTGCTGGCGAAACCTGGGAGGGGCCTCACCAGGAGGGGGGTACCTGTAGGGCCCCTGGGGGCCGTAGGGAGGCGGGAAGGGCAGAAAGGGAGGGTACATCTGAGACCGAGAGACACAGAAAGAGGGTAGAAAACATTTAGAGACCCTGAGATGCACAAAAGCAGAGATTGACAGTACACTAATGCTACACTGGTGGGTAACAGGGTGAGAGCCCATCTGTGCGCACACCTCTAACAGTGAGATGTTCTAACACTGCTTCTGTGCCACTATTTGTATATTCTCTTGAAAATATTTGCCAAATGGATGGAAACATACATTGCATTCGGAAAGCATTTAGATGCCTTAACAAAATGTTGAAAAAGTCACGTTATAGCCTTTCTCTAAAATGGATTAAATAGAAACATTTCCTCAATCTAGACAATACCCCACAACGACAAAGCGAAAACAGGTTGTTAGAAATTTGGCAAATGCATTACAAATAAAAAACATAAATACTTTATTTACATAAGTATGGAGACCCTTCGCTATGAGACTCGAAATTAAGCTCAGCTGCATCCTGTTTCCATTGATCATCTTTGAGATGTTTCTACAACTTGATTGGAGTCCACCTGTGGTAAATTCAATTGATTGGACATTTGGCACACACCTGTCTATATAGTTGACAGTGCATGTCAGAGCCAAAGCCATGAGGTCAAAGGAATTGTATGTAGAGCGCCGAGACAGGATCGTGTCGAGGCACAGATCTGGGGACAGGTACCAATACATTTGTGCAGCATTGAAGGTCCCAAAAAACCATAGTGGCCTCCATTCTTAAATTGAAGTAGTAGTTTGGAGCTGCCAAGACTGTCCCTAGAGCTGTCTGCCTGGCAAAACTGAGCAATCGGGGGAGAAGGGCCTTGGTCAGGGAGGTGACCAAGAACCCGATGGTCACTCTGCCATTCCTCTGTAAAAGGAACATGACATCCAACTTGGAGATTGCCAAAAGGCACCTTAAGGACTCTCAGACCATGAGAAACAAGTCTGATGAAACCAAGATTGAACTCTTTGGCCTGAATGCCAAGCGTCACGTCTGGAGTAAACCAGACACCATCCTTACAGTGAAGCATGGTGGTGGCAGCATTACACGGTGGGAATGTTTTACAGCGGCAGGGACTGGGAGACTAGTCAGGATGGAGGGAAAGATGACGTGAGCAAAGTACAGAGAGATCACAGATTAAAACCTGCTCCAGAGTGCTCAAGACCTCAGACTGGGGCCAAGGTTCACCTTCCAACAGGACAGCGACCCTAAGCACACAACCAAGACAACACAAGAATGGCTTCGGGACAAGTCTCAAAGTCCTTGAGTGGCCAAGCCAGAGCACAGGCTTGAACCCGAGCTAACACTTCTGGAGAGCCCTGAAAGTAGCTGTCCAACTCATCCAACCTGACAAAGTTTGAGAGGATCTGCAGAAAAGAATGGAAGAAACTCCCCAAATACAGGTGTGCCAAGCTTGTAGTGTCTTACTCAAGAAGACTCAAGGCTGTAATCAATGACAAAGGTGCGTCAACAAAGTACTAAGCAAAGGGTCTGAATACATATGTAACTGATTTTTTAAATTTAAATGTACAAAAAATTCTAAACGGCTTTATCATTATAGGGTATTGTGTGAACAAAAAAACAATTGAATCTATTTTAGAATAAGGCTGTAATGTAACAAATGTGGAAAAAGTCAAGGGGTCTGAAAACTTTCCAAATACACTGTAGCTATAATAGATAGCACACATGCAGAGATTATACCAGAGCTGTGTTCGAATATCCATACTAACATACAATCGAGGGAGTGGCACAGCAGTCTGCACAGCACAGCAGTCTAAGGCACTGCATCTCAGTGCTAGATGTGTCACTACAAACACCCTGGTTCGAATCCAAGCTGTATCACAACCGGTCGCATAGGGCAGCGGAAAATTGGCACCACACCGTCCGGGTTTGGCCGGGATAGGCCGCCATTGAAAATAAGAATTTGTTCTTAACTGACTATCCTAGTTAAAAAGGTTAACAAAAATAATAATACATAAACTAAATACTACATACTTAATAAGTACAGTGCCTTGCGAAAGTATTCGGCCCCCTTGAACTTTGCGACCTTTTGCCAGGTTTCAGGCTTCAAACATAAAGATATAAAACGGTATTTTTTTGTGAAGAATCAACAACAAGTGGGACACAATCATGAAGTGGAACGACATTTATTGGATATTTCAAACTTTTTTAACAAATCAAAAACTGAAAAATTGGGCGTGCAAAATTATTCAGCCCCTTTACTTTCAGTGCAGAAAACTCTCTCCAGAAGTTCAGTGAGGATCTCTGAATGATCCAATGTTGACCTAAATGACTAATGATGATAAATACAATCCACCTGTGTGAAATCAAGTCTCCGTATAAATGCACCTGCACTGTGATAGTCTCAGAGGTCCGTTAAAAGCGCAGAGAGCATCATGAAGAACAAGGAACACACCAGGCAGGTCCGAGATACTGTTGTGAAGAAGTTTAAAGCCGGATTTGGATACAAAAAGATTTCCCAAGCTTTAAACGTCCCAAGGAGCACTGTGCAAGCGATAATATTGAAATGGAAGGAGTATCAGACCACTGCAAATCTACCAAGACCTGGCCGTCCCTCTAAACTTTCAGCTCATACAAGGAGAAGACTAATCAGAGATGCAGCCAAGAGGCCCATGATCACTCTGGATGAACTGCAGAGATCTACAGCTGAGGTGGGAGACTCTGTCCATAGGACAACAATCAGTCGTATATTGCACAAATCTGGCCTTTATGGAAGAGTGGCAAGAAGAAAGCCATTTCTTAAAGATATCCATAAAAAGTGTCGTTTAAAGTTTGCCACAAGCCACCTGGGAGACACACCAAACATGTGGAAGAAGGTGCTCTGGTCAGATGAAACCAAAATTGAACTTTTTGGCAACAATGCAAAACGTTATGTTTGGAGTAAAAGCAACACAGCTGAACACACCATCCCCACTGTCAAACATGGTGGTGGCAGCATCATGGTTTGGGCCTGCTTTTCTTCAGCAGGGACAGGGAAGATGGTTAAAATTGATGGGAAGATGGATGGAGCCAAATACAGGACCATTCTGAAAGAAAACCTGATGGAGTCTGCAAAAGACCTACGACTGGGACGGAGATTTGTCTTCCAACAAGACAATGATCCAAAACATAAAGCAAAATCTACAATGGAATGGTTAAAAAATAAACATATCCAGGTGTTAGAATGGCCAAGTCAAAGTCCAGACCTGAATCCAATCGAGAATCTGTGGAAAGAACTGAAAACTGCTGTTCACAAATGCTCTCCATCCAACCTCACTGAGCTCGAGCTGTTTTGCAAGGAGGAATGGGAAAAAATGTCATTCTCTCGATGTGCAAAACTGATAGAGACATACCCCAAGCGACTTACAGCTGTAATCGCAGCAAAAGGTGGCGCTACAAAGTATTAACTTAAGGGGGCTGAATAATTTTGCACGCCCAATTTTTCAGTTTTTGATTTGTTAAAAAAGTTTGAAATATCCAATAAATGTCGTTCCACTTCATGATTGTGTCCCACTTGTTGTTGATTCTTCACAAAAAAATACAGTTTTATATCTTTATGTTTGAAGCCTGAAATGTGGCAAAAGGTCGCAAAGTTCAAGGGGGCCGAATACTTTCGCAAAGCACTGTATATACACTACATACAATTAGTTCATTTTAGAATACTGTAAACAAACGGTATCCTTTCAGTTGAGAGCGTACCAGCGCTTTGCTTCTCTACTGGAAGTTGATGCTGTTGCTATGCAACCTCTTAGTAGGTTGTTAGCATAATAAATGACTAACTAGACATTTTATGACTTCGGGTGTGTTACTAATAAATTAAATCTGGAGTGCCAGAGTGCGCTCTGGGCATTCGCAAATTCAGAGCATTGTCAGATTGTCTGTTTGTAAATTTAGAGCGTTTCGCTCTCGGAGCGTTCAGAACGCAAACTGGACACTCTGGCCGAGGAGTAGGGTTGATCCGGGCGTTCTTAACTCACAACGGCAGTCAAGCACCCAAGCTAACTGGCTAACTTGCTAACTACTTCAAGGCACAATGATAGACCACCTCACGCTGACCATTTTACTCACGGCTGCATATTTTCCGCAATTTTCTTCAAATCTGAAAACGTTATGAGGCCACGCCCATTTTTGGAAGAATTGCATTATGGGCCCTAAAAGCACGGAAATAGTGTCCACTGCTTGTATACGAATGTAGTATGACATCCGGGAACTTTTGACATACTAACTATATCCATACTATGACTAATCAGCATTCCATATACGTCACAAATAGTATGTCTAGTATGAGTATTCAAACACAGCTCAGGAGTAGACTTACGAATGGAGGCATAATCCCTCTGTACTGGGGGAACCCAGGGCCCATGGGGGGCTGGGGCACGCCAGGGCTGCCAGCGGGGGGATTCCTAGGCAGCCCATGGGACTGGGGGTTTTGCTGCTGCTGGAGAAGAAGGGGGCCTGCCTGGCCACCACCGGCAGCCCCCTCCATTGCCAGCACCCCGTCCGGGCCACCCTCTGCGACCCCCTCTCCGGTGGGCGCCAAGGCACGGCCCCCACCGTCCCGCCAGCTCGTCATGTCTGGGGAGAGAAAGGGAAAACGAGGAAAAAAGGTTAAAAAATGGATGGAATAGGAGCCACTTATACCAGCGTTTGTATTCAGAAATTAATAATAGACATGCAATAGAATCATGCCACAGCGAATGTCATAGTTATAAAAATTAGGGATGCACGATATATTGGGGAACATATCGGAATCGGACGATATTAGCTAAAAAATGCCAACAGCCCGATGTCTAGTTTAACGGCGATGTGCAAAACCGATGTCAAAGCTGATGTGCATACTAGAGGTCGACCGATTAATCGGAATGGCCGATTAATTAGGGCCGATTTCAAGTTTTCATAACAATCGGAAATCGGTATTTCTGGGCGCCATTTTTTTTTTATACCTTCATTTAACTAGGCAAGTCAATTAAGAACACATTCTTATTTTCAATGGCGGCCTAAGAACGGTGGGTTAACTGCCTCGTTCAGGGGCAGAACGACAGATTTTCACCTTGTCAGCTCGGGGGATCCAATCTTGCAACCTTACAGTTAACTAGTCCAACGCAATAACGACCTAGCTTCATCTAGATAGGTCCGACTACCATTAATCAAATAAGACCGGTCTTATAAATGAGGATTATTTTATATGACACCTAGCTATATAGTTAGCTAGCTATAGCTACTGAAACAGATTGTTCTTCCCCAAAAACATAGCAAAACGACATTGTTTGCATCCATGAGCAAGCTAGCTTTTATTTATGACCAGCACTGTAGGTGCGTGAGACAACTCTACCAGCATCATAGCATACGTATCGATGAATCGTTGTGACATATGAAATACGAGTGAGTGTAATCTATGTGGAATAACTACGTAAAAAAAGGTATGGACGCGTTAAATTATTATGTGGCGTGCAGTCATATTCAGGTCCTGATTGGTCAACAAGTTTATTTGACATGCAAAGACCCAAACGGCATTCCATAGTATGAGAAATCCTGGTTGAGAATGAAACGACTGAACAAATGAACAATGAAACACAGAAAGTAAGTGAAAGAAATAGGTTTTGATTATGCTTTACTGGTAATGGGGACATACGTAAATGCTAACAAAATAACTTTTTGGTTAGTGTGGTGTGTGTGTGTAACCTTTCTTTAACTAGGCAAGTCAGTTAAGAACAAATTCTTATTTACAATGACCGCCAATTGTGCACCACCCTTTGGGACTCCCAATCACAGCCGGATGTGACACAGACTGGATTCGAACCAGGGACTGTAGTGGCGCCTCTTGCACTGAGATGCAGTGCCTTAGACCGTTGCGTCCATGTGTGTGTGTATGTTAAGCATTCTAGTACAGTTAAATAGTTAAAAGGCCGCTAAAAATTCAAATATCGGTATCAGGTTTTTTTGGGGGGCAAAAAAAAATATCGGATATCGGCCAAAAACATCATGACGATGCATCACTAATAAAACTGTTCCCAGAAATCCTTTTTTCTCTCCTCCCAGTTGGAGGATTCTCAGTATCAGGTGTGAATAAGCAGGGAGTTAATCCTCCAAGTGGCAATCCTACAACTGGTATTTCTGGAAAATGTGGAAATTTTAGGACAGTTACCGGAATTTTGTAATCATAGTCGTTAAAATAAGCTCTTGCTCTGAACGCTGGTTCTTCTGTTCTGTCGGCAACCCTCTTCACTGTACGTGTGGTCTACAATAAACAATACAAAGAGGAGATTTAGCGTTACTCACTCGGGGGGCGGAGGCTTGGTCCGGGCCCATACAACTGATCTGCAGTGCCCTGTTCCCTGCCAGCTTTTTCCTGGTCGCCAGCCGCCTGCAGGGTGGGAAATTCCTCGCGAGAGAATGGCGACCGTTGGTTTGATCCCTTTCCACCTGTATGGTGCGAGAGAGAGGAGGGGTTGCTCAACGTCGAATCTCCAAACGTGAGTTAATTAGGCAATTGATGCGGCAGTCAAGTCTGCTGCAAAGTACCATAGGAGAGGGAAGTGACAGACAGATGTAAAGATACTCACCATCTCCTTGTGCTCCATGTGTAACACTGGCCTGAGCCCAGGACCTTGCCCCTGCGGCCTGGGCTGAAACCGTGGCCGGAACCGGAGGTGGAACCTGAGAGACACACAAAAAAGCACAACATTAAGCACCATTGGCAGGATGGAACCATTTTGTGTTTCGGTTTACATTGGCATCGAATTGTTGTGTACCTCTGGAGTTGGCGGGGTTCTCGGGCGGGTCGGTGCAGGCGTCTGTGAAACCACAGGCTGCTGCGACTCCAGCTGCGGTGCTGACAATACATCGGTACTGAGAGATGGAGAGAGAGAGAGGAAGAGAGAGAGAAAAAGGAGAGAAACACCAGAAGTGGTAAGTGTCAGATGCACCAGTCAGTCAGACAGACAATTGCGCCAATTACCGAGCTAGTAGGGGCCTATTAGTGATGTTCCACATCATTATTGCTGCTATTTCTTGAGATAATATAGCATCTGCGCATTCAAATCACTAGTAGATGTGCTAGTCAATTCTTCTTTTTTTTTTTTTTTTACTGCAGATAACATAGTGAAGATTAGAGCGAACACTGACAAGGATTTGGTATATTCATGTCAGGGGGGCCTCCTCACCTCTTTGGGTCTGCTGGTTCCTGCTTGCTTGCCCATCCTGTGCCGTCTTTTGGAACGAGCGAGACGTTGGGATCGTTGCCTTTGTTCTCTGCCTTCAGACTGGGCAGGCTGGCAGGGGGTGGCATGCGCCGCGCAGAGGCAACTTTACCAAGAGACTGAAGGCCATGGCGGGGGGGAACTGATTAGGGGGAGGAAAAGAGGAGTGAGATGAGGTCATTAGCAGAAAGACCAAAGTAACTCGAGACCACTAAGAATAAAATGGAGGGGAGAGGGGGACATGAGAACGACAGTGGTGATCGCCGACACAATATGTAGGAATTCGATAGAGAACTGCTTTACAACACGAGTTGACATATGCTGGGTTATAATTAATAGGGACGGCATTTGAAATGATTTCGGTATTCAAATGATGTCACTATTTTTTTCTGGATATCTGGATAGTCGGAATACATGTTTTAAAGGGACATTTTTTGGAGAGATACTTCAAATAGAGACTTGCTCGCGCTGGCTTGAGAGAGCCGGTGAGCTGCGCTCCTCTTATTTCAGCAGAATGTGGGGGAGGGTAACTCGAGTGTAGCTCCATGTGTAGCAAGTGAAATGGGACATCTTTTTTTATCAATGCAAAATGTAATTAATTTAGCTAGCTAGCTAAGTTAGCCAGCTAGCTAGCTAAAGTAGCAAGGCTGATTGAGGATATTTTGTGGCACTACCTGTCCAATGTCTATAACAACTCTATTCATATGAAACACTAGCCTACTCCTCACTTAGCAAACGTAATTCTGTAACTTTAATTACATTTTGCATTGATAAAAAAGATGTCCCATTTCACTTGCTACACATGGAGCCTCTGACTGTAGCGCTGCTTTGATTGACCGACGTTGACAATAAGCTACACATGTAGGCTACCAGTGAGTCTTTAATAGGGCGCATTCACAAAACCTGTCATAAAACAGTTGTACTGAAAATGTCAAATGTAATGGTGCATCCTTGTAGACTACATAGCAATGTCACATAAATAATAGTGTTCTATTACTTCGGAGAGTATACACAAACGTATGTTTGGATATTCAAATAATCGTGCCCATCACTAAAATGTAGCAGTTGCCTTCAACTGCATAGAAGATTTTAGTTTTTGTTTGCTCGAGGCCAGTAGAAAGAAATTGTGCTCAAGCAATGTTGGAAAGGCTGCAGCCATTTTATACGGGCACCTTCTGTAAAAAGTGAGTCTACGGAATATCAATTAGCAAATGTATTTATTTTTTAAATACTGAAAAATCACATTTAAATAAGTAGTCAGACCCTTTACCTATTTCTTGGTTGAATCATCTTTGGCGGTGTTAATAGCCTCGAGTCTTCTTGGGTATGGCGTTACAAGCTTGGCCCATCTGTTTTTGGGGAGTTTTCAAGATCTGTCAGGTTGGATAGGGACCTACCCTGCAGAGCTATTTTCAGCTCTCTCCAGACATGTTTGATCGTGTTCGAGTCCGGGCTTTGGCTGGGCCACTCAAGGACATTCAGAGACTTGTCCCAAAGCCACTCCTGCGTTGTCTTGGCTGTGTACTTAGGGTCGTTGTCCTGTTGGAAGCTGAACCATTGCCCAGTCTGAGGTCCTGAGCACCCAGGAGAAGGTTTTCATCAAGGATCTCTGGGTACTTTGCTCCGTTTATCTTTCCCTCGATCCTGACTAGTCTCCCAGTCCCTGGAAAACATTCCCACAGAATGACGCTGCCACCACCATGCTTCACCGTAGGGTTGGCGACGGGTTCCCTCCAGATGTGACGCTTGGCATTCAGGCCAACGAGTTCAAGCTCGGGTTTCATCAAACCAGAGAATCTTGGTTCTCATGGTCTGACAGAGTGACTACACTGCTCGCCGCGCGTTGCAAAATAAATGTAGAAGTCTATGTTATTCAATTATTGCACCCACACAGCTCGCGAGCGCCTGCGTTGCCAAGGGCTAAAATAGAAGTCAGTTCTATTTCTGATGCAGATTGCGCTGCAATTCCTGCCTCTCTGCATCTCCTCATTTGTTTATAGAAGCAGGTACCCACGTGGGTGACTGAAAGACGAACAAGGTCAGTGGCGGTAATGCACCTAATTTATGAAAGTTGCCAATCGCATTATAAAGTCAAGAGAAGAAAAGGCCTGGAAGGAAGAGAGATGACTAGAAACGATTCAGTTGACCGTTTTGTGTGTGGATAAATTGTCAGAGTAGAGGACCTTTTGCATTTCAGGTAAAATAACAACTCAATGTTTATATCCCAGGACAAATTAGCTAGCAACAGCAAGCTAGCTAAATAAGACAAATTAGCTAGCAAGTGCAAGCTATGTAGCTAAATTGCCATACATGTTTAATGCTTTTTGAACTGTCCCCAAATTAATATATTTGGTTTATTGTTTGTTTTGATATTTTAACCTGCATGTCGTGATTGCTTTTGGTGTGGGGGGACAAAATACATTTATGCACGATGGCGCATGAGCGCAGCCGGTTTGGGTTCCGTGTAAGAGTCTTTAGGTGCATTTTGGAAAACTCCAAGTAGGCTGTCATGTGCCTTTTACTGAGGAGTGGCTTCCATCTGGCCACTCTACCATAAAGGCCTGAATGGGGGAGTGCTGCAGAGATGGTAGTCCATCTGGAAGGTTCTCCCATCTTCACAGAGGAACTCGGGAGCTCTGTCAGAGTGACCATCGGCTTCTTGGTCACCTCCCTGACCAAGGACCTTCTCCCCCGATTGCTCATTTTGGCCCAGGCGGTCAGCTCTAGGAAGGGTCTTGAGCTGTGTTCGAATACTCATACTAACCACACTAACTGTACTATTGTGACGTAAATTGAGTATGATTATTGGTCATAGCATGGATATCGTTAGTATGCCAAAAGTTCCCGGACGTCGTACTAAATTCGCCAAAATACACAAAGTATATAAGCATTGGACACTATTCTTGTGCTTTTAGAGCCAATAATGCAAATGTCATGACTTCATAACGTTATCAGATTTGATGAAAATGGCGGAAAATATGCAGCCGAAGTCCGACAAGAGTGTATACAAATTAAATTAACTAATTATGACAAAAGAAAATATGTTGAGCAATGTAATAAAGTAATGACTTTTCAAATAAGTTACGTTACAGGATACGTTGTCTGTCAATTTGTTAGCTACAGCAATATGTAGCAGTATGTTAGCTAGCGTTAGTTGGCTACTAATAGATTGCCGAACTTGCCAGTATATTAACCGTATGCTATGTAACTATTTATTGACTTGATTATTCACGTAATTCTTAGCTTATCTAAATGGTAAAGTCATTATGCGTTCTCAGTGAACATTGTTAATTCTGGCTATATACTCCGACTTCAGAGCACCCTCGTCTGACGTGTACCTGTGCCAGAGCACAGAATAACAGATGAATTTACGAACGCACAACACCTGTTGAATATGGCCGGTGAGTAAACGCCGGCAAAAAAGTGTCATTAAATTGCTGCCAGCAGCACAGTTACAGTCACCAACACGCTGGATAACATGAAAACAGCCTAACCAGCTCTGCTAGGGTGAGTAAAATGGTCAGAGTGAGGTGTTCTCTCATTTGTTTCCTGGAATCTGTTAGCAAGTTAGCTTGGGTGCCGTTGGGTTGATCAGAGCGTTCTGACCTCACTACACCTTGGCCAGAGCGTCCAGTGTGTACTCTCAACGCTCCGTGAGCAAAACGCTCTGAATTGATGAACACCCAGAGCGCACTTTGGCACTCCAGATTGAATTTACGAACACACCCGAAATTGTAAGATATCTAGCTATTAATTTGTTATGCTAACAAGCTAGCTAGAAGTTGCATAGAAACTGCATTAACTTACGGTAGACAGACGAAGCGCTGGTACGCTCAACTGAAAGGATACTGTTAGTTTACAGTATACTAAAATGAAATAATAGTACATAGTTTAAGTATATACTCATTAAGTATGGCGTAAACAGTATGTTTGTATGGGTATTCGAACACAGCTTTGGTGGTTCCAAACTTCTTCCATTTAAGAATAATGGATGCCACTGTGTTCTTGGGGACCCTCAATCCTTCAGACATTTTTTGGTACCCTTCCATAGATCTGTGCCTTGACACAATCCTGTCTCAGAAATCTAAGGACAATTCCCTCGACCCCATGGCCTGGTTTTTGCTCTAACAAGCACTGTCAACAGTGGGACCTTATATAGACAGGTGTGTGCCTTTCCAAATCATGTCAAATTAATTTAATTTACCACAGATGGACTCCAATCAAGTTGTAGAAACATCTCAAGGATGATCAATGGAAACAGGATGCACCTGAGCTTAATTGAGTCTCATAGCAAAAGGTCTGAATTCTTATGTAAATAAGGTATTTGTTTTCTTATTTTAAATACATTTGAAAATGTCTGAAACCCTATTATCGCTTTATCATTATCGGGTAGTGTGTAGATTGAAGAGTTGTTTTTTTTTACTCCATTTTAGAATAAGGTTGTAACGTAACAAAATGTGAAAATTGGGAAGCGATCTAAATATGTTTTGAGTGCTCTGTATATACAAAAGTATGTTGAGACCCCTTCAAATGAGTGGATTCGGCTATTTCAGCCACACCCATTGCTGCCCGGTGTATAAAATCTTACACAACTATTCAAATTTCCATAGACAAACAATGGCAGTAAAATGGCCTTGCTGAAGAGCTCAGTGACTTTCAAAGTGGCACCGTCATATGACGCAACCTTTCCAACAAGTCAGTTCGTCAACTTTCTGCCCTGATAGTTGACCGGGGCAGCTCTAAGTGCCCTGGTAAGGTGACAGGTAGCGTTGTAGTTAGAGCGGTGGGCCAGTAACCAAAAGGTCGCTGGCTCTTGAGCAAGGCACGTAAAACCCTAATTTTATCCGGGGATGCCATACTACTATGGCTGATCATGTAAAACACCACCTTTCACTGCACCGGGGAATGTGACAAAACATTTTTTACATTATAATTGAGTTTGCATATGCCTAGACCACCAGACCATGGGGCCTGCGCCCAGCGACTACAGTTCATACAAGGCTTGTCAATCACTTCCCATATAATGTTGCTTTTCAGTGAAGAAAAGGTGAATATTCAGTTAACTTTTCCTCAGACTCATCGAATGCTGAAATCATTCTAGAGACAGTTTTTTGCAATCAGCGCAATCGACTGCACCAAGCCAAAACAATTCCATCGATATTCCTTATACAGGGGCCTAGATGGCAGCTAATATGGCTTGTCACCATGTATTGGAGATCTCTCTTTCACTGACAGTAAGAGTCATGTATGACACCCTAAATGCTTGGTATGTTTCAGTGCAAAAGGCAGCAGATTCCAGTTGAGGACACAGCTATAGGCGAAGTGTCTCATTTGGTTTCACAAAAATAGCACAACACAGTGTTGTCACAATATCAACATTTTACTGAAGATCCAATACCAGGCCAAGTATCACGATAGCGAGTAGCATTGCAATACCAAAAGGGAAAAATTCAGTGGCATAGCATATGCTTGTTCCCTTATGCTTGTTCCCGTTTTCTAAACATTATGAGCATGTGCTACACAAAGAAATGGTCACTGATATTCACACTTTTACTCAATACAAAATACATTGAATTGAACTGAACACTGTTCACTAGATAACTTCTTATGGCTGGGGGCAGTATTGAGTAGCTTGGATGAATAAGGTGCTCAGAGTAAACTGCCTGCTACTCAGGCCCAGTTGCAAATATATGCATATTATTAGTAGATTTGGATAGAAATCACCCTGAAGTTTCTAAAACTGTTTGAATGATGTCTGTGAGTATAACATAACTCATATGGCAGGCAAAAACCAGAGATAAATCCAACCAGGAAGGTGGAAGGAGGTTTGTAGTTTTTCAAGTCATTGCCTATCGAATACACAGTGTCTATGGGGTCATATTTCACTTCCTAAGGCTTCCACTAGATAGCAACAGTCTTTAGAACCTTGTTTGAGGCTTCTACTGTGAAGGAGGAGGGAATAAGAGTTGTTTGAGTAAGGGCTCTGCCAGAGTGGCATGAGCTGATCACGCGCGCTCACGTGAGAGCGACCTGCGTTCCATTGCAATTCTAAAGACAAAGGAATTCTCCGGTTGGAACATTACTGAAGATTTATGTTTAAAAAAAAAAAAATTAAGAACGTTTATTAGGAGTATTTCTGTAAATTGATGTGGCTCTCTGCAAAATCACCGGATGTTTTGGAACTACTGACCATAACGCGCCGATGTAAACAGAGATTTTTGGATATAAATATGAACTTCATCGAACAAAACATACATGTATTGTGTAACATGAAGTCCTATGAGTGTCATCTGATGAAGATTAAAGGTTAGTGATTAATTTTCTCTATTTCTGCTTTTTGTGACCCCTCTCTTTAGCTGGAAAAAAGGCTGTGTTTTCTGTGACTTAACATAATTGTTTGGTGTGCTTTCGCTGTAAAGCCTTTTTGAAATCGGACCCTGTGGTGGGATTAACAACAAGTTTCTTTAAAATGGTGTAAAAATACTTGTATGTTTGAGGAATTTTAATTATGAGATTTCTGTTGTTTGAATTTGGCGCCCTGCACTTTCACTGGCTGTTAACGGGATTCAAGCCATAAGAAGATAACAACACTGCATAGAACGGGTCATTTTCTCATACACTGAACAAAAATATTAACGCAACATGTAAAGGGTTGGTCCCAAGTTTCATGAGCTGAAGGGAAAAAATCCCCTACGTTTTCTTTAGCACAAAAAGCCCTCTCTCTCAAATTCTGTGTAAAAATGTGTTTATATCCCTGTTCGTGAGCATTTCTCCTTTGCCAGATAATCCATCCACCTGACAGGTGTGGCATATCATGAAGCTCATTAACCCATAAGAGTCTAAGCCCCGTCTAAGCCGGGAGACAGGTTCTAAGAAACTACAGTGCATCCGATAAGTATTCAAACCACTTGACTTTTTCAACATTTTGTTACATTACAGCCTTATTATAAAATTGACTAAATACAAAATGTTCCTCAATCTACACACAATACCTTGTAATGACGAAGCGAAAACTGGCTGTTAGTTTTTTATTATTGAATTAACAAAATTTTGAACAGAAATACCATACATAAGTATTTAGACCTTTTACTAAGAGACTCGAAAATTGAGCTCAGGTGCATCACATTTTAATTGATCATCCTTGAGACGTTTCTACAACTTCATTGGAGTTTACCTGAGGTAAATTCAATTGATTGTACGTGATTTGGAACGGCACACACCTGTCTAAGTTCCCATAGCTGACAGTGCATGTCAGTGCAAAAACCAAGCCATGAAGTCTAAGTAATTGTCCGTAGAGCTCCGATAAAGGATTTTGTTGGGGCACAGATCTGGGGAATGGTAACAAAAAATGTTTGCAGCCTTGGTCAGGGAGGTGACCAAAAACCCATTGGTCACTCTGACAGAGCGCCAGAGTTCCTCTGTGGAGATGGTTGTCCTTCTGGAAGGTTCGCTCATCTCTGCAGCACTCCACCAATCAGGCCTTTATGGTAGAATGGCCAGACGGAGCCACTCGTCAGTAAGAGGCACATAACACCCAGCTTGGAGTTTACCAAAAAGGCACCTAAAGGACTAACGGACCATGAGAAACAAGATTCTATTGTCTGATGAAACCAAGATTGAACTCTTTGGCCTGAATGCCAAGCATCCTGTCTGGAGGAAACTACGGTGGGACCAGGTTCTTAGACTGGGGGCGAAGGTTCACCTTCCAACAGGACAACGACCCTAAACACACAGCCAAGAGATGGCTTTGTGACAAGTCTCTGAATGGCATTGTGTGGCCCAGCCAGAGCCCGGACTTGAACCCAATCAGAGAGACCTGAAAATAGCTGTGCACCAATGATCTGCACCCAACCTGGCTTGTAGCATCATACCCAAGAAGTCTTGAGGCTGTAATCACTGCCAAAGGTGCTTCAACAAAGTACCGGGTAAATGGTATGAATAATTACGTAAATGTGATGTTTAAGTTATTATTATTTTTTTTTTAGTTGCAAAAGAAATCTGAAACTGTTTTGCTTTCACATTATAGGGTATTGTGTGTAGATTGATGAGGGGGGTGGGGAAAACTATCTAATCCATTTTAGAATAAGGCTGGAACATAACAAAATGTGAAAAAAGTAATGGGGTCTGAATGCACTGTATATGGAATTGTTTCAAGGTCATACCAAGGATCATTTTGCTATTTGATTTAGAATTTTAAGAAAATATATAACAATTATTTGACAAAAACATTTTTTGGGACCCACCTGCTATTAGCCCACACAAATCAAGTCAACAACAGATTCACTACATGGAACAACAGATCACAAAAGTCCCAAAACAAATCAAAAGGAAGTTTGTTTTGAAGTGTCTGTCATGTGAGAGATCAGGAAACTTTTTTTGTTGTTGATGTACTTATCCCCTTATTTTTTGGCACTAAACTGTCTCCATATATACTGCCATTCAATGTTTCATAGGCGGATGTGGAGGAAAGTTTGAATCCAGAGGGGGCGTGGACATCGACCTTAGGGTTAAACAGCATGATCATTACACGGGTGTGCTGGGGACAATAAAATGCCACTCTTAAATGTGCAGTTGTCACACAACACAATGCCAGAGTCTGTTTTCTTTTAAATCAATAACCGAGTTTAAGTGATCAAAGGGGGAAAAAATAATGTAGACATTCATATGTAATGGGGACACAATAACTCCAGTTCTTGTGAAGGATGTATTTGATGCAACGTGCTAAAACAAGTGGACTAGGTGTGCATGCACAACCAAGTCGGCCCATAGATCCTATGTTGACAAAATTAGTGTATAATATGACCCGTTTATTATAACTTGTATCAACAAGAACAATCAAACTATGATCAGAACACGACGGTCCGATCGGGACACCTCCCATCAACACCTGACAATGTTCGACTTTTAAAAGGGAAGGCTTTGCACTATCCGCACACAGAAAACTTGGACAACGGAAACGAGAATACTCACCAACAGGCTTTTGTGCTTCAAGGCTCTTTCCTTTGTAGGTATCAAACAGGTTGAGAGACGCATACTTGGATTTGCCATCCTTCCCCTTTGCAGTTTGCCCAGAGCGCTCTGACATTGCGCTGTCCGCTCATTGAGTATGGTGAGCCCTGAGACTGGGAGAGAGAGAAAGAAATGGAGACATTTGATGCAGCACTAGAACGTGGGGGTAAATGTGGTGTTGAGTTCACGCAGGTATCTAAACAAAACACGTCCAGATATCCAGTCTTTGGTTTGCAGTGTGTGCGTGACAAAGTTTGTAGTGTGGACAAAGAGGGAGAAGACCGTGCTCAGGACAGGTCAGTAGCATTACAGAGACCTGTGTGTGTGAGCAGAGCTAGTACATTGCCATAAACACGTCAACACAGGAAATACTGTACCGAGAGAATAATGCAATCCATGGCACAGTTGCCATGGTGATGCATTATAAATTATGTTCAGTTCTACTAGGTTTGCCTTGAGAGGGGTTGCCTCCATGGCAACACCAGGGTTGAGCCAATTGTACTGCTCACCAATACAATCCACTGGGTTGACATCTGTCCAATTCAAAGATTTGGTGACAGCTAGAGGTGTTATGTGTATGTATACTGAACAAAAATATATACACAACACTCAAAACTTCCAAAGATTTTACTGAGTTCATAGAAGGAAATTAGTCAATTGAAATAAATAAATTAGGCCCTAATCTACAGATTTTTCATGAGGAGCAGCCATGGGTGGGCAAGGGGGGGGGGGGGCATAGGCCCACCCACTGGGGAGCCAGGCCCAGCCTATCAGAAATTTTTTTTCTCACGCAAAATGGCTTTATTACAGACAGAAATATTCCTCAGCACCCCCCCACCCCTCAGATGATCCCGCAGGTGAAGTAGACAGATGTGGAGGTCCAGGGCTGGCGTGAATACACGTGGTCTGCAGTTGTGAGGCTGGTTGGACATAATACAAAATTATCTAAAATGATGTTGAGGCAATTTATGGTAGAGAAATTAACAAAGTATCTGGCAACAGCTCTGGTGGGCATTCCTGCAGTCAGCATGCCAATTGCATGCTCCCTCAAAACTTGAGACATCTTTGGCATTGTGTTGTGTCACAAAACTGCACATTTTTGAGAGGCCTTTTATTGTCCCCAGCACAAGGTGTCCCTGGGTTAAGATCATACCGTTTAATCAGTTTCTTGATATGCCACACCTGTAAGGTGGATGAAATATCTTGGCAAAGGAGAAATACTCACTAACATGGATGTAAACAACTCCGTGCACACAATTTGAGAGAGATTTAACATTTCTGGGGTATTTTATTTTACCTCATTAAAACATGGGACCAACACCTTACATGTTGCGATTGATTATAATTTAGTTCAGTACAAACCCTGTCAAACATTACAAAAACAATCTCAGTCTTGTAGGCAGTGCCATCTTGTTAGAGGTAAATGTTGCCCTCAATGTAATTTAACAAGATGGAGATAAATTGGAAGATGCACAATGAGTTGAGGAATATCAAATTAATATATGCTTATCGGAGGTCCTCTGTAGCTCAGGTGGTAGAGCATGGTATTTGCAATGCCAGGATAGTTATGTGTTATTTCATAGTTGATGTCTTCCCTATTATTCTAGTAAAATAACATTTAAAACCACTGGAATGAGTAGGCGTATCCAAACTTTTGTGTGTGTGAGATATATATACATATATATATACAAACACATAATATATATAGTGATCCTGCCCATTTTCTGGCAAGATTGTCAGAGCTCAACATTTCGGTAACATTTTCTTGCAAGATTGAAATAAACAGTAACTGTTTAGGCTGTAACTGAAATGTTGAGCTCTGACAATCTTGCCAGAAAATGGGCAGCATCACTATACTGTGATTTCATGTAGTTATATCAAGAGAGAAGGAGCAGTGACAAGCCATGAGTACACAGCATAAACAGTGTCATGTTAGATGGGTATTCAATAGTGCACTGCAAACCACAAGAGCAATTGACAAGATAACTTGACACATTTAAAGACTGCAACAATAAAGACAGGAAGGCACCCATCAATAACTATGCCAGATGATGAATCAAGAATGTTTTCAATGCACGATTGTATTTAGTGAAGATTGCCTTAATGATTTAAATATACTTGAAAGTCATACTACTGTCTCAAAAACTACCAAATAGCAATGAACCTCGTGTGCCTAAGTAGCCCAATGAGATTAGAAAATTAGGTCGTGGGATGGCCGGCAAATTGCATGTTGTGCGGGGATTAACAGGGCAGCTATGGAAGCCATCGCTACAATACACCAGGAAAGGGCCTTTAACACAGAAAGGAGTTCAGGACCAGCTACAGCCTGTCATCATCAGCATCATAACCGCCAACACAGTACCCTCAACGGCAATAGTCAAACACACACACATCCCAAGAATATGCTTAAACAAGAACGTTTGTTAGCACATATAATTCACTGTAGCCAACGTTAGCTCAGTGAACAGCTAGCCAGGTAGTTAATGCGGCCTCCATATTCACGTTGGGGGGGGGGGGGGCTGCGATGTTTCGTAATGCATATCCAGTTGGTGAAATGAATTTAGTTGCATTCCTCGTGGAATCACAGTGGATACGTCAATCATAACTCACATTTAATGCGATAATAATGATCGTATAAAGCCCAAATACTAGGAACTAGGCGATTTGGCAAATTATTTCATTAAGATAACAAAACAAAATGGCGGTGCGGGTAGGCCCATCTTTAGAACAAACCGGTGAGAAATGAATCTAGCTAGTTAGCTAACGTTACTTGCGTTGACGATACGAACATTGAACATTCACCCACGTTGTGAAAACACAATTGGCTGTTGTGTAACCAGATTATTGTATAACTATCGAATCGAAAATAGTAACCTAGCCATCTCCAATATATCTTCCTACAACTCGTCCTGTTAAGAACCAAACCAGACAGCAATTGAGCAGATTGTTAAACAACACTATTCTCGCTAGCGAGTGACTGTTAGCCGACGCTAACATTAGCTAGCTAACTAAGGTTACCTCATTAGCACACATCTATTGCGGTTGCCATCGTTACATATCCACTATAATATAACTAGCTTTTTTTTACATCAGGAAATACAATATGTAGCTACTAACCTGGTCTTGTCCCGACTTGTCTCGAGGTTGTACGGCAGAATAATGTAATCACGTTAGCTCACTACACTAGCTTATTGCTCACGCTGGTGCTATAAAGTAACGTTTACCCTAGCTTGCTAGCTGAAACTACAAATGTATTTATATTATAAAACCAGAGAGGGGGTACTGTAGATTGACGTGTGTAAAAGCGGCTTACTTGTACTCCTTTTTCTTTTTCCACAAAACAAAATAAAAATATTACAGGAGAACTTGATCCGTCACTACAAGAGCCGTCAACGGCTACTACAGACCGTAGTGCAGAGGGGGGCGGAGGGCACGCAAAGAGGGCGGGGTCAGATTAAAATAATGAGTTCCGAATCCGCATTTTGGCCTATCAGATCTAAAATGTTGGATTATTTTCAATTTGCATGGATTTAAATCACGCCCTGTACCCTACATTGTCATGTCGTGGAAACATTTACGTAATGTATTTGTAGCAGTTCATCCAGTGAACAGTCTACTGTTGCCGCGTTCAAAACAACTGGGAACTCGGAAAAATGTGGTCAGACGAGGGAAACTCATTTTGAACGGTCATCCCAACTCGAATTTCCAACTGGGGATCTCGGACCACTTTCGAGAACTTTGACTGTCGTACTTGAAGATCACTGATTTGACCTCATATTTTTCCAGAGTCCCCAGTTGTTTTGAACGCACTGTTTATCGTGTCACACTGTCTGGCTGCTATTTATGAACACTAAAACAAAATCAAGTGTGTGTTTTTCATTCTCACTATAATGCAATTCAATAGTTTATGGTTTATCCCTCTTGATCATCTCTCATGCATGACCATATAATTAAAGGAGAAGTTCACCCATGTTTACATGTTCAATCTTTCTGTGCTTGTAGCTGATCACCCAAACAGTTTTTAAATATTTTGTTTCATTACAGAAAAAAAATGGTTGTCACATTGCCATTGATTACAATTAATTATGAAAATGTGTCTAAAACATGTTAGAAAACGCTCCAAAACACTCCAAACCTATTGTTGATTGATGTATTGTGAGTTGGCTTGGAGTGTTTTGTAGCGGTTTTTAACATGTTTTTTAGACCAGAAGTTCAACCTGTTAAACTCTGAGCGGAGTTTAAGTGGTACCCACTCTGTCAATTTTGGCCAGAGGCCGTAAATCACCAGCTATGGTTAGTGGTGTAAAGTAATTAAGTAAAAATACATTAAAGTACTACTTAAATCGTTTTTTTTTAAATCTGTACTTCTTTTACTTTTACTCCACTACATTCCTAAAGAAAATCATGTACTTTTTACTTCATACATTTTCCTTGACACCCAAAAGTTTGCGTTACATTTTGAATGCTTAGCAAGCACGAAAATTATCCAATTCACACACCTATCAAGAGAACATCCCTGGTCATCCCTACTGCCTCTGATCTGTCGGACTTACTAACCATAAATGCTTTGTTTGTAAATTATGTCAGTGTTGTAGTGTGCCCCTGGCTATCAGCAAATTAAAACACAAGAAAATCATGCTGTCTGGTTTGCTTTAATATAAGGAAAGTGAAATGATTCATACTTTTACTTTTGATACTTAAGTATATTTTAGCAATTACATTTACTTTTGATACTTAAGTATGTTTAAAAGCAAATACTTTTAGATTTTTACTCAAGTAGTATTTTACTTGGTGGCTTTCACTTATACTTGAGTCATTTTCTATTAAAGGTATCTTTACTAATGTATGACAATTGAGTACTTTTTCCACCAGTGGCAATGGTCATGTTCAATTTAGATCAAGTCACCAAAAGTGTAAACATTTTGTATGCATGGAAAGGGTACACCCTGGTGGTCATCGTAATGCAACACATTTCTTTTCCATCCACTTTTAATGTGTCATTACCTTGAAATTATCCTCCATATGCATCATTCATTTATTTCACTTGTTTCCAGTAGGAAAATACATTGTAAAATAAGTTTGAAGTTTCTTTGCCTGTCTGTGTGTTATAATTTTTTGAAAGCCCCGGTCACTAGTGTCATTTTAAAATGTAAAGCTTAAAAATCAGTTCAGCCATTTTCGCAGTGTTTTATATCTTAACTAGATGACTATCAAGGGGTGCTGTGTTGAAGCCACCATACCTAAATATTTGCACTCCCTCACTATTGTAATTTTTTTTTGAAAGCTATAGAAATGCATTTATTAATCAAACCAAGCAGTTGCCATACCAAGCTGTGATGCAGCCAGTCGATGCTCTCAATGGTGCAGCTGTAGAAGTTTTTGAGGATCTGAAGGCCCATGCCAAATCTTTTCAGCCTCCTGAGGAGGAAGAGGCGTTGTCGTGCCTTCTTCACTACCGTGTGTTGGTGTGTGTGGACCATGTTAATTCTTTAGTGATGTGGACCTCGAGGAACTTGAAGCTCTCGAACCGCTCCACTACAATCTCGTCGATGTGGATGGGGCGTGCTCAGCAGCCAGTTTCCTGTATTGCACGATCAGGTCCTTTGCCTTGCTGACATTGAGGGAGATGTTGTTGTTCTGGCACCACAATGCCAGGTCACTCACCTTCTCTCTATATGAGGTCTCATCATCTCTATATGAGGTCCAGGGTGTCTAGGATGATGGTGTTGATGTGAGCCATGACCAGATTTTCAAAGCATTTCATGGCTACAAATCAAATCAAATTTATTTATATAGCCCTTTGTACATCAGCTGATATCTCAAAGTGCTGTACAGAAACCCAGCCTAAAACCCCAAACAGAAAGCAAAGCAGGTGTAGAAGCACGGTGGCTAGGAAAAACTCCCTAGAAAGGCCAAAACCTAGGAAGAAACCTAGAGAGGAACCAGGCTATGAGGGGTGGCCAGTCCTCTTCTGGCTGTGCCGGGTGGAGATTATAACAGGACATGGCCAAGATGTTCAAATGTTCATAAATGCCCAGCATGGCTACAGATGTGAGTACTATGGGGCGATAGTCATTTAAACAGGTTACCTTGGCTTTCTTGGGCACAGGGACTATAGTGGTCTGCTTGAAACCTGTACGTATTACAGAGAGAGGTTGAGAGGTTGAAAATGAAGACACCTGCCAGCTGGTCAGCTCATGCTCTGAGTACGCATGTAATCTGTGAGAGCTTGCCAGCCTTGCCACATTCAATGAGTGTCAGAGCCGGTGTAGTAGTCCTGTATTGACGTTTTGCCTGTTTGATGGCTCGTCGGAGGTCGTAGTGGGATTTCATATACAGTGCCTTGCGAAAGTATTCGGCCCCCTTGAACTTTGCGACCTTTTGCCACATTTCAGGCTTCAAACATAAAGATATAAAACTGTATTTTTTTGTGAAGAATCAACAACAAGTGGGACACAATCATGAAGTGGAACGACATTTATTGGATATTTCAAACTTTTTTAACAAATCAAAAACTGAAAAATTGGGCGTGCAAAATTATTCAGCCCCCTTAAGTTAATACTTTGTAGCGCCACCTTTTGCTGCGATTACAGCTGTAAGTTGCTTGGGGTATGTCTCTATCAGTTTTGCACATCGAGAGACTGACATTTTTTCCCATTCCTCCTTGCAAAACAGCTCGAGCTCAGTGAGGTTGGATGGAGAGCATTTGTGAACAGCAGTTTTCAGTTCTTTCCACAGATTCTCGATTGGATTCAGGTCTGGACTTTGACTTGGCCATTCTAACACCTGGATATGTTTATTTTTGAACCATTCCATTGTAGATTTTGCTTTATGTTTTGGATCATTGTCTTGTTGGAAGACAAATCTCCGTCCCAGTCTCAGGTCTTTTGCAGACTCCATCAGGTTTTTTTCCAGAATGGTCCTGTATTTGGCTCCATCCATCTTCCCATCAATTTTAACCATCTTCCCTGTCCCTGCTGAAGAAAAGCAGGCCCAAACCATGATGCTGCCACCACCATGTTTGACAGTGGAGATGGTGTGTTCAGGGTGATGAGCTGTGTTGCTTTTACGCCAAACATAACGTTTTGCATTGTTGCCAATTTTGGTTTCATCTGACCAGAGCACCTTCTTCCACATGTTTGGTGTGTCTCCCAGGTGGCTTGTGGCAAACTTTAAACAACACTTTTTATGGATATCTTTAAGAAATGGCTTTCTTCTTGCCACTCTTCCATAAAGGCCAGATTTGTGCAATATACAACTGATTGTTGTCCTATGGACAGAGTCTCCCACCTCAGCTGTAGATCTCTGCAGTTCATCCAGAGTGATCATGGGCCTCTTGGCTGCATCTCTGATCAGTCTTCTCCTTGTATGAGCTGAAAGTTTAGAGGGACGGCCAGGTCTTGGTAGATTTGCAGTGGTCTGATACTCCTTCCATTTCAATATTATCGCTTGCACCGTGCTCCTTGGGATGTTTAAAGCTTGGGAAATCTTTTTGTATCCAAATCCGGCTTTAAACTTCTTCACAACAGTATCTCGGACCTGCCTGGTGTGTTCCTTGTTCTTCATGATGCTCTCTGCGCTTTTAACGGACCTCTGAGACTATCACAGTGCAGGTGCATTTATACGGAGACTTGATTACACACAGGTGGATTGTATTTATCATCATTAGTCATTTAGGTCAACATTGGATCATTCAGAGATCCTCACTGAACTTCTGGAGAGAGTTTGCTGCACTGAAAGTAAAGGGGCTGAATAATTTTGCACGCCCAATTTTTCAGTTTTTGATTTGTTAAAAAAGTTTGAAATATCCAATAAATGTCGTTCCACTTCATGATTGTGTCCCACTTGTTGTTGATTCTTCACAAAAAAATACAGTTTTATATCTTTATGTTTGAAGCCTGAAATGTGGCAAAAGGTCGCAAAGTTCAAGGGGGCCGAATACTTTCGCAAGGCACTGTAAGTGTCCGGATTAGTGTCCTGCTCCTTAAAAGCGTCCGCTTTTGTGCTCAGTGCGGCTGTTGCCTGTAATCCATGGCATCTGGTTGGGATATGTACGTACGGTCACTGTGGGGACGACGTCGTCGATGCACTTATTAATGAAGCTGGTGACTGATGTAGTAAACTCCTCAATGTTATCGGATGAATCCCAGAATATATTCCAGTCTGTGCTAGCGAAACAGTCATGTAGCTTTGTGTCGTGACTTTACTTTCATTAATCTGATGACTGTTATTTATTTAATCCACTAACTATGTTTAATTGTTACCCAATTAAATTAATCATGTAACAATTAACTCATTAGGATTTGCGGAACCACAGAAGAGGTTGTTTAAAGAGTTACCATCTCCCGAATTAAACTCTATAAGGTCTTTACCTATTACATCGATAAACAGTCATCTAATTAATCATTTTTTGAACAATCGTAATCTTCTTGGATCTGCAAAAACTCCAGCCTTGCTCATGATTCAGTACTACACAAATTAATCAGCTGTACCAGTGATTGTCTGAGAGGGGAGTTTGTCGCCGCTTCCTCCTCGTGTTGATAGTCAGGATTTAGACCACTTTAGACGTGGGCTGCAGCTCCCCGTCTTTCTTGGTCTAAAGAAAGATGAGTTTATTTCTTCACCTCGTATTGAGGTTCAACGTTCCTACCATTTCAAACATGTAGCTACCACTCCACGCCTTTATGCACTCTTGGTCAAAAGGGTGTTCCTTCATGCTGACAAGCTCTCTGACCTAACTCCGGGCCGGGGCTAGTTATTGTGCAAAGTATTGTCAAAAACAATTATTTTATTATAAAAGTAAAATCACATTCATATCTTAACAAAAATACTTTCGTCATGTTCATATTATATGTACAAGATATTGTATGAAAACTTGACAGATAAAGGGGATATACTTTTCAAGTTACAATATTTCTGTTATATAGTTTTTAATAACATCACAAAATGAAAACCAATATTACATTTGTTTTCCAATCCCCACATTGTTACGTTAGAAATATTGTTTCCTGTATTCACTTTTTGGACGTTAGAGTTTTGGCGGAAACAAGTCTGTGAAACAAAGGCACATTCCTCTGAGTAGAGAGAGAGTCCTCTCCTGCTTAATTTATGACCGGGTGTGGAGGTGTCAAAGCCCCCACACCAGTTCCCTCCTTCCCTTTGCGGGTGAGAGATGGTCTGGTTATTGTCAGCCACTGCCAAGCTGATCTGACCCATTTTGATCCTCACAGGACAGTCATGACATTAGCATCCGATCCACTTCATCGGACCACTTCCGAATTGAGCGCGTCACTGGAACTTCCTGTTTAAGTTTTTGCTTGTAAGCAGGAATCGGAAGGATAGAGTTATGGTCAGATATGCCAAAGGGAGGATGAGGGAGATCTTTGTATGCATTTCTGCGTTTGGAGGACAGGTGATCTAGAGCAGGGGTGTCAAAGTCAAATGGACGGAGGGCCAAATAAAAAAATCAGCTACAAGACGAGGGCCGGACTGTTCGAATGTTCATTGAAACATTTTTAAATGACGCATATAGTCTAGTGAACCTAATTGAACCTACTGAAAACCTAACAAATATATTACAATATGATCAGATAAATAAAGCAATATTTTCTTATGGCTCTGTCAGTAATCTTTAATTTTCAACAGACACAAAAGACAAATTTCCTTTATATAAATATCCCCATAACATGAACATTAAATGAAAGAAACCGGTATTCAAGGCACCATCAGTAGACTATATTTTCTATTTTAGCAAAAGTGGGCTAAATTTACTTCAAAGAAAAAACAATAATAGCAATTTTCTATCATCCACTCAACTGAAATATTTTTAAAATATAATTGGATTGAAATACAAAAAAATAAAGTGCAAAAATCTATTAATCAAAAACAACACTTTGTTTAAGGAGAAGTAACATGCAGTGAAAACAAATATTAAATTTTAACTTTTAAACTTGAACTGAGTAAAAACTCTAAATATGTGATTGCACAGTAATGTTCACTTGTTTGAGGTTGAGGGTGATACTTGGTGGTGTCCCATCTTTTCCACAAGTTCATCAATGTTCGGGGTAAGGCTCTGAGCTGAAGAAATCCTCAGAATTGAGTGGAGGTGTTCAGCAGTAAGTCGACTTCTGTGTGATGTTTTGTTCAGGTTCATCAAAGAAAACAGTTGTTCACACAGGTATGTGCTGCCAAACATAGACAACGTTTGAGCAGCCTGGATGCGCAGCTGGGGCATTGTGCCGGGGAGGAAACGGGCGAACTCCGCAGCACCCACTGCCGCATATTTTGCCCTCAGTGCATCATTGCATTGGAGGTCAATCAACTCCATTTGGAGGTTTGGTGGTGAGCTTTCCACGTCAACAGCAAATGGGTTACCGAGCAGTTCCAACCTGCTTTTTTGTGCTTCAAAGTCAGCAAATCGGCGTCGAAAGTCAGCGGCAAGCATACCTATTTTATCAGCCAACTGTGTGCTCGGGAACGCACTGGTAGAGAGCTTCTCTTTCATGGTCTGGCAGCTGGGAAAGTGGCTCAAATTTTCTTTCCGCATCTGCGTCTCCCACAGAGTCAGTTTGGTTTTAAATGCCTTCACTGTACTGTACATATCAGAGATGACACGATCCCGACCCTGCAGCTGCAAGTTTATTGCATTCAGATGACTCGTAATGTCACACAGAAAAGCCATTTCACACAGAAACATTTCGTCTCGGAGTTGTGTTGTGTCTTTCCCTTTGCTGTCCAAGAACAGACAAATCTCCTCACGAAGCTCGAAACATCTTTGAAGCACCTTTCCCTGGCTTAGCCATCGCACCTCTGTGTGATAAGGCAAATCACCATGCTCCGTTTCTAACTCCGTCAGAAATGCCTTGAACTGGCGGTGATTCAAACCTTTGGCTCTGATAAAGTTAACTGTGCGCGTGATGATGCTCATTACATGCTCCATTTTCAAGGCTTTACCGCACAACGCTTCCTGGTGTATGATACAATGATAAGCTGTCAGCTCACCTGTCGCGTTTTCCTCTTGCATCTTTTCCCGTATCTTCGCCACCAGTCCGCTCCTGTGTCCACACATCGCAGGTGCTCCGTCGGTTGTCAAACCCACGAGTTTTTCCCAAGGCAGCTCCATCTCATTTACACATCTTGACACCTCTTCATACAAATCATGCCCCGTAGTTGTGCCATGCATAGGACGTAAAGCCAAAAACTCCTCTGTCACGCTTAGGTTGGAGTCCACTCTGCGGATGAAAATTGACAACTGGGCAATGTCAGAAATGTCGGTGCTCTCATCCACAGCCAAGGAATATGCAATAAAATCTTTTCCCTTTTTCACAAGACAACTGGTCTACTCTCTCGGCAATGGTGTTTCTGCTCAGACTCACATTTAAAAAGAGTTGCCTTTTTTCTGGGCAAACTTCGTCACAAACTTTAATCATGCAGTTTTTGATGAAATCCCCCTCCGTAAATGGCCGGGCTGATTTAGCGATCTCTTCTGCCAAAATAAAACTGGCCTTGACAGCAGCCTGGCCTTGTGATTTGGCTTTTTTGAACAGAGCCTGTCGAGATTTGAGGCCTCGTTTTAATTCCTCTGCCTTTTGTAGCCTTTGTTCCATGTCCATATTCTTGTTTTTGTCCGCGTGTTTCGTTTCATAATGTCGTCTCAGATTATACTCTTTCAGTACCGCCACACTTTCTCCACACAGAAGACACACAGGTTTTCCAGCTACCTTCGTGAACATATACTCCGACTCCCACCTTGTTTGAAACCCCCGGTTCTCAGTATCCACCTTCCGTTTTGCCATTTTTGATGGGTATCTGAAAGTTAATTTTACTGTGATGCTGACGACTGCTGTGCCAATAAATATTGAAATGAAGCAGCCTACTGCTCGGTGCGTCACCTTTGCATTGTGGGAAATGTAGTATTGGTGCGTGTAAAAGATCTGCGGGCTGCCGGCTTGCTGCGGGCCGGTTCTAATAATAAATCAAGATCATCCCAGGGGCCGTAAAAAACCTTCTTGCGGGCCGGATGTGGCCCGCGGGCCTTGACTCTGACATATGTGATCTAGAGCTTTGTTGCTTCTAGTTGCACGGGTGACATGCTAGTAAAAACGATGTAAAATGGATTTCAGTTTCTCTGCATTCAAATCACCAGCCACGAGAAGCACACCTCTGGATGTGCATTTTCTTGTTTGCTTACAGCCCTATACAGCTCGTTGAGTGCGGTCTTAGTGCCAGCATCGGTTTGTGGTGGTAAACAGACAGCTTCGAAAATTTGATATTCTAACTCAGGCGAGCAAAAACGTAAAACTTCCTTAAGATTAGAGATTGTGCACCAGATATTAACAAAGGGACACATCCCACCTCCTCTCAAGGAAAAGCCAGTGAGGTGTATATTATCCATGTCCTTGTTAAGCCACGAAACACAGGATATTACAGTACTCCGGGTCCCATTGATAGGATAGTTTCGAACGGAGCTCGTCCAGTTTGTTCTATAGTGATTGTACATTCGCCAACAAAACAGAGGGTAATGGCGGTCTTGATGCTTGCTGATGTAGTCTTCATCCATATTGAGGTTAGTGATCACTGTTCTGATGTCCAGAGGTTTTCGTTCATAGGAAATGATGGCGGAGACATTATGTACAAAAAAAGTTAAGATCAGCGTAAAAAAAACACACAAAATAGCAAAATTGGTCAGGAGACATCCTATTGAAGAGACTTCTTTCCGTATGAAATATAATAGTTTAATTACATTTTAGGGTACCTGCGGAATAGATAGAAATGTATTTTGACTTGTTGAACCAAAGTGTAGGTGTAGTTTTTCGGATTCCTTTCTCTGCATGTTGAACGAGTGGATTACTCAAATCGATGGCGCCAACTAAATTGACTTTTTGGGATATAAAGAAGGATTATATCTAACAAAATGACACTACCTGTTGTAGCTGGGTCTCTTTGAATTGCAAATCAGAGGAAGATTTTCAAAAAGTATGTGAATATTTCATCGCTATTTGTGATTTTATGAAGCCTATACCGGTGGAAAAATATGTTGATGTAGGGCGCCTTCCTCAAACAATCGCATGGTATGCTTTCACTGTAAAGCCTATTGTAAATCGAACAGTGCAGTTAGATTAACAAGAATTGAAGCTTTTAACTGATATAAGACACTTGTATGTACCTAAATGTTTAATATCCATAATTTTTATGATTATTTATTTGAATTGCGCGCCCTCCAATTTCACTGGAAGTTGTCGACAGGTGTCCAACTGGCGGGACGCCTAGCCGTTAAGTACATGTAATTTTGTCTTTGAAACATTTCATTGAAATACTGTAGAATTCCATTAATTCTTTTGGAGGACTAAGGACTCATTCATAAGGTGGAATCCTATTACACCGTCTCCGATGTCCGTCGTGTGTGGCAGGGCTTGCAGACGATAACAGATTACAAAGAGAAGTCCAGCCGTGAGATGCACAGTGATGCAGAACTCCCAAACAAGTAAAATGCCTTTTATGCTTGCTTCGAGGAATACAACACTGAGTCTGCATGAAAGCCCATATGGTTCTGGATGACTCTATGATTTCTCTCTCCATGGCCGATGTGAGTAAAACCTTTACACAGGTTAACACTCGCAAGGCCACCGGGCCAGATGGAATACCAGGGTGCGTTCTCAAAGCATTTGCAGACCAGCTTGCAAGTGTCTTTACGGACATTTCCAATCTCTCCTTGTCCCAGTCTGTAATCCCAACATGTATCATTATGACCCCTATTGTCCCTGTTCCCAAGAACTCCAAGGTAAGCTGCCTAAATGACTATAATCCTGTAGCACTCACATCTGTAATTATGAAGTGCTTTGAAAGTCATCATCCCAGACACCCTGGACCCAATTTGAATACCGCCCCAACAGATCCACAGATGACGCAATCTCAATTGCACTTCACATTGCCCTCTCCCATCTGTACAAAGTGGAAATAACAATGTGACTCTGGGACTGAACACCTCCCTCTGCAACTGCATCATGGACTTGCTGATGGGTCAGTCCCAGGTGGTGAGGGTAGGCAACAACACCAGCTCCACGCTGATAATCAACACGGGGGCCCCTCAGGGGTGTGTGCTTAGTTCCCTCCTGTAGTCCCTGTTCACCCATGACTGCTTGGTCATGCACGACTCCAACACCCCCATCAAGTTTGCTGACACGATGGCAATGAGACAGCCTACAGAAAGGAAGGCAGTAAGACCAAGGAGCTGATCTTGAACTACAGGAGAAAAAGAGGAGAGCGTGCCCCCATCGATTATCGACAGGGCTGTGGTGGAGCGGGTCAAGAGCCTCAAGTTTCTTGGGTTTTAACATGGTTCACACACATCTGCACAGTCATGAAGAGGGCACGACGATGCCTCGTTCCCCACAGGAGGCTGAAAAGATTGGTCATGGGCCCTCGTTTCCTCAAAATATTATTATTATTAATATAGCTACACCATCGAAAGCATCTTGACTGGCTACATCACCGCTTGGTAAGCCAAATGCACCTCCCTCAACTGCAAAGAGCGGTGCAGACAGGCTATTACATCACTGGAGCCAATATCCATGCCATCCAGGACCACTATATATATTTTTTTTACCTCTATTTTACTAGGCAAGTCAGTTAAGAACAAATTCTTATTTTCAATAACGGCCTAGCAACAGTGGGTTTACTGCCTGCTCAGGGGCAGAACGACAGATTTGTACCTTGTCAGCTCGGGGGTTTGAACTGGCAACCTTCCGGTTACTAGTCCAACGCTCTAACCACTAGGCTACCCTGCCACCCAGAGGAAGGTCAGAGGAAGGCCAAATGTCAAAACACTCCAGGCACCGAAACCATAGTCAGTTCACTCTGCTACCGTCCAGCAAATAGCACCGGAGCATCAGCTTTCGGACCAACAGGCTGCGAGACACCTGCTACCCCCAAGCCATATGACTGCTAAATAGAAATACATCTGCAAAGTAGTTCATTAAATGGTTACCCGGACTATCTGCACTGACCCTATCTTGCACTGACTCTATGCACGCTCACAAGACTATACAGTATATACACATTATATACACACACACACTACACTGACACTCTCACACACATTCACATACAGTCTTGTACAGCTAACCTTGTGGGGACACACAATTCAGTCCCATTCAAAATCCTATTTTCCCTAACCCCTAACCCTAACTCGTACTCTTACCCTAACCTTAAACCAAAAACATAATCTGACCCCTAACCCTAGCTCCTAACCCTAACCCTTAACGTAATTCTAACCCTAACACTAATTCTAATCTTAACCCCCTAGAAACAGCATTTTACCTTGCGGGGACTAACAAAATTTCCCCTGTTGGTCAAATTTAGTTTGTTTACTATTCTCAAGTCAAATAAAATCTAATTCTATTAGTCACATGCGCCGAATACAATTTCACCTTACAGTGAAATGCTTACTGACAAGCCCCTAACCAACAATGCAGTTTAAAACATATGAATATGAATAAGAATAAGAAATCAAAAGAAAAAGTAATTAAAGAGCAGCAGTAAAATAACAATAGCAAGACTATATACACGGGGTGCCGGTACAGAGTCAATGTGCGGGGTGATGAGGAATAATCAGAATTGGTTGGTAACATAGGTAAGATGTTTTATATTCATCATATGTTTGTAAGTTACTTCTCATCAAGAATGTTATTTTTGTATAATACTGTGGCAGGGTTGCAGTATCTGTTCTATTTCAAGACTAAGTTGCATGGGCCGCAGAGAGGGGAGAGGTCAAAGTGTCATCATGTGTAAACATATCTTTTGCTCCACTGTGTCTGTGTACCAGTCACTCCCTACCTTTCCCATCGGGGAAAGGAGGATGGCAGTGTCTGGAATCATTCTATCCTCTCCGTGAGCTTGTCCAGGATTGGTTGTATTTAGAGTTGGTTGTATCTAAATGACAATTTGATATATGCCTGTTGATATGGAGGATTGGTTTATGTTTCTGGGTTTGAGTATGGAGACAAAGCTGAACGATTTATTATGTCTATGCTGTCTGACTACGTGTGTTCTTTGCTATTAAAGGATCTCAGTTGCAAATGTGTAAGGGGCTCTCAGAGAATTCATTGATAGACACTGAATTGCCTGAGAGTCACAGGGTTGTGATAGAGCTCATATAATTAAAGATGGACTTTGATAACTAACTCTGACTTGTGTTGTGGTTTGCTCCCATGATTTGGTAAATAGAGGAAATTTCCATGACAGGGGGCACCGGTTAGTCAAGGTAATTGAGGTAATATGTACATTTTAGTAGAGTTATTAAAGTGACTTTGCATAGATAATAACAGAGAGTAGCAGTGGCATAAAAGAGGAGGTGAGCAATGCAAATAGTCTGGGCAGCCATTTGATTAGATGTTCAGGAGTCTTATGGCTTGGGGGTAGAAGCTGTTTAGAAGCCTCTTGGACCTAGACTTGGCGCTCCGGTACCGCTTGCCGTGCTGTAGCAGAGAGAACAGTCTATGACTTGGGTGGCTGGCATCTTTGGCAATTTTTAGGGCCTTCCTCTGACCCTGCCTGGTATAGAGGTCCTGGATGGCAGGAAACTTGTCCCCATGTACTGGGCTGTACGCATTACCCTCTGTAGTGCCCTGCGGTCGGAGGCCGAGCATTTGCCATACCAGTCAGGATGCTCTCGATGGTGCAGCTTATTGAACCTTTTGAGGATCTGAGGACCCATGCTAAATCTTTTCAGTCTCCTGAGTAGGTTTTGTCGTGCCCTCTTCACTACTGTGCTTGGACAATGTTAGTTTTTTGGTGATGTGGACACCAAGGAACTTGAAGGACTTCTGGTCCCCACAAGAATAGTTAAACATGTTCACTACACACACACACACACACACACACACACACACACACACACACACACACACACACACACACACACACACACACACACACACACACACACACACACACACACACACACACACACACACACACACACCACACACACACACACACAAACTAGATGATTACCTCAAGGATTACTTTTAAATTCAGAAAGGATGTTTGCGGAAAAAAATATTTTACACTTCTCTGTTTTCTCAATCACATTCAAATTAGCAATGACAAAAGGCGCAAAGTTAGGTGTGTTCCACCTGAGTGAGTCTGACCACAAGTCAGAGACCACTCTGATGACACACCAAATGTGTTTGATGGATTGCGGGAAAAGAGCAGGAATATAGTTTTGTACACACCAACACAAAACAAACAAATATAAACACGCATGCCAAAACAACACAAACATACATACACGGGTTGGGGAGTAACGGATTACATGCAGGAATATGCTTTTGTAGGCTACAGTCCAAGCTATGTCTTCCAATGGGTATCCAACGATTATCCAAACTGAATAAACGCTTGGAGGTAAGAATGACAGCAGTGGTGTAGTCTATGGCGATACGGATATCACTTATTATTGTTATCTACATAGCGCATTGATGTGAATCACACTGCTGCTCTCCCATTTAGCTATTTGCACCTTACATATTGTGGTTGTTGCGGATGGCTGTTCACAAATCTAAATGTGTTTGAATGTATTTGAACCCAATAATGGTTGAATTCTAGAAGTTTAGGCTGCCTATCAATCATTGTTTTTGAAACCAGTGGACAGCCAGTGAAAAATGCGTTCTTGCAACAGCTGCTTTGTGCGGATCCCAGCCTATGGAACAAAACTGGGGCTTTTATTGCTCAATCTAATGATTATAAACCCCAAAAAGCCATAGGCCTAATGGACACATGCTCAAACTTGCTACATCCATTTTCAGATTTATAAATTATATACATATCCATAGATTCTTGAAGAATAAAATGTATAAATGCCCCACCCTAGACCCACTCCAATTTGCTTACCGCCCAAATAGGTCCACAGACGATGCAATCTCAACCACACTGCACACTGCCCTAACCCATCTGGACAAGAGGAATACCTATGTGAGAATGCTGTTCATCGACTACAGCTCGGCATTTAACACCATAGTGCCCTCCAAGCTCGTCATCAAGCTCGAGACCCTGGGTCTTGACCCCGCCCTGTGCAACTGGGTACTGGACTTCCTGACGGGCCGCCCCCAGGTGGTGAGGGTAGGCAACAACATTTCCACCCCGCTGATCCTCAACACTGGGGCCCCACAAGGGTGCGTTCTGAGCCCTCTCCTGTACTCCCTGTTCACCCACGACTGCGTGGCCACGCACGCCTCCAACTCAATCATCAAGTTTGCGGACGACACAACAGTGGTAGGCTTGATTACCAACAACGACGAGACGGCCTACAGGGAGGAGTTGAGGGCCCTCGGAGTGTGGTGTCAGGAAAATAACCTCACACTCAACGTCAACAAAACTAAGGAGATGATTGTGGACTTCAGGAAACAGCAGAGGGAACACCCCCCTATCCACATCGATGGAACAGTAGTGGAGAGGGTAGTAAGTTTTAAGTTCCTCGGCGTACACATCACAGACAAACTGAATTGGTCCACCCACACAGACAGCATCGTGAAGAAGGCGCAGCAGCGCCTCTTCAACCTCAGGAGGCTGAAGAAATTCAGCTTGTCACCAAAAGCACTCACAAACTTCTACAGATGCACAATCGAGAGCATCCTGTCGGGCTGTATCACCGCCTGGTACGGCAACTGCTCCGCCCACAACCGTAAGGCTCTCCAGAGGGTAGTGAGGTCTACACAACACATCACCGGGGGCAAACTACCTGCCCTCCAGGACACCTACACCACCGGATGTCACAGGAAGGCCATGAAGATCATCAAGGACAACAATCACCCGAGCCACTGCCTGTTCACCCCGCTATCATCCAGAAGGCGAGGTCAGTACAGGTGCATCAAAGCTGGGACCGAGAGACTGAAAAACAGCTTCTATCTCAAGGCCATCAGACTGTTAAACAGCCACCACTAACATTGAGTGGCTGCTGCCAACACACTGACTCAACTCCAGCCACTTTAATATTGGGAATTGATGGGAAATGATGTAAAATATATCACTAGCCACTTTAAACAATGCTACCTAATATAATGTTTACATACCCTACATTATTCATCTCGTATGTATATGTATATACTGTACTCTATATCATCTACTGCATCTTTATGTAATACATGTATCACTAGCCACTTTAACTATGCCACTTTGTTTACATACTCATCTCATATGTATATACTGCACTCAATACCATCTACTGTATTTTGCTTATGCCGCTCTGTACCATCACTCATTCATATATCTTTATGTACATATTCTTTATCCCCTTACACTTGTGTCTATAAGGTAGTAGTTTGGAATTGTTAGCTAGATTACTTGTTGGTTATTACTGCATTGTCAGAACTAGAAGCACAAGCATTTCGCTACACTCGCATTAACATCTGCTAACCATGTGTATGTGACAAATAAAATTGAATTTGATTTGATTTGATTTTGAGCTGATGTCAACTGTCACACTCCATGAGAACCCAAAATATAATCTTGTTTTTCTCCAATGTTCAAAAACATTGTAAATGTAAACACTGTATAGCGTCATTAAAACAATATTTTTTAAATCATGGATGGTCAGTCATTGTATCCATAGCGCTGTCTATTAATCTGAGCGTGGTTACATTTCTCCAGGCCTATCCCTCAGCTTTTTACCAAAACAGAGGCGTGTAACGGAGACGCTGGGAGCCGAGAAGCAGGCGGTGAGTTTAATAATGCAATAAACATGGCCCAATACAAACCAAGAGTAGCGTCTGGACATGAAACACAACCAATACTGCCTGGGAATGAAACTAAGGGATATACAGAATACAGGGGAGGTAATCAGTGAAGTGATGACGTCCAGGTGTGTCTCATAATGAGGCACAGGTCCCCGTAACGAGGGTGCAAAGTGTGCGTAAGGATGGTTGTGAGGACCAGTGGTTCGCCGGAGAGGGGGAACTGGAGTAGACATGAGGCGAGGTAACGTTTAACCATAGGCCTATAGCAAATGCAACATATGGCATTCATTTTTCACGTGTAAATAGCACTTTTCAGTAGTGCTCAAAGCATGCCATTCTATGAGCGCAGCATTTATTTTTCAACTCGAATCAATGAGCCCAATCAGTCCTCCATGCCAACAAAATCATAAACAGAGTAGGGTTGGCTAATAAGTCCTTAGTTTTGAGGTTATGCTCAGGTAAAACAACTTGGCAAATCTATATTTCCAAGTCCTATTTTTGACGATCAAGTTGTATAACATTTATTGGAATAACTGGAATTCTGATAGACTTTGTTTTTTAATGTAAAGATATCATTTAATCATATTATTATATGTAGTAGAAAGCAATGGGTTAGAAGAAGCCTACATAACCAACCCATAAAGTCAAATGTATCATCCATATATGGCCAGCTATGTAAAATTTTTAACTGTCACGTTCATTATAAGGATCAGACCAAGGCGCAGCGTGGTATGCGTACATTCTTATTTATTTAAAGAATGAACACTGAACAAAACGAACCGCTATACAAACAAGTGCTGACAGGCAACTACACATAGACAAGATCCCACCAACACCAAAGGGAAATGGCGACCTAACCTCTCTGGGGTAGGCGGGACGCTTGCGTCCCACATGGCCAATAGCCAGGGAAAATGCAGAGCGCCAAATTAAAATACATTTCTATAAAATTCATTAACTTTCATTAACCAGTTGCGACGAGCAAACCCGTATCCGGGAGCGTAATCATAGCCTCAAATGCATTAGCATAACGCAACGGACATAAATACCCCTAGAAACTTTTCCTATTCATGAAAATCGCAAATGAAATTAAATAAATATATTCAAACACAAGCTTAGCCTTTTGTTAACAACACTGTCATCTCAGATTTTCAAAATATGCGTTACAGCCAACACTAGACAAGCATTTGTGTAAGTTTATAATGGCATAATGCTATGCTAGGCTCTGCTGGCAGCAGGCAACATTTTCACGAAAATAAGACAAGCAACCAAATTATATGATTTACCTTTGAAGAACTTCAGATGCTTTCACTCAGGAGACTCAGTTAGATTGCAAATGTTCCTTTTTTCCAAAAATATTATTTTTGTAGGCGAAATAGCTCCCGTTTCTTCATCATGCATGGCTGAGAAATCGACCCTAAAATGCTACAACTATAACGCCAAACTTTTTTCAAAGTTTGCTTCATAATATCGACAGAAACACGGCAAACATTGTTTAGGATTGTCACGAACCTCGCCGAGGTTGGTGCCTCTTCCTGTTCGGGCGGTGCTCGGCGGTCGTCGTCGCCGGCCTATTAGCTGCCATCGATTCCCTTTCCGTTTGTTTTGGGTTATTGGTTAATTGGGTACACCTGTTTTGTATTAGGATTTGTTTGTAGGGTATTTAAGGGCACTAGGCCCGCTGGGTATTTGTGCGGGCTTGTTTTGTTACTCTGTGTTTTGTTGGTGTGATTTATTATTGTATTTATTCTCCGGACTGTTTAGTCCTGTTGTTGTTTTGGACTAGCAACGTATTTACGCCCTGTGTGTTGGCGTGACTGTTTTTGTTGCGCTGGGGAATAAATCTGAGGAAAACGACTGAACCCTGCTCTCTGCGCCTGATTCCACCCACCACACCTAGTAGATCGTAACAGAAGCCCGCACCACCTGAAATGGAGTCAGCAGGAGCAGCGACCACTCCTCTCCCCACTATGGAGGAGCGCGTTCATCACCATACAGCTGTCCTCCATCGGATTGGTACCGCGATGGACCAGATGATGGAGAGGATGGAACGATGGGAGCGGAGTGGTCTCCCGACATCTACCCCAGCTCCCCCACTCCCGACACCACCTACTCCACCTACATCGTCCTCTGGGTCCGGCGCACTACGTCTCTCCCCCCCGAGGGAGTACGATGGAGCGGCTGCTGGGTGCCAGGGATTTTTGCTCCAGCTGGAGCTCTACCTGGCTACCGTGCGTCCGGCTCCCTCGGGTGAGGAGAGTGTGAGCCTCCTCGTCTCCTGTTTAACGGGCAGGGCCCTGGACTGGGCTAACGCAGTCTGGAACAGTCCAGACTCAGCTCGGGACAACTACCTGGAGTTCACTCGCCGTTTCCGAGCAGTGTTCGATCATCCACCAGAGGGTAAAGCGGCGGGTGAGCGACTGTTCCACCTCAGACAGGAGACGAGGAGCGCGCAGGACTTCGCGTTGGAGTTTAGGACCCTAGCTGCTGGTGCTGGGTGGAATGACAGGGCCCTGATGGACCATTACCGGTGTAGTCTCCGGGAGGACGTCCGCCGGGAGCTGGCTTGCAGGGACACAACTCTCTCCCTGGATGAACTAATAGACATGTCTATTCGATTGGACAACCTGCTAGCTGCCCGCGGGCGTTCAGAAGGGGTCCTGTTAATTCCACCGTCCAGCTCTCCCACTCCCACTCCGATGGAGTTGGGAGGAGCTGCATCTAGGGGGATCAGAGGGGGCTCCTCCTGCTCCTATTGTGGACGGAGAGGACACACTTCGGACCGGTGTTGGAGGAGTCCCTCTGGGAGTCGAGATGGTCGGCTGAGCGCTCCTCGGCCACCCCAGGTGAGTAAGCACCAAACTCACCCAGAGCTCCCTGTTGGTCACATGTTTTTGTTAATTTTTTTCCCTGCATTTTTCCCCTCTCTTCAGCATAAGGCGCTAGTCGATTCAGGCGCAGCTGTGAGCTTTATGGATCGTGGACTCGCCCGTAAATTGGGTATTCCGTTAGTGCAGATAGACCCACCTGTCCCCGTGCACTCCTTAGATAGCCGACCGCTAGGGTCAGGGCTGGTCAGGGAGGCCACGATTCCGCTGGACATGGTAACGCAGGGGAATCATAGGGAGAGGATCAGTTTCTACCTTATTGATTCACCTGGGTTTCCGGTGGTGTTGGGGGTTCCCTGGCTGGCTATTCACAATCCCCTTATTTCCTGGAAACAGGGGGCTCTTAAGGGGTGGTCAGACGAGTGTTCAGAGAGGTGTTTAGGAGTTTCCATCGGTGCCACGACGGTGGAGAGTCCAGACCAGGTTTCCACCGTGCGCATTCCCCCAGAATATGCCGATTTGGCTATCGCTTTTAGTAAGAGGAAAGCGACCAAATTACCACCCCATCGACGGTGGGATTGCGTGATAAACCTCCTGGAGAACGCTGCACTTCCCCGGAGTCATGTGTACCCACTGTCACAGGAGGAGACGCTGGCTATGGAAACATATGTCACGGAAGCTCTGAGACAGGGGTACATTCGGCCCTCCATGTCACCCGTCTCCTCGAGTTTCTTTTTTGTGAGGAAAAAGGAGGGAGGTCTGCGTCCGTGCATTGATTATCGAGGTCTCAATTCGATCACAGTGGGTTTTAGTTATCCGCTACCTCTCATCGCTACGGCGGTGGAATCATTCCACGGAGCGCGTTTCTTCACAAAACTGGACCTCAGGAGCGCGTATAATCTGGTGCGTATTCGGGGAGGAGACGAGTGGAAAACAGCGTTTAGTACCACATCAGGCCACTATGAGTACCTCGTCATGCCGTATGGGTTGAAAAATGCTCCAGCCGTCTTTCAATCCTTTGTAGATGAGATTCTCAGGGACTTGCACGGGCAGGGTGTGGTAGTCTATATTGATGACATCTTGATTTATTCTGCCACACGCGCCGCGCATGTTTCCCTGGTGCGCAAGGTTCTTGGGCGACTGCTGGAGCATGACCTATACGTCAAGGCTGAAAAATGTGTGTTTTCCAAACCAGCCGTTTCCTTCCTGGGTTATCGCATTTCCAGCTCGGGGATGATGATGGAGTGTGACCGCGTTAATGCCGTGCGTAATTGGCCGACTCCGACCACGGTAAAGGAGGTGCAGCGGTTTTTAGGGTTTGCCAATTACTACCGGAGGTTTATCCGGGGTTTTGGCCAAGTAGCGGCGCCCATTACCTCACTGCTGAAGGGAGGGCCGGTGCGTTTGCGGTGGTCAGCAGAGGCTGATGGAGCCTTCAACCAGTTGAAGGCACTGTTCACTGGGGCTCCCGTGTTGGCGCATCCGGACCCTTCGTTAGCATTCATAGTGGAGGTGGATGCGTCCGAGGCTGGGGTTGGAGCCGTGCTGTCTCAGCGCTCGGGTACGCCACCGAAGCTCCGTCCCTGCGCTTTCTTTTCTAAGAAGCTGGGTCCGGCAGAGCGGAACTATGATGTGGGGGACCGGGAGTTACTAGCTATGGTAAAGGCCCTGAAGGTGTGGAGACACTGGCTAGAGGGGGCTAAACACCCTTTTCTCATCTGGACTGATCACCGTAATCTGGAGTATATTCGTGCAGCGAGGAGACTGAATCCGCGCCAGGCTAGGTGGGCCATGTTCTTTACACGTTTTAGATTTACGATCTCTTACAGACCAGGTTCCCTCAACACTAAGGCCGACGCGCTGTCCCGTCTCTATGACACTGAGGACCGGTCTATCGAACCCACTCCCATCCTTCCTGCTTCTCGGCTGGTGGCCCCAGTGGTATGGGAGGTGGACGCGGACATCGAGCGGGCGTTGAGGGTTGAACCTGCGCCTGCACAGTGTCCGACTGGCAGAAGTTACGTACCGCTTGGTGTTCGTGATAAGTTGATTCGGTGGGCTCACACACTACCGTCTGCGGGTCATCCGGGGATCGATAGGACAGTGCGGGGTCTTAGAGGGAAATACTGGTGGCCCACCTTAGCTAGGGACGTGAGGCTCTATGTCTCTTCCTGTTCGGTATGCGCCCAGAGTAAGGCTCCTAGGCACCTTCCTAGAGGGAAGTTACAGCCCCTCCCGATTCCACAACGGCCATGGTCCCATCTCTCGGTAGATTTCCTTACTGATCTTCCCCCATCTCAGGGGAACACTACCGTTTTGGTCGTTGTGGATCGGTTCTCTAAGTCCTGCCGTCTCCTCCCATTGCCTGGTCTCCCTACGGCCCTACAGACTGCAGAGGCTCTTTTTACCCACGTCTTCCGGCACTATGGGGTCCCAGAGGATATCGTCTCCGATCGGGGTCCCCAGTTCACATCTCGGGTTTGGAAGGCGTTTATGGAGCGTCTGGGGATCTCGGTCAGCCTTACCTCTGGTTATCACCCCGAAAGTAATGGGCAGGTGGAGAGAGTAAACCAGGAAGTGGGCAGGTTTCTGAGGTCGTATTGCCAGGACCGGCCAGGAGAATGGGCAAGGTACGTCCCATGGGCAGAGTTAGCCCAGAATTCTCTTCGGCATTCGTCCACGAATATGTCGCCATTCGAATGTGTACTGGGTTACCAGCCGGTCCTGGCTCCGTGGCATCAGAGTCGGACCGAGGCTCCTGCGGTGGAGGAGTGGGTACAGCGCTCTAGAGAGACCTGGCGGGCAGTCCAGGATTCTCTCAGGCAGGCCAGTGAACGGCAGAAGAGAGACGCTGACCGCCACCGCAGTGAGGCCCCGGTGTTCGCACCAGGGGACAGGGTCTGGCTCTCGACCCGAAACCTGTCCCTCCGCCTGCCCTGCCGGAAGCTGGGGCCACAGTGTGTGGGGCCATTTAAAGTCCTGAGGAGGATAAACGAGGTGTGTTATAGATTGCAACTTCCCTCTTATTATCGTATTAACCCCTCGTTTCATGTGTCTCTCCTCAGGCCGGTGGTAGCTGGTCCCCTACAAGACAGTGAGGTACCGGAGGTCCCTCCACCCCCTCTGGACATCGAGGGGTCCCCGGCGTACACAGTACGAGCTATTCTGGACTCGAGACGCCGGGTGAGGGGCCTGCAGTACCTCGTGGACTGGGAGGGGTACGGTCCGGAGGAGAGGTGCTGGGTACCGGGGAGGGACATTTTAGATCCTTCCCTCTTGAGGGATTTCCATCGCCTCCACCCGGATCGCCCTGCGCCTCGTCCTCCGGGTCGTCCTCGAGGCCGGGGTCGGCGCGCTGCGGGAGCCGCGCGTCAGGGGGGGGGTACTGTCACGAACCTCGCCGAGGTTGGTGCCTCTTCCTGTTCGGGCGGTGCTCGGCGGTCGTCGTCGCCGGCCTATTAGCTGCCATCGATTCCCTTTCCGTTTGTTTTGGGTTATTGGTTAATTGGGTACACCTGTTTTGTATTAGGATTTGTTTGTAGGGTATTTAAGGGCACTAGGCCCGCTGGGTATTTGTGCGGGCTTGTTTTTGTTACTCTGTGTTTTGTTGGTGTGATTTATTATTGTATTTATTCTCCGGACTGTTTAGTCCTGTTGTTGTTTTGGACTAGCAACGTATTTACGCCCTGTGTGTTGGCGTGACTGTTTTTGTTGCGCTGGGGAATAAATCTGAGGAAAACGACTGAACCCTGCTCTCTGCGCCTGATTCCACCCACCACACCTAGTAGATCGTAACAAGGATCCATCCTCAAGGTGTTTTTAACAAATATATTCGATAATATATCCGTAGAGGCAGTTGGTTTCTCATAAGAAGCGATTGGAAAAATGGCTACCTCAGTATTTTACTTGAGATTTTCTGCGGGAGACACCATGTGACCACATGCCATATATGGTCCCTTACAGCCATTCTTCAATGGAAATGCCTAAAAAGACGTCACAATGCTGTAGACACCTTGGGGAAAACGTGGAAAACGTAAGCTCATTCGTAACTCATTCACAGCCATATAAGGAGTCATTGGCATGAGGCGGTTTCAAAAACTGCGGCACTTCCTGGTAGGATTTTTATCTGGGTTTCGCCTGAAGCGTCAGTTCTGTGGCACTCACAGACAATATCTTTGCAGTTTTGGAAACGTCAGAGTGTCTTCTTTCCAAAGCTGTCAATTATATGCATAGTCGAGCATCTTTTCATGACAAAATATCTTGTTTAAAACGGGAACGTTTTTCATCCAAAAATTTAAATAGCGCCCACTAAATCCAAGAGGCTAAATATGATCCCCAATTAGAGACAACGATAAACAGCTGCCTCTGATTGGGAACCATATCAGGCCACCATAGACATACAAATCACCTAGACCTACAAAAACCCTAGACATACAAAAAACCCAAGACAATACAAAAACTAACGTACCCACCCTAGTCACACCCTGACCTAACCAAAATATAAAGAAAACAGAGATATCTCAGGTCACATTAACATTGATTTATCCTGCAATAGATGTCGTTCAATTGGTAACATACATTTTTTATCTTCTTCTAATGCCTCTCAAGGGGAAAGTAATCTTAAAGTAACTAAATGTCATCAGATTATGTTACTGATTTTGGGTAATCCAAAAGTTATGTTACTGGACAGGTAACTGTAACGGATTACTTTTAGAAAATAGCCTACCCAAACCTGCACACACGCATGCACACACACACGCATACAGTGAATTCGGAAAGTATTCAGAACCCTTCACTTTTTCCATATTTTGTTAAAATGTATTTAATAATTTTTTTCCCTTAGGAACCTACACACAATACCCCATAATGACAAAGCAAAAACTGTTTTTTAGAAAATGCTAATTTATATTTTAAAAAAAACACGGATACCTTATTTACATAAGTATTGAAAATCTAATTTTATTGGTCACATACTCATGTTTAGCAAATGTAATTGTGTAGTGAAACGCTTGTGTATTTAGCTCCAACAGTGCAGTAATATCAAACAAGGAATATCTAACCATTTCACAACAATACACACAATACACACATCTAAATTAAAGAAATGGAATTAAGAATATATAAATATTTGGACGAGCAATGTCGGAGCGGCATAGGCTAAAATACAGTAGAATAGAACAGTATATACATATGAGATGAGTAATGCAAAATATGTAAACATTATTAAAGTGGCCAGTGATTTCAAGTCTATGTATATAGGGAAGCAGCCTCTAAAGTGCTAGTGATGGCTATTTAGTCTGACAGCCTTGAGATAGAAGCTGTTTTTCAGTCTGTTGGTCCCAGCTTTGATGCACCTGTACTGACTTCGCCTTCTGGATGATAGCGGGTTGAACATGCAGTGGCTCAGGTGGTTGTTGTCCTTGATGATCTTTTTGGCTTCCTGTGACATTAGGTGCTCTCGGTGTCCTGTGGGCACAGGTAGTTTGCCCCCGGTGACGCGTTGGGCAAACCAAACCACCCTCTGGAGAGTCGTACCAGGTGGTGATACAGCCCGACAGGATGCTCTCAATTGTGCATCTGTAAAAGTTTGAGGGTTTTAGGTGCCAAGACAAATTTCTTCAGCCTCCAGTTGCACCTTCTTCACCACACTGCGGGTGGACCATTTCCGTTTGTCAGTGATGTGTACGCCAGAGAAACTTGAAGCTTTCCACCTTCTCCACTGCGGTCCCGTCGATGTGGATAGGAGGGTGCTCCCTCTGCTGTTTGATCGGGTTCAAGTCCGGGCTCTGGCTGGGCCACTCAAGGACATTTAGTGACTTGTCCCAAAGCCACTCCTGCTTTGTCTTGGCTGTGTGCTTAGGGTCGTTGTCCTGTTGGAAGGTAAAACTTCACTCCAGTCTGAGTTCCTGAATGCTCTGGAGCAGGTTTTCATCAAGCATCTCTCTGTACTTTACTCTGTTCATCTTTCCCTCGATCCTAACTAGTTTCCCAGTGCCTGCCGTTGAAAAACATCCCCACAGCATGATGCTGCCACCACCATGCTTCACTCTAGGGAGGGGGCCAGGTTTCCTGCAGACGTGATGCTTGGCATTCAGGACAAAGAGTTCTAGCTTGGTTTCCCCAGACCAGAGAATCATGTTTCTCATGGTCTGAGAGTCCTTTAGGTGCCTTTTGTCAAACTCCAAGCTGGCTGTCATGTGCCTTTTACTGAGGAGGGGCTTCCGTCTGGCCACTTTACCATAAAGACCTGATTGGTGGAGTGCTTCACAGAGCAACTCTGGAGCTCTGTCAGAGTGACCATCGGGTTCTTGGTCACCTCTTTGACCAAGGCCCTTCTCCCCCGATTGCTCGGATTGTCCGGACGGCCAGTTCTAGCTCTTGGTGGTTCCAAACTTCTTCCATTTAAGAATTGTCATGGAAGCTCGTAAGAATTAGTAGAGACTTGGATAATTCTTGAAGCAATCAAACTTTAATATGATATCAATTATTTATTATTATTATTATAATGGAGCTGGTCAACGACCCACCCATAGGTGATTATTTGAGAGCCCGACAATACAGAAAAAGATGAGGTCTTATATAGTGGACCTAAAAATGCTTCGTCATGGCTGGTTCCACCCCTCACCGGCAAATCAGGGCATCATAACCTACCTTGTTTTACTCCTCGAGTCTTACTTACTTTATTAATTTTCTGTGTAACAAGTCGGCATATTTTAAACAGTTTACTAGGGTTGTGTATTAAGTATGTATGTTATCCTGTTTTCTCATTTAGTTAGCTAGTAAATAAACAATTAAACCAATTTGTGTAGTACTGAATCATGAGTAAGGCTGGGGCTTTTGCAGATCCAAGATGGTTACGACTGTTCAGAATGATGATATGATAAGAGGTAATGATTAATAAGATGATTGTTTATTGATCTAATAGCTTGGGTTCTTAAACTTATTCAGCCTGGGACCTGTTTTTCCTGGGACCCAAGTGTAACAGTATAACTTTAGACCGTCCCCTCGCCCATACCCGGGCGCGAACCAGGGACCCTCTGCACACATCAACAACAGTCACCCTCGAAGCATCGTTACCCATCGCTCCACAAAAGCCTTGCAGAGCAAGGGGAACTACTACTTCAAGGTCTCAGAGCAAGTGACGTCACCGATTGAAACGCTATTTAGCGTGCACAACCGCTAACTAAGCTAGCCGTTTCACGTCCGTTACACAAGCTTAGGAAAATATGCAACTATACATAAATATTGGTACATTGCCCTTATGCCTAAAACAAATGCAATATACACAAAACAAATAACAATGACATTAAATATCCATATAAATATATATTAATGTTTATTTTCCCCCATTAAAAACACTCTTGCATATCTGTCTAGGTTGGAACTGTTGCTGTTAAAATACAATTTTCATTCTGAACTGTAATAAACTAATTGATCACGTCACACAGTTGAATAACAGAACACACACACAGGCTTTTTGATACTTAGCGTTGCACTAACAGTACAGATGAAAAATGATCAGGTCTACTGTACATCTTACTGTAGAAATATTGTTGAAAGGAAGTCTAGGTTGGAACTGTTTCTGTTAAAATACAATACATCTTTTTTATTCTGAACTGGATTATGACCGAAAAGAGCTTCTAGATATCAGGACAGCGACTACTCAACCCGTACTGGAGCACTACTTTTCCTTCAACGAGTTGGATGGTAAGGATTTACTTCAGATGCCCGACAAAGCCCTCATCTTCGTCATTCTCAGGAGAAAGAGAGGGAGTTATCAGGGACGAAGGTCCAAGTGCCTTGTATGGATCTGTCGCAGAGAGTGTAATCTACCTTTACCATCGGTCCTATTAGCCAACGCACTATCAATCGATAATAAAATAGACGAACTACAATCACGTATATCCTACCAAAGGGACATTAAAAAACATAATATATTTTGTTTCACCGAGTCATGGCTGAACAACGACAGGAATAACATACAGCTTGTGAGTTTTAAGGTTTTTCGGCAGGATAGAACAGCAACCTCTGATAAGACAAGGGGTAAGGGTCTATGTATATTTGTAAACAACAGCTGGTGCACGAAATCTAAGGAAGTCATGGCTCACATCAACACCATCATCCTGGAAACCCTAGACCCACTCCAATTCAAATACCACCCCAACAGATCCACAGATGACGCAATCACACTCCACAATGCCCTTTCCCTCCTGGACAAAAGGAACACCTATGTGAGAATTCTGTTTTTTGAATGCTGACTACAGCTCAGCGTTCAACACCATAGTGCCCACAAAGCTAAGCTAAGGACCCTAGGACTAAACACCTCCCTCTGCAACTGGATCCTGGACTTCCTGACGGGCCGCCCCCAAGTGGTAAGGGTAGGCAACAACACATCTGCTACGCTGATCCTCAACACAGGGGCCCCTCAGGGGTGCGTGCTTAGTCCCGTCCTGTACTGCCTGTTCACCCACGACTGCGTGGCCAAGCACGACTCCAACACCATCATTAAGTTTGCTGATGACACAACGGTGGTAGGCCTGATCACCGACAATGATGAGACAGCCTATAGGGAGGAGGCCAGAGACCTGGCAGTATGGTGCTAGAACAACAACCTCTCCCTCAGCGTGAGCAAGACAAAGGACATGATTGTGGACTACAGGAAAAGGGGGGCCGAACATGCCCCCATTCACATCAACGGGACTGTAGTGGAGTGGGTCGAGAGTTCCTTGATGTCCACATCAACAAACTATCCATGGTCCAAACACACCAAGAAAGTTGTGAAGAGGGCACGACAACAGGTCCTCAGATTCTCAAATAGTTCTACAGCTGCACCATTGAGAACATCCTGACCGGTTGCATCACCGCCTGGTATGGCAACTGCTGTAAGACGCTACAGAGGGTAGTGCATTCGTGCCCAGTACATCACTGGGGCCAAGCTTCCTGCAATCAAGGACCTGTATGGTGGTGTCAGACCCCCAAAAAGACCCCCAAAAATTGCCAAAAGACTCCAGTCACCCAAGTCATAGACTGTTCTCTCTGCTACAGCACAGCAAGTGGTACCAGAGAGCCAAGTCTAGGTCCAAAAGGCTACTTAACAGCTTCTACCCCAAGCCATAAAACTGCTGAACAATGAATCAAATGGTCACCCGGATTATTTGCATTGACATCTCCCCTTTGTTTTTACCCTGCTGCTACTCACTGTTTATTACCTATGAGTAGTCACTTTACCCCTACCTACATTTACAAATTACCTTGACTAACATGTCCTCCTGCACATTGACTCGGTACCGGTACCCCCTGTATATAGCCTCATTAATGTGCCAAATACAATTTTATTCTATTTGAAATAGCTGTGCAGCGACGCTACCCATCCAACCTCAAAGCTTGAGAGGACCTGCAGAGAAAAATGGAAGAAACTCCCCAAATACAGGTGTGATAAGCTTGTAGCGTCATACCCAAGACAAGGCTGTAATTGCTGCCAAAAGTTCTTCAAAGTATTGAGTAAAGGGTTTGAAAACTTATGTAAATGTGATGTAATTTTTTACACACATATACATATCTATATATATATTATATATACATACATACATACACACATTTGCAAATAGCATTTACCTGTTTTTGCTTTGTCATTATGCGGTATTGTGTGTAGATGAATCCATTTTAGAATAAGGCTTTAACGTAACAAAATATGGAAAAAGTCAAGGGGTCTGAATACTTTCCCAATGCACTGTATTTATAAATAAATATTATATATCATTAAATACATAAATATATTATAACAGGTGGCAGTTAAGTGTTGCATAAAGATTATCATATTATTGCTTTGAAATGTATAGGAATGAAGGATGTAAGTAATGTCAGTCTGGTGTAGTGAAAGACTCTAGATAGCGAGACAAAATCCTGGATTGGTTTGAAGAACGGGACTCAGGGTAAGAGTGGAGCGAGCTGGAAAGGATGGCCTGTGTGTGTCAGCATAGACTGCAATGGACCATGGGAAGAGAGAGGTACTGTAACAAACTCTGAGATAATTATGTGAGTATGTGTTTGTAATTTGGTGAAACATTTAAGTGAGTATTCCTGAGGGGGGTGGGGGGCAAAATAATAGAAACGTTTCCGTCGAATGCTGTGTATAGACATTTTAACCTTAAATTTCTCTCAGAGTCCATACCTCCTCAACAGACAACAACCACTGCAGACCTCCACAACCTTTCATGGTTGAAGAAAATAACTGTACAGATTCTTTGAAGCACTGTCACAAGCTTTGGGGCGATTGGGGCCCTTAACTTAGTCAAGTGTAATTTATTATAATAATAGAGCAAAATGAATGGAATATTTTTTCTTCAACTTAGAAATGCTACCAATTACTAATTTACTGAAACTTGTAACAAATGTCAGTCACCCATGATTAACCAAACAATATTTTGAAAGAGGAAGCAAAGTACTTCAAGCATATGTTTCCGTTTCAGTCTCCTCTATTTCCACCAACCAAAGATAATTGTAAGGATTTTGTTTTCTATTAATAAATGTAGAATGAACAGCTGTCCAGAAAGACTCATGTGAAGGCCAAATTACAGAGGAGGAACTGCTTGATGCAATTAAAGCATTTAAGTCTGGGAAAACTCCAGGGCTGGATCGCATACCAGTTGAGGTATACCAAACCTTTTTTTATGTACTCAGAGCACTCCTATAAAAATGCTAGATTATCAGATACTCAACAAGGTCTGATTTAATTGTTACTGAAACAGGACCCAAGTTGTAAATATAAAGATCCAGTCCATTTGAAAAACACTTCAGTGTTGTGATGCAAAAATTCTAGCAAAATGTATAGAATTAAAAAAGGTATTGTCGCATATTATTCATCCTAATCAGACAGGTTTTTTACATGGACGATACATTGGAGATAATGTAAGACAAATACTGGACACAATAGAACACGATGAAAAATCTGGGAAACCAGGCCTGGCATTCATAGCTGACTTTGAAAAGGCTTTTGATAAAGTAGGACTGGAATTGATCTACAAATGACTACTTTTGATTTTGACCCCCCCCTCCCTCTTTGTTCAGGGAAAACATTCAATTTATGTTAGTCACATGTCTGTGGAACTTGTTCAGTTTATGTCTCAGGTGTTGAATCTTGTTATGGTCATGCAAATATTTACACGTTACGTTTGCTGAAAACAAACGCATTTGGCAGTGAGAGGACGTTTCTTTTTTTGCTGAGTTTATAATGAATTCGGAGGGCAAAAATAATTAAATATTAAAGCATTAGACCTCACTAAAGGCTTCAGTCATACCAAAGTTATACTTAAATCCAAACTGGTTCTCTAGCAGATTAGTAAGAATGTCTCAACCCGTGTTCAAGAATGGCCTTTTCCCCTTTATTCAGATTACAACCTCTCACTTTCTGTTACTTGAAAAAGAGATTATCTCCTAAATATTTTTTAAACAAGCCATAGAAAGTTGGTTGCAATTTCAGTTTAATCCACCAGAAAAGACAGAACAAATATTATGGTTAAACTCAAATATAATAATTGATTATCATAAATGATATCATAAATAGGACCGGTGGAGTTGTCACACAGGCAGCTAACAAAAATATATGGAAATGTCTGCTCTACTCAAGATTACAACCAACTAATTGCAGCATTATTGCAAAAATGGAAGAGGCACGTGAAAGATGGCCCTGCATTAAAGATCAAAATTGGTTAAAGAAAATTGTGATGAATAAAAACAGTCTACCAGTTTAATTTAAGTAGCAAAAACTTGACATCTGTGCCATATAGACTGCAAAATAGTTGGGAAAAGATTTGATGTACCCATTCCATGGTTTATGAACTGATACATATGTTTCCACATACTGTAGTTCAATGGCTGCTTTTACACAGGCAGCCCAGTTCTGATCTATTACCACTAATTGGAAAAATATCAGTACAATATTCAAACGTACATACAGAATATCATATTTGTACTCAGACACACATCACACCTCCCTTAATCGCTATTTATATTGGAATTAAATGTCTTGATCAGAAAAACACATCGGAAATGTTAAAACCACAAATCTTAGCTTAAAACGTGAATTGAAAGCATTCTATTGAAGTTACACACTTTCAGGAAAGGAAGGATAATAAACTTCGTAAGATATGTAGTCTTACAATAAGAGAAGAATATATGCAAAATAAAATACAAAATCAAGTGGACTTAAAGACCATAACATGTGGCAGTTAAACTTCTTGACACAATGAGTTGCCATGCGTCCAGATTTTTCAATACAAGGCAAGAGTTTCTCATCAAAATCATTTTCAGTGAACTACCAACCAAATCCTTGTGTGCATTTAACCAGGTGCAGCCTCTTACCACTAAACAAGGAATCTATTGCATACCAGTATGTCGGCTTCACAGCTAGGTTCAGCAAGGTGAGCTGAGAGAAACAACTACAACTGCTGTGGACAGAAGTGTGCTAGCTAGATGAGACTGATCAAATATGCTATAGAAACCGGAGGTAAATTGTCACATTGTTTCACATACAAGGGGAGTGCCAGGCACTGAGTTGAGGCATTTGTGACACAATCACATAAAAAAAAAAAAAATGTTTAACTAGGCAAGTCAGTCAAGAACAAATTCTTATTTTCAATGACGGCCTAGGAACAGTGGGTTAACTGCCTGTTCAGGGACAGAACGACAGATTTGTACCTTGTCAGCTCGGGGTTTGAACTTGCAACCTTCCGGTTACTAGTCCAACGCTCTAACCACTAGGCTACGCTGCCGCAAAAGATTTAATAAACATTCAACTGATAGCACAACAAGGGGGATCTCAATAACATCCCTGGCTCAAGAAAATAATAATAATAATGGATTCAAAATGTGCATGTCCTATTCTGACAAGTCAATCATTTACAGGTCCAATTCCCTCAAACTATTGTCTCACCATACGGTCTTCTCTCATGTCAAAAGTTGGCAAGATCCATTCTGAAAGTGAAACCATTCTGTTATGGGCTGTGATGCATGGGAGCTAGATTTACTAGGCGTTAAAATGTCCTCCTCTAAAGCTATATTTTTACTCTTTGTTCAATTTTTTTGCCCTATGGAAATAGCACAGTTGCAAACACTTAGTAAGTCTGTCCAAATATTTGTATGGCTTGGAGACGCATACCTTTTTCCTTCCCCACATCACAAAATAAAAGATGTGGGTGAGGGATTTCTTCCACTCTCAGCTATGGGAGGCCCAGAGTACACCAACATACCACCAATCATTACAGACTATCATAGCTTCATTAAAGGACGGGGTACCTGTGATTGGGCCATTCTAATAAATGTACATTAGGCACCAAATTGAGGAAAACAGACTAAAACAGGGAGGAGCTACCTGAACTTGTCCAATAAGAAAAGCAAATTTCCATTTTCCGTTGCCAAAGAGTTTTGCTACGTTTTGCCCTAATTAATAAAATCATGATGTATTTAAAAGCCACCTAAAGGTAAAATGGCACAAACTGTCATTCTTGGTGCCATACAACAGCAGTAGTTTGTATTTCTCCATGTCTCCCTTCACCTATCAAAATAAAGTTGTGTTGCAAAGTCCAATGAGTCCCCCTTCCTCCCCCTAACCACAGATGAAATACCCTAACCACAGATGAAATTCACCAATCCCCATCCTAACCATAACTATTATTAAGCGGATAAAAATATTTGGGATTATATAAACTTTTTAAAAAAGCATCTCAGAGTAGGAGTGCTGATCTAGGATCAGGTCACCCGTCTATGTCATCTAATTCATTATGATCTAAAAGTCCAAATGTATCCTAGTTCAGCATTCCGAGAGGCTTTGAGAATACGGACCCTGACCATGGATTAGTGATTAGAAGCAGACTCTACCAAGTACCCACCCCCCCAGCCTTATTCTACTACAGTCCACCGTAGAGGTGGATCTTGGCAAAGGAGATGGTCTCATAGTAGTCCTTGTGGCCTTTCTCGTAGATGACGAAGATAAACTTCCTGTCCTTTGCGCCGCCGCTCGTAAGTGATGTCATACAGGAGTAGCCGCTTGGCCCCGCCCAGATCTGGACGGCCTTCTTCTCCCACGACGTGCCATTGGTTAGAGACCAGCGCAGGGTTAGGTTGACCCCTGGAAGAAAGGAAAGAGAGAGACAGAGAGGAAGGGAAAGAAAGCGAGAGGGACAGAAAGGTTGAAGGTGGAAGTAAAAAAGAATAACTCACCACTATTCCCCTTTCCCACCCATTCTGTCCACCAGAGGGCCCCAACCCAACCCCATAGTCCTTACTGTGAGTACTGTCAGCTGGGTTGGTGAAGTACATCACACCTTCCTTCTGCAGCGCCCCTGCCGCTACCACAGGGTCTATCAGGGTGGAGTCAAACAACAGCTGCTCCAAGGGTAGCGTCTCGCCCCCGTCCAGGCTGCGCACCACCATGCGGCAGCGGCAGTGGTAGTTGTTCTGGTTGCGCACGTTGATGACGATGCTACCGTCCTCCATCTCTACAGGCTACGGGGGGGGGGGGGGGGGGGGGGGGCAGAGATGAGTTTGATTGAGGAACTGAGGTGAGCCCGATCATGGCGTTTAACTGATAAAAGCTAATACGGTGTTTCTCAAGCACTTCTCATCAAGGGATACTGATGGTTGTGACTCAGATTAATTCATTTAAGTTGTCCTACAGGGACTTGCTACTATAGCTTTCCAGTCCCTGGTACAAAAAAAAGTTGAGGAACTGCATTGTAATCAGTATACAGCACTACTGCATAAAACCAGAACAAAAGCAATGGTAAGCCGTCATTTTAAATAAGATTTTTTATTTTACCTTTATTTAACAACTGTGACCTGGCCAAGATAAAGCAAAGCAGTGTGACACAAACACAGAGTTACACATGGAATTAACAAACATACAGTCAATAACACAATAGAAAAGTCTATATACAGTGTGTGCAACTGAAGTATGATTAGGGAAGGCAAGAAATAGGCTGTAGTGGCAAAATAATTACAATTTCGCAAATAAACACTGGAGTGATGCATGTGCACTGGGGTGCAAAGGAGCAAAACAAATATAAATAAAATAAATAACAATATGGGGATGAGGTAGTTGGTTGGGCTATGTACAGGTGTAGTGATCGGTAAGCTGCTCTGACAGCTGCTGCATAAAGTTAGTGAGAGAGATATGTCTCCAACTTCAGTGATTATTGCAATTCTTTCCAGTCATTGGCAGCAGAGAACTGGAAGGAAAGGCGGGCAAAGGAGGAGTTGGCTTTGGATTTTTTAAAGTTGGGATTTAATGGAATTGAAAATGTTAGAGTTAGTGGATGCTCTTTTTGTACAGAGCCAACAACAGCAGAGTATTGTTCAACTAAGGAATGGCATGATATATACACATTCTAAGGATTATGATTCAAAGGAACCCCCAGAAGGGTCATCCTTAGAAGGGTCATCCCCTGAAAAAAAACTAAGTATGTGGCTGTTACGTTAACCACGCCCCGATACCAAAGGAATGGTTCACCAATAAAAGGGGTGGCCATAAAGTCTCTGGTTCTTCATTTCAGCATATACCATGGATATTCATATACCATATCAGGACTCCGATACATCATGGGTACCAGACCCTAAGGACTCTATGCCTCACAGCCCTCCTTTCTACTCCCGCCAGGCAAGCCCCCCGACATGTACACAGCCTGAGGATGTGTTTGATGGGGTGGTCAGTACTATTTTTGTGGATACCATCAAGGCCTCTGTAGCCACACTTTTAGACGTGGTGATTGGAGAGTATATAAGAGAAAAATGCCATGGTTGTGAGATCAATCAGCCAACGAGGACCTCCGTGTTTATACGACCCACCGCGGTACTTCTTCAACCACTTTGAGGAGCTGGTGAAAAGACTGTGGTCCAGCCACTTTATACCATCGATGGGCAGAGCCCTGGAGTCTATGGGTCTTGTGCCATCTATTCCCAGGGTTTACGGTGTAACCGAGGCTTTCCTACATGAACTGAAGGAGGTGATCTACATACATGAAACCAGACATGCACTGTTGGACGACAACAAATACAAGGAAGCTTTGGTTTAGATATAAATCAATGTTGTTAGAGAGAATAAATACATTTTTTCTTTTGAGAGAATTTACAAATGTTATGCAGCAAATTACTGAAAATAAAGTGAACGATGTATCGCTCTACAAAACCCACAATACAGGCGTTATGCAGAGCGTGTGCTAAACATGGAGCAAATCATGAGTCATGTAAGACATACGGGGAAGACTCTACAATGGACACAACTGGTATCATGTCTTGTGGATGATTCTGAAGAACTAGAAACATCCTTGTCTAAGATTTTAGTTTATTTGTTGGAAACATTATTTAATTGTAACATGCATCATATTTGTTGTTTATATAACGGATGTATGCGTTTTAAAAATTCAGCATTATAAGACGGTAAATGTAAACCAAGTATACAAGGTGTTGCATGCATGGGTCATTGAGAAAATGGGTACTAATATCCTGGTACGTATCCTGAAGTGTATGGATACGTAATACTTGAAAACTTTTTGTTGCAAATATTTTTCTCGTTATTTGAAAGGGGCTCATTAATGTTATTGTACATCAGAGAGGCAAGAAGGATGGCGGAGCAGATGTTGAAAAACATTTATTCCACCCCCTCTAACCCAGGGTCGTTCGGGGGAAGGAGAGGTTCCAGAGAGCTATAGCCGAAGAAACAGGTAGCAGGTTAAGCGATGCTCAAGTGAATGATTGGCTAGCGGAGCTGGATGCTTCCATTCTGCATAAACCTGTGCGAAAACAATTTCCACTAAATAGAGTTTACTCATCCCGTGTCCCAGTTTCAGGCGGATTTACTTGACATGCAGGCCCTTGCAGACAAATATGACAGAAATTGATACATGCTAACGGTTATAGATATTTTCTCTAAAATAGTACTTGTAAGGGTCTTAAAAAAATAAGAGTGGGGAAGAGGTGACCCAGGCCTTTGACTCTATCCTGAAGGAAGAAGGAACACCCAAGAAAGTGCAGACTGACGGCGGTAAATAATTTAATAATAATATTGTACATTTCGCTACAGGTTTGGATTTGAAAGCTTCAGTTGTTGAACGCTTTAACAGAACTTTGAAGGAGAGGATGTGGAAATACTTTACAGCTCACAACACACATAGATATGTGGATATAGTTCAAGATTTAGTAAAGGGTTACAACTACAGCTACCATAAGAGTATACGGATGAATCCCTCTGAGGTCTCTTCTGAAAACTCTTTTCAAGTCTTTAAAAATCTGTATGGTTTGTTCCTTCGCCATAAGATTTTATTTTATTTTAAATTCATAGTGGGGGACTAGGTACGTATATCCAAGTTGAGGGGTGTTTGACAAAAAAATATGAGCAAGGTTACAGTGATGAGTTGTTCAGTTACCAAATGTCTATCACGTATACAAGTTAAAAGATTATGATGGGGAGCTTATAGAGGGTTCCTTTTATGAGAAGGAACTCCAGAGGGTACAGCTGGGTAAAGACAAAGTCTTTCACATGGAGGAGATTCTGGATCAAAAGAGAGAAAAGGGTCAAAAATGGGTGTTGGTCCATTGGGAAAAAAACTGGCCCCAAAAGTTCAACAGTTGTGTATTAGAGGACGAGGTGGTGGAGGCAGTGGGGGTTAACGTAAACCCTCATGCGTGATAAAAACACCATCATTCGAGTGTACACAGGAGTGCTTCATGGAGCACCGTGGATTTTACCTGACTCTCCCCAGTAACACGTTTGCAGATATATATGGGAATAACAATGTTCGAATTATACAACCAATTTTCCAAAGCCTATAGAGTTATCAGAGGCCTGGGAAGTAGGTCTCAGCGAGATTACATACCCCCATAGTTGGTATAATATCAAGGATAAGGACCGTGATTTTTTTTATTTCAAAAGGATATGGGAACACCCAACACTTATAAAACTTAAAAATGCTGATGGGGGTATAAAGACCAGCGGTAATTTAGCCTACATGTTGGGGATGAGTTACAATAAATGGACGTATGTGAAAGATAAATTATTCCCATTCCCTGCGGATATACATGCAGGGTTTTACAACATCTTTGTGTACACAGACATCATATCCTATCAAAAAGGTAGGAGACAGTTGTGTGCCCCTGCTGAGAACAGTTCATATAGAGGGAAAGGATGGTGATGTAGTCACTGTTAACTACGACAGTTATATTTCTTACCTGTGAGCAAGAAATATATTGAAAACATTCTGGTTGAGCTTAAAACGGATCAGAAAAAAATTATTGAATTTACTTATGGTAAAACGATTGTAAAACTCCCCTTTAGACCCTCCAAAAACGTCTCTACATATCTACTATATTATTAGTATTATATATATTTTTTTATAAACATAATACAAATACATTAAAATGGTTATGGTACACAACCACCATCTCGACCCTAACCGATATGTGTTGGTCAAGTGGGTAATGGGTTACCCGGTTATCATGGATCCCCTACCATGTATGGTTCGGTGATTGGAGGCATATTTCTTAACCTCTCTAGGATGGTTTAACAGTTTATGAAGAGAGGTCTCAGCATAGCCAAACCACATTTAAAATCAGCGGCAACAAATATTGTGAGGTTGTAGCCAATGCTATGGCGGCTCGGGTCTTATGCTGTTGTCTCGAAGACCAAAAAAGAGACCTCCGGGTATAAGGCGCAGGCCGGGCCTTAAAAAGAGGAGGTTAACCTTTAAAAGAAACTCAGTAAGTCAAAGACGACGTTAAGTGAGGTCTGGACCAAAAACGTCAAAAATAATACTCAGAAGTATTTTCTAAAAGAAAAGCAACATGTCTCTTTTACACTGCATGTCCTCTGAAGCTATAAAGACAGAGCTCAATCTTTTTATTGCATTTAGGCCTCAAAGTGACCAAAAGAGATACTAATATTGCAAATGATGCCCAAGTGAGTCTCATTAATTACCCCTTGGCCACCATCTTCTCCCAAGTGGATGTGACTTTGGGTGAACGCCTTATCAGTCAAAGCAGTGCCACCTATCCTTATAGGGCTATCCTGGAATGTTTACTAAACTACTCCGAAGACACTCTGAAGACAATTCAGCGCCGGGCTGTTTAGCAAGGATACTGCAGGAGCATCTATGGAAGACAGACCCCAGCACAGGTGAAAACAAAGGACTGGAGGCATGTGCTCACTACTGTGTGGAATCTCGAGAGAGAGTTTAATCTTCTAGGGCCTATTCAAGAACGTTTACTCTTAAACTCGGTTGATTTAAGGCTAAAATTAACCAGGGCCAAGGATGAGTTTTGTCTGATGTCTGCCCAAGATGATAACTTTAGTTTAAAAGTGTTTGGGGCTACCCTTTTTATTTAAAAAAAAGTGTCTATCTCCGGTCGTTCATCTGGGTCATTCACAGGCTTTGATGAAAGGAAATGCCCTTTACCCTCTCCAAAGATTTACCATGAAAACATTTAGCATACTGGAGGGAAGTAGAATCTGTAGTCAAGAAAACCTGTTTCTAGGCCTGTTTCTAGGCCCGCTAGCTACATGGTTATAGGCTTGGTTGATCACGCCTCTAATATAGGCAGCTTACATTAAAAATACGTTTTAATTCTCAACATTTCAATGCAGAGTATGTAGCGTCAGGACGGCCGTCAGGTCCTTGTTAAGGCTTTCCAACCACAAATTAATAACATATCGGTGTGAGAATTTTACAATCTATTCCTGGCTACCGGGAGGTATCTAAAATATCTCTCTTTACCTATTGACAGAAATTATTTTGCAGAGGGTTACACATTGTATGTGTTCGATTTATCACCTGATGATGACACCTCAGGAAATCTGTCTGTGGTGTCCCAAGGTAACCTCAGGCTGGAAATGCGTTTCCGTACACCTTTAGCTTGTACAGTTCGTATGATTGTTTATGCACCCTCTGATTCAATCTTGGAAGTTAATGCCCGAAGACAAGTCTTAGTGGATTATTATTATTAAGATGTTAAGGATCGTTGAGCAAAAACATGAATACCCACGAGCTAGAAGGTCTACCCACGAGCTACCCACGAGCTAGAAGGTCTCATGAGCCGCTTGATTGGAAAACAATTGTGGAGTATGGGCTTGTGATGAACTACCTATTGAGAAATGGAAGGAGCGACCGGCCATGTCTATTGTCAATACCCATCCTAAACACATGCCGGGTGAACATTGGCTAGCTGTGACATTAGAAGATGAAGGAGGAAGAAAGATCTCAACTCTTTTTGATTCCTACGGCTTTTCCCCCCCAGATTTTCACATTTCCCCACATCTATTAAACAGTTTTTTGACCAAAATTGGATCAAAGATCTACTACAGCATCAAACAAGTACAAGATAACATTTCCACTACATGTGGTCAACACTGTGTATTCTACCTATGCCAAAGAGCCAGTGGAGTTTCTTTTGAAGATGTTATGTCTCTTTATAAATGATGATTTAAGAATTAATGATAGCGCCGTAGATTGTTTTGTTAGAAAATATCAAAAGTGTTCAAGTATGTGTCCTTTAAGACCCTGTAATCAAGGTGTATGCTCACGTCAAATGTTTAAAGAATGTCACAAAATGTTAAATTGTATATTTTTTTCAAATAAAATGTATTGATTTTAATCAAAAGTAATTCAAAAGTCTAACCACCCATACGTTCAGGGGTGAGGACTCACCCATCATTGAGTTATCAGCCCTTTCAAAGGGGGAAGGGGTTGATAGAACATCTTTAGGGGTGCTGTAGCTCTTCGAAGGGTTTTGTTTTAAAGTTTGAATCTGTTGAAGAAGCTTATAGTTTGGTAGACCTGAAAGGGGAATGTTGAGGATTGCCAGGGCTTTAAGAAACTGATGCCACCCAAGAGGTCTTCTGTCATCAGAAATCTTGTGGGCTGCTGTGGTACTTAAGCAAGTCCATCAGAACACACCTCTGCAACTGTTCCATGAGTGTGTTCAGTTCAAGTCGACCATAGGCCGTGGTAAATGCGGCAAGAAACACATTTGCATTACCCTGGGGTAGAACACACTTCTTGTTACGTCTCCATTTCACCAGGGCAATGTCTTGACTCAAGAATGAAAAACGTGAAATTTCGTATTGGTCCGAAAAAAACAAATTCCATAAATTCTTCGGGACCCTTAACGATCGACGTTGTTAGCATATTGCTTCTCTGGGATAGTTTGCCTCAAAGCGAGTTTAAATACAATTTTGACAGATTTATTTTGGTTTTGTTGACCTCTATTCTGTCAGAGTCAAGACGTATACCTTCTCTGTCGTGATAGTCCTGAATGTACTTGTCTTTGCTCTCTTGATCAGTGACCGATGCAGGATACCCCAAAGCCATTTTCTTGCATCTCAAGGATGTCTTGATGTACTCCTTAAAAAGAGTGTCTGATTTCCAGGAACAGTTCCACACTTCAAAGATTTTGGCCACAAGATACCCCTTCTCTAGAGCTTTAGAGAATTCAACGGTGACCCATACACCTGTCAGGGCTCTTTCTTGATCTGAATTATCACAAGGCTTTTCCTGGTTGTTGTTTTCACTGCAGGTGCAAAAGGGGAAATCAAAAATTTCCTTGAGGTCCCTTGTAAGGCAACACTGGCAGAAACAACCCCCAGGGAGGGTAAAAAGTTGCTTTAAATCAGACCAAAATAGTTTTGTAGTAAGTCAACGTCACGGTGAATAATTTCAGGATGACCCATAGGATAACAAGAGGAACTCATTACATGAGGATAAGGGGTGTAAAATCTACATATCCCATTGTCTCATAGGGTTGCGCTACATACCGTAATGTCAAAGCATTGGTACGACCTCCATACAAGGCCTGCCGGGGTTCCAAGAGTTCTGGTGTGTCAAAGCTGGAAAGGAAAGCTCGAACATGAGGATCAGACTTTGAGTTATGTCTACTCGTGCGCCCACATCTCATTCACTTTCAACCCATAAGTAGCCTGTAAAAATTCCAATTTGTCTTGGATCTCCTGGTACATATCCCCAAAAGTATTTTGGGTAAAGACACACATGGCCTGGGGCACAAAGCAAGATTTACAACCGTGGAAGAAACAACCGATGTCTCAACACCGTCAATCTCTGTGTATCCATTTCCGTGATACAGGCCAATTGCCTTCCCCCCACTATTCAAAGCATGTTGAATAAAAATGTTTTTATCCTGGGCCAAGTACTCCAACCATTGAATGGACCTGCTAGAGTATGACTTGAATTGTCGTCGGTAGTTGTCAGGCGATGGAATAGCTATAGATGCTGGGAGGTAAAAAGTGTGTACGATAGGTTTTCATGCATGCCGATGCAATAGTTGTACAACTCCAGGGGTCAATCCCGGCATCTTTGATGACCTCTTCTCTGAATCTGAGGCATCCGTCACGCAGTATAACCACATCATTGTCACAGAATGACTCGGAAATCAAATGGTATGACGACATACTGTCTCATACCAAGTCATGAATCTCTCTCTCTTTGGGAGACATTTGATCACACCCGTATATTTCGGGGCTGGGATAAGATCCAATATAATGTAGATTCTCCTCAGATGTGACGAAATGAGGAAATCAACCTTTCACAGAGTTTTCAAAACCCAAGGCCTCAGGCATTTGAGCCAATCTCATGGGTAAGAAACTTAAGCTGGCAATGCATCTCTGGTTGAAGGCGGGGTCTACAAAACAAGATTTTACTACCTTGCGCTATGACACTGGGTGCAACGCCTTGTTGTATCAAGATGTTCAAAAGAAGATAGGAATCATAGGCTCTAGGATTGTACTGGGGTTGTAGGCTCTAGTTTCTGTACTGGGGTTTTCTGAAGTGTTTTAGAAAGCATCGGGTCCCTCTGCCGAACAATCGGGTCCCTCTGCCGAACACTTTTCAGCCTTGAAAGTCATGGTAGATACAAAAATAGGCAAATAGGCAGATTGATGATTAGTCTCAAAATCATAAAACACATTTCTCTGAATGTTCATCTTCAGCCAAGGGCTGAATATAGCACTCGTGGGGCATTTCTTGAAACAATCCAGTGTCTCTGCTTTTCAAAGGCCCATTACAGATTGGGCAATGTATGATCCCACACACTAGAGGTTTAGGGTTGTCTATTTTAAGGTTGTAATTGCAATGGCATTTTGGACATTTCTTGTTAATGCCTTGGGGTGCTATGTTTCAATTTTGTGTTTTTCGTAAGAGTAGGCCGAACGACATGTGCGTTGACAATCCGCACAGGGTGTTAGGTTTAAGGGTTGCATCGGACGTTTTTCACCCTGACATACTGAACAGTTATAACGACAAGAGTGGTACAAAACCACAACAAAAAAATATTTTACCTTTATTTAACTAGGCAAGTCAGTTAACAAATTCTTATTTTCAATGACGGCCTAGGAACAGTGGGTTAACTGCCTGTTCAGGGGCAGAACGACAGACCTTGTCAGGTTGGGGATTTGAACTTGCAACCTTTCGGTTACTAGTCCAACACTCTAACCACTAGGCTACCCTGCCGCCCCAATCTTGATGTTCAGAGAATTTTCTAATTCGACTACGTCAGAGAAACCCACAGCCTCCTGTATACCTAAACCGACGGCATTTTGGAGCTCCCTAGCCTTTTGTAAAGCCTCTAGATCAGTACATCCAGGGTTGAGTAAATGTGATAGGCATAACTGATTACCATGATTGTTAACGTTTATGAGGTATTGCTTCTTATCGTTTATGATTTCTGATTGCATGAGACTATCAAGTTTCCTTCTCTGACCCCCTCCACCTAGGGTTTGGAGTACTATTTGTACAAAGACTTCTAGGGTCCTATCAGCTATGATGGCTGAATTAGATTGAACAAGGCGTTCCAGCAGGGCTATAAATTGTTCAAGATCTGCTTCGCCATTGGGTAAAACAAGAGACCCTGTGTTTTGCATACTATCTCCAGATATTTCAAGTTGTAAAACAGACATCACGAGGTTCGGCATAATCTGTAGCCCTTTCTAAAAGTTCTCAGAGAGTATTCAAAATCATCACATTAAAAAAACTGCATTAATCAAGGTTCTGATTCATCCATGTGAAATTTTTAAAAACTGACGAATCTCTGTATTACCGAATTTATTGCGGTACACAACATGAACACTTCTATCAATACCATCGCCACTGATTTATTACACGATTTCAAAAAGGCTTTATGGTGAAAGCAAACCATGCGATTATCTGAGGACAGCACCCCTTGAAACAAACACAGACAATCATATTTCATCCCGCCAGGCGCGACACAAAAGTCAGAAATAACGATATAATTCATGCCTTACCTTTGAAAATCTTCTTTTGTTGGCACTCCAATATGTCCCATAAACATCACAAATGGTTCTTTTGTTTGATTAATTCCGTCGTTATATATCCAAAATGTCCATTTATTTGGCGCGTTTGATCCAGAAAAACACCGGTTCCAACTCACGCATCATGACTACAAAATACCTAATAAGTTACCTGTAATATTTGTCCAAACATTTCAAACAACTTTCCTAATACAACTTCAGGTATTTTTTTTACGTAAATAATCGATACAATTTAAGACGGGATAAATTGCGTTCAGTTCCGGAGGAAAACAAAGTGGAGCGTGCTTTCAGGTCAAGCGCCTCTAACAAACAGCACGCTTCACTCTACCTTCGTTCTGAACAGGGCTACTTCTTCATTACACAAAGGAAAAACATCAACCAATTTCTAAAGACTGTTGACATTCAGTGTAAGCGATAGGAACTGCAAGCATATTTCTAGTAAAACGGGCTTCCCATATAAAACTAATTGAAAACAGATTGACCTCAACAACAAAAAAATTCCCTGGATGGACTGTGCTCGGGGTTTCGCCTGCCAAATAAGTTTTGTTATACTCAGACATCATTCAAACAGTTTTAGAAAATTCAGAGTGTTTTCTATCAAATACTACCAATTATATGCATATCCTAGTAGCAGGCAGTTTACTTTGGGCACCTCAGTCATCCAAACTTCCGAATACTGCCCCCTACTCCGAAGAAGTTAGTGTGTATGGGGGGAGGGGGTTGAAGATGTGTGGGGGTTGTTGAAGACGTTGTGCTCGCATTCATTTGGTTAATTAAGGATATGAGTTCAGGGGGTACCTGTGATAACAGGTGTTCATGTGTTTGGGTTATTGATGGGGAGGTTGGCCCTAAAGCATTAATTTGGTTAATTAAGGATGTGAGTTCTTCTGGCATTCTAGAAGTAGCCATGTTACATACAGTTATTAGCGCTTGTTTGGGCGTTTTTTAAAATCAGATTGTTGTTTAACAAGCGGGGCGTTGTTCTATGCCAGAAGGATAGATCTTGACTGTATTGACGCCTCAGTAAAGCAACCATACGTTTGTGTAGCTGAACCTCTCTGGCTTTTAGAGCCCTGTAAAAGGCTGTGAGAAACCTATCTTGACGATCTATTTCAGGATCTGGGTCCTCATTGAGAATATCTTCAATGAATATTGTTTCTACCTCAGAATTGACTGTTGGCCGCTTCATACATCAACACATCGTCTTCCTCAGCCTTGTCATTGACAGTGTTGAAATTATCAGGTTTCGATGTTTTACTATGTATGTCCTGGGCGCCCTCTTCCTCTCGACATATTGGGCCTTCTGTGTCGGTATACACCTGGGAGGAGTCTGAAAGAAAAATATATACAAAATAGTGTATTAAAAATAAAATCTATATTATATAAAAATGTCAATTTCAAATACATTTCAGATATATTAATATATTAACACAGTTCTCACTGTTAGGCCTTGGGGTTTAGTTAAATTACCTCTGGTTGTTTGACGCCTGCTTTTCTGAGGAATCCTCGATAATGGGGTTCCTATCCCTATGTCCTCTGGCTTTGTAGATTCTGTATGGTTTGTATAGCCATCATTGGAGTCTGAAAAAAAAGTGACTTTTAAAAAACAAACATTCTATCAAAAAATGTATAACTAATAAAAAATGTAAAAAATTATAACGGGTCATAACGTATCCATAGAGAGCGTGCTCTTGAATCCAATCGTTTTCAGACCAGTCGCCCTTCTCGGGCCGGGGTGATTCTGCGCGGTGCACTTGTGCCAAAGTATCATGATGCGCCTTAGGTGCTAGATTATATAGCGATTGGGTGGAGTTTTCTGGGGGTGTGTATCTGTGTGTTAAATCTGTGCTTCCTGTGTTTGGAGTTATGGGAAAGCCGGCCGTACAGAACGGTAGAATATCGTCGGTTTCAGCGCCCCCGAAGTCGTTCATAGGTAGAGTCCATATTTCCTTGGGTATTCTTGTTTAGGTCTCTGTCCCCTGTAAACACAAGATTAGCTTTTTAAAATAGTGTACACACTTTTGTTTAATGCTTAATATATGAAGATTATTACACCTTTTTATTTTTTGGACTTACGTCGAAAATAGCTTGAGGCCGTAGGGCTGCGTAAAGAAGAACAGGCCCCCGTTTGTTCCTCTGAATCCTCATCATGGATAGTTAGTCATCATGTTGGATGATCCAAATCAATTATTCCCGGTAGCAGCTGTGTAAATGTCAGGTATCCTATAGACAATTTTAAATAATATAAAAATATATTTATACGAAATAAATATACACTATTTTAACATTAAAAAAATACTTACATTTGACATAAAAACATACCGGAAAATTCGATGTCCTCCACTTTTAGAATATCTGTAAAAACCATATATAAAACAACAGTTTAATATTTGAGGAAACCTTATTAGAGAGAGAGAGAGAGATCCAAACAGTGCAGTAATTTCTAACAGGTAATATCAAACATCTCCCACAAACTACCTAACGCACACAAAATCTAATCTAATATATTATTATTTCCACATCCTCACCTTCAAAATTCTCCATGTGTAAAGGCTGTGTCCTGACTGAGCCAATGTATGGAATGAACTTACAGACCAGGGCATTGTTTGTTGGTCCCTCACCCATCCTGGGGAAAGAACACCTGTTTTTTTCTGGAGACAACCTATGTGCAAATAACCCCCTAGTGTTGATATTGTTCAGAAAAAAAACATTGTTTTTAAACCTTAGGGGGTGTCTAGGCCTATTCTATTGTGGTTGTGGGGTTTGACTGTTGCTCCCTCCATCCTTGGGAAATAACAAATGCTGTTTTTGGAGACACCCTGTGTGCAAAGGACCCCATAATGTTGAATTGTTTCATACACAATTGCAGAGACACACACACACACCGAAAAAAAACAACATTGTTTTGAAACACACCTCTTTCCCAGAAGCCTTTTAAACATGTTATAATTAGTTAAACAATTTTACTAGGCAATATTTAACCATGCCAGAAAGTTTTTATACACAAAAAAATGTTATACAACAGATATAGTATTACCGCACAGTACCACATTTTAATACCCTTTAAATGCTTAGATTTATAACTGTCTGTTGTAGGAAAGACTGTATTCATATAAAATAAGGCCTTTTGATTATTTGGAAGATTCTCTAGGTGTGGTTGACTGTTGATTCCTCCATCCTCGGAAAAAACACCTTTTGTTTTTGGAGAACCTATGTGCAAATGAGCCCTAGTGTTTAAAACAATGTTAAGAAAAAAACATTGTTTCAACACACAACTGCAGAGAAAGACACATACACACACACCTCTTTCCCAGAAGCCTTTCTGAGACCGAAAGAGAGAAAAAAACTAAGATTACTTTCGTTAAAGGTGAGATACAATTTTAAAACCCTTTATTTAATTCTAAATCTTTAGTACAAACCTTTTAAACATGTTATAATTAGTTAAACAAGTTTACTATTTCTTTCTTACAGAAAAAGGGGAGGCTCTATGTTCAACCATCACATCCATCAGTCTCTAAATCCCCGTTTTTGGGGTCTGACCGGTTCAGACAGTTTTCTTTCCCTGGATAGATCAAAACGTCTTGCCTTTAGGCCCTGGGTCTGTCTTAGGGATAGAAGCACCCAGCAGCGTAATTGTTCACGATGTTGGAAAAGATTTTCCAGCTGTTTCATCATGTGATAATGTGACAATGTGATAATTGCCCCACGTAAAGCTAAAGACTGGCACAAAATAGTTGACCTCTGTTCAGGCTTTTGAAAATGCATACAACCTAACTGATTTGGTTGCATTGGAACTATCGAATTGGGCACAAACTAAAATTGTCACTTTGGAGTCTGGACTATACGCCAATGAAGAGATTCTTATGGCTTTCAAATCATCGCGCCAGCAGACTTCCTCTTCCAGTGCGTACCCAGGCAGGGTTGTCCCACTCAGGGCCTGTTCGATCTGGCATAGCCCCAGCCGTATCTTAAGCCATTCTCTCATCCGCAGCGCAGGAGAAAAACTCCCTGCGTTTGTTTGAAAAAGGGTGCTGTGGCCGCTGTTTGTGAAAATCTTCACCGTCACTCATATCCAGCACTCCATTAAAACAATCAGGGTCTTCCCAAAGAATGTCTTCGGTGGTTTTGTCATTGTGTTCTTGACACGAGGAACACAGTACACCTACAATTTGTCTAGGAGACATGTTTAACCTCTCTAAGGTATGCTAGCGTCCCACCTGGCCAACATCCAGTGAGACTGCAGAGCGCCAAATTCAAATACAGAAATACTCATTATAAAATTAAGAAAAGATACAACTATTAAACATAGTTTTAAAGATTAACTTCTTGTGAATCCAACCACTTTGTCAGATTTCAAAAATGCTTTATGGTGAAGGGCATACCTTACAATTATTTGAGAACATAGCCCAGCAGACAAATCATTACAAACAGTAACCAGCCAAGTAGAGTTACACAAGTCAGAAATAGAGATAAAATGAATCCCTTACCTTAGATGATCTTCATATGATGGCACTCAGAAGACATTCATTTACTCAAAAAATGTTCCTTTTGTTCGATAAAGTCTCTTTATATCCAAAAACCTCAGTTTTGTTCATGCGTTTTCTTCAGTAATCCACAGGCTCAAACGCAGTCAAAACAGGCAGACAAAAAAAAAAAAATTGTATCCGTAAAGTTCATAGAAACATGTCAAACGATGTTTATATTCAATCCTCAGGTTGTTTTTAGCCTAAATGATCTATAATATTTAAACCGGACAATAACGTTGTCAATATAAAAGGTAAACAAGAAAGGCACTCTCTCGGGATTGCGCATGTAAAAGCTCTGTGACACGTCAGGGTCCACTCATTCAGACTACTCTTACTCCCTCATTTATCAGAACACAAGCCTGAACATTTTTCTAAAGACTGTTGACATCTAGTGGAAGGCATAGGAACTGCAATTTGAGTCCTAAGTCAATGGATACTGTAATGACATTGAATAGAAAACTACAAACCCCCCCAAAAAACTATATATGATATATGCATATCATATCTTGTGGGCCCGAGTAGCAGGACGTTTAATTTGGGCATGCTTTTCATCCAAAATTCCAAATGCTGCCCCCTACGCTAGAGAAGTTTATTTCCTCTTTAGTGTCCTGGGTTTATTTTAATTAAAATGTTTAGTGTTCTGGGGTTTATCAAGGTCGCTTGTAGTGTTCACAGCTCTTACTTATACTGCGACTGTCCAATACATTACGACATCACGGTTTTCATATACAACAGTTCCTTACAACAGGGGTGGCCAATGTGTTCAAACACATTCCACAGTTCAACGAGGTCACTTCACATCAATCATCATGACAGCTTTAAGCTTTAACATAAACAGATGCACTATCTGGTTAAATAAACACTCACTCGAGAGCGTGAGAACGGAAGGACAGGATGTACATATATATGGGCGTAACCACGTGACCCATAAAATAGGTCATAAATCACTCGTTTGACAGATGCCGTCTACTGTATTCTCTCTTCCACATATTCTAAATCAGAACCGTCCAGAGTAGAGATCCTAGGCGGGCGGGCAGGCAGGTGTGGGCAGCGATCAGTTGAAGAGCATGCATTTAGTTTTACTTTCATTTAAGAGCAGTTGGAGGCCACGGAAGGAGAGTTTTATGGCATTGAAACTCGTCTGGAGGTTAGTTAACACAGTGTCCAAAGAAGGGCCAGAAGTATACAGAATGGTGTCGTCTGCGTAGAGGTGGATCAGAGAATCACCAGCCGCAAGAGAAACATCATTGATGTATATATTTGTTATTAAAGGACTTGCCTAGTTAAATAAAAGGTGAAATAAAATAAGTATGAAACAGACTAGTAAAACTAGAGGGTTGCCTAATGGCAGAAGAGGCTGGTGGGAGGATCTATAGGAGGACAGGCTCATTGTAATGGCTGGAATGGAGTTAATGGAACATAGTCAAACGTAGTTTCCATAAGTTTGATACCGTTCCATTAATTCCATTTCAGCCATTACAATGAGCCCGTCCTCCTATAGCTCCTCCCACCAGCCTAATAACTACACGGCTATTGTACTGTGTGCCATCCATTCCTTCCTGCTCACTCCCTCCCTGGTTAGCTTTACCTGGCACTCATCTGGGTTGAAGTCCAGGGCTTGTTTGGGCTGGTTGTAGGGGATGCTCTTTAGCGCGGCGCCATTCCTCCAGTTTCGTCCGTGATCGTCACTCAGAATGCAGAAGACCCCGTCACCCTCCAGGGTGCCATGTCCACACACCACCAGACGCCCCTTAGCAGGAGGGTAGTGCTTCTGTGAGCAGAGACATGGAGAGACAGTCAAAATAGTGTACTCTGTCAAAGCACAACAGTTCAATCAAAACGACTGACCTTAGTAATAAATATTGGGGTCAATGCACCAAGGTTTATTATTATACGCAATATAAGGGTTAGTGTTATGATGATAGAAATTGGCCTCATAATTGACAACACAAAAGTAGGCTACAAAAGTCAGCAATGTGATCACAAGGAATGAAATATAAAAGAGCTCTCGTCATAGGTCGGTAGAGAAGGCAAATAAAGAGGGGGAAACTACAATTAATTAAAATATAAAAATAGCAACATGCAACCATTTCTATGATTTCACTGAGTTACAGTTCATATAAGGACATTCAGTTAATTGAAATAAATCCATTAGGCCCTAATCTATGAATTTCAAATGACTGAAGAAAAAAAAAGGATATGCATCAGTTTGTCACAGACACCTTTAAAAAAATAATAATAATTTTAAAAAATTAAGAGGTAGGTGCTTGGATCAGATAACCAGTCTGTTGTGACCACCCTTTGCCTCTCCTCCAAATAGAGTTGATCAGGCTGTTGATTGTAGCTTGTGGAATGTTGTCCCAGTGCTTTTTAATGGCTGTGCGAAGTTTCTGGATATTGGGAGGAACTGGGACATGCTGTCGTATACGTCGGTCCAGAGCATCCCGAACATGCTCAACGGGGGACATTGTCTGGTGACATTGTACGGCCCAGGGACGAAGTTCTTGACCCCCAGCTGGACCGAGAGGTTCCTTGGTGGGCTCCAGCTGAGTCCGTCGTCCATGCTCTCCACCAGCATTATACTGGCGGGGTCACACTGGTACTGGTGGAAGCACAGAGAGTAGATCACTATACAGCCCATGGGAGAACTGAGCCATTTTTAGCTTCCAGGACTTGTGTACAGAAGATCCTTGAGACATGGAGCCGTGCATTATCATGCTGAAACATGATGTGATGGTGGCGGTTGAATGGCACGACAATGGGCCTCAGGATCTCGTCGCAATTGTGTTTGTTGTCCATAGCTTATGCCTGCCTATACCATAACCCCACCATGGGGCACTCTGTTCACAATGTTGAGATCAGCAAACCGCTCGCCCACATGACACCATACACAATGTCTGCCATCTGCCCGGTACAGTCAGTTACAACACCAAACTGCAGTCAGGTCAAAACTCTGGTGAGGACAACGAGCATGCCGATGAGCTTTCTGACAGTTTGTGCAGAAACTATTTGGTTGTGCAAACCTACAGTTTCATCAGCTGTCCGGGTGGCCGGTCTCAGACGATCCTGCCGTTAAAGAAGACGGATGTGGAGGTCCTGGGCTGGCGTAGTCACACGTGATCTGCGGTTGTAAGGCCAGTTGGACGTACTGCCAAATTCTCTAAAACGATGTGATTAACATTCCATTCTCTTGAAACAGTTCTGGTGGACATCCCTGCAGTCAGCATGCCAATTACACTTGGGCATCTGTGGCATTGTGTTGTGTGACAAAACTGCACATTTTAGAGTGGTCTTTTATTGTCCCCAGCACAAGGGGCACGTGTACTGATCATGCTGTTTATCAGCTTATTGATATGCCACACCAGACAGGTGGACGATTTATCTTGGCAAAGGGGAAATACGCTTTTTGTGCGTACAGAACATTTCTGGGTCCTTTTATTTCAACTTATGAAACATGGGACCAACACTTTATATGTTGTGTTTATATTTTTGTTCAGTGTATATGTATTAATTAAATTAACTATATAAATTGACTCTAAGAGCGAGAGGAAGAAGGGGAGATGAAGAGAAGTCTGAAAACCTTGGATGATGGTGACCCACCTGAATGCCGAAGCCGGGCCCAGGGACGAAGTTCTTGACCCCCAGCTGGACCGAGAGGTTCCTTGGTGGGCTCCAGCTGAGTCCGTCGTCCATGCTCTCCACCAGCATTATACTGGCGGGGTCACACTGGTACTGGTGGAAGCACAGAGAGTAGATCAGTAGCACAGACCCAGTCTCCTCATCCACCACCACTGAACCGAGGTTCAGTCCGTCAGCCAGGACGCCATCGTTTACTATGAAGGTGGTGGGAGACCACGTGGCACCTAGGGTGGAGGGGAGGTATAGAGGAGGGAGAGAGAGAGACAGAGGGAGGAGGAAAGTATCAGTCATAAGTAGAGTGCTGTAAATAAAAAAAATGCACAGGAGTGAAGATTCACTGATAAAAAGCCATGTCAATTCAAATATGTGTATGAGTGTCTGTGTTTCTCTGTCCTGTCTCTGTCTGTCTGAAATGGGAATATTTAACATAACAAAAGTTCATATTTAATTTAGAGTGAACACAATGTTTAGCATATTTGGAGTTATTGTAATACATAATTTCCAGGGTTCCATTTTTGACACTCAAGGTGCAGGCTGATGGTCACTAGACTTGTTATGGATTATTCTCATATCTGTTGATAGTGGTTGATGCCAGACTGGAGGCCGCCGGGTTCCAAAACGAATGCAATCAACTTTTACTCTGTGCAAAATACGCCTATCCGGGCACCTGGGCCAGATAAATCAAATCCCCTCAAAAACTGCAGTCCAAGACAGTCCAAGCAGTTCTTGCATGAGAAATGGCTTTTTGCTTAGAAGCTAGCTTTTTGACCATTTTAATTGAAAACAATCACAGTAAGGTACTTCAATTGTTACCAAGAAATGATTTGATAACCAGATAAAAACAGATCCACTTTGCCTTTAAGAGAAGATTTGCAGCTTTGATTAAAAAAAAGGTCCAATGTAAGTTCTTTTTTTTTAAATCTCAATATCAAAACAGCTCTTACATTGAAAGGGTATTATCATAATTATTCTAACATCAGTGTGGAAATATATATAAAACAGGAAAATCAAGTTTATCTACAATGGGTATTTAAGACAGAAGAGCCTGATCAGAGAAGGCCAGTTAGACATTTTCTCTGCTCTGTGCTAGAAGAGTCTTCCTGTTGCAGCTTGTAATAAACAAGTTTTATTCATTTTATCTGCAACTGCTCTCCTTTTTGTTCACCTGGAATTTCCTATTAGAATTATTCCTCACAAAATCCAGACAAATAAAATACCATGATTTGGGGGATTTTCACAAAATGTAATTCATAGAATATTCATTTTGAGGAAGGATTGTTGACATATATCTAAAAGCATAATTGACCAATAATGACTCAAAGTTGGCATATTTATGTCATATTGACCGTACCCAGGCCTCCTTTAACCCACTCCATAGTGTTTACTCTGTAGGTGCTACAAAGCATACAGTGGTGTCATATAACGCTTTACCGTTTGCTCTGTATTATGAGTGCTATTTTGATTCTAAAATGTTTTTGAAACATTCATTTATGAAAATTGAAAAATATAAACATGAATATTGAAAAAATAAAGTGTTTGATTTTGCAAAATGTTTCATATGTTGTTGAACGTAATATACTCTACGGACATATCAAAGTTCCAGAGTGGGATCTCTGATACTTTTAGAGTTATGATCCAATTTGTAAGCAGTAACAGAGTAAGGGCAGCAGTGAATTGTGGACCACAACCAAACCCCTCACTGTTTTCCAACGTGAGCAACTATTGGGCAGAACAGGCCGGGTTGGCATAGATTGTTGACAACATATATTTAGTCTCCAATGTTTTTTGAAAACAAATAAAATTTGCACAATGTGCACTTGGTGTCTGTCACATGCATCGTTACAGTCGTTGCTTACATGAAAATAGGTAAAAACACCTCAAAACAAGACATGGTATCAAGAACAAGATAAAACTAGCTGAAACGAGCCAATTACAATTCCCCACATCGCAGGTTCTCATCATTGTTATGTCAGTAAATCAATTAGCCCATGTCAGCAAAAAATGTTTTGATTGGTAAGTTATCTAAACTTGTAGTAACCATGGTTGAATTACCAAATGGGGGGGCACCATTGACCATCAGATAGCATATTAAGAACTGCAAGTTCTCTCCTCCCTATGGCAAAATGTGTACAGTTGCAGGAAATTATCTGTAAAACTGCACATTTTTCTCTCCGCCCCATAACAAAATTAGTAGAATTACATGAAATTAGTTATAATTTTGCTAAATTCTCTCCACCTCATGGCAAAATGTGTAGAATTGCAGCAAACTTGCTTTAAAACTGCAACAATCTCTCCACACCCAATGGCAAAATGTGTAGAATTGCAGGATTTGTTTTGCTGTCAAAATCCTTGCTGACTGCATGTGTGGGAATGGATGTGGGTACGCAGACATGCGAGCCACTGTGGCCCCTCACGAGGAGTTCAATGTTGCCCATCCCTGCATTGCACTGTGTCTGTCTGTCTGCTCTCTCTGCCTGCCTACCTCTGTCTGTGGACCGTCGCATGGCAAGGAACTTGGCCCCCACGTCACTGGCGGACTTCTTCCGGGCCTCAGCGAAGGCCAGCAGACTGCCCTTGGGGGTGAAGGAGAGCAGTGGGATCCGGTAAGTGTCCACCTCTCCTGCCCCGCCCCTCACCCACAGCAACTGCTCATCATAGACCAGGGGGTCAATCTGGGAGAGAGAAAGAGAGACTTAATTTGCCTCACTGCTTGGCAGATGTAGCCACTTGCCAAGTTAGGCCAGGTGAAACTGAGTGGGCAGAAAGCGAACCTCCAAGTTCCCTCTTGGAAGAAGCTTGGATTTTAGTCAACAAGAACTGCGGAGAGAGACCATTATAAAAAAAGACAGCATGAGACAGTGACAGAACAAGATCAACAGGATGTGTCCATAAAATCATTCTCTGTGCCATCCAAGTTCACTAATGTAAACCCACACCCCTGTAATGTCAAGTGCCATGATCCTTCAGAACAAGTGTTACTCTTGTTCACATACCGTGTGCCACCAATTCAGCAAGTGAACTCATCTGCTATTAAAAACACAGGATGGATTACTAAATGTAGAGGTGCAAGAGGTTGTTGGATTGTTTTGGTCGCTGAGCTTTGCAATGGCCTGCTAGTGCAAACTTACAGCGCAAGTCTATTGCAGTGTTGATAACAGCTCTTGCACCACAACTTTCTCACACCCAAAGTCATTATACTGCTATGTTTTCTTGCAGTAAACAATCTACAAAATGGATTGGCTACATCTTGCAAAGCTGTGTAGAATTCTGCACTGTATAGGAGACGTCACACTCAAGCCTACACAGCAAAGCCACAGGAAGTAGGGATGCTGAGGGTGATAAGGCACCCCTTGAGAATTCAGAATAATAATAAAAACATTCATACAAAGTAATGCACTGGGCCTTTACTAGTATTAGTGGACCGATAGACATCTGTAGCGCAGGCACAGCATTTGTTGTTTTTTTAACAATCACTGGTTTCCCAAAAAAAGGTAGTTATAGAACTAAGAACAGTAACTAACAGGAGTCAATAGTTGGATGTAATTGTTGTTGCCCTGTCCCTCTCTCTGCAATTGTCATTCTAATGGAATCCAAAAAGAACAAAACCCTGTCCTCAAACATTTATGTCAAAAGGCGCAAAATGATGGGCAAAGACACAAATCAACAACAAAAATCAACAACAAAAGACACTCACTCAATCAATCATAAAATTAAATATTTTTTTGGGGGATCAAATAACAGGGAAAACAATCACTTTTTGTGCAGTTTTAAATGTATCATCCTTACAAACAACTTTATCTAAATCTACATTACTGTATTGTACATAGGCTGGTCATCTAGGTTTGTACCTGCAGACTTTCTATCACCATGAAAAAACAAAACAAGCACAATACAGTAATTGAGTACATTGAGACATCAAGTGGTTTGTGGTGATGTGGCTCAGTTGGTAGAGCATGGTGCTTGCAATGCGAGGGGTGTGGGTTTGATTGCCACGGGGGACCTGTATGAAACTGTATGCACTCACTACTTACTGTAAGTTGCTCTGGAGAGCATCTACTAAAATGGAAAGGGAATGAATAAACCATTTCAGGTCACACTGAGAAATAAGTTACATTTGCAAAGTATTCCAATAAACTGTAAAACTTATCAGGAAAGTATTTTTATACTCAAGTTTTATCAGATTACCGGTTTTGACAAGATAATTATCAGACTCAAGCTAAAAATGCTGGTAAACACTCAGGAATTACAACCCATGACTGAAAAACCGGTCAAAATACCTGACAAGTACCTGGCCAAAAGAGGTGCATAGACTTGGCGATAGAACTGAGAAAAGTAATGCGATCCAGCTTCGTACTCCCATCAAACCAGCCCTTGTGACCATGCTGTTCAGTATTCTCTCCGCCGTTCTTTTGACGAAGAAAGCTATGATACTATGGCATCAGAGCAAAACTGTAGCGCAATAAACAACAATCACTTCCTCCTCACCGAAACCCTAAACACCGCGGTCATATGACTGAAGTGGGCGGTGACATGACTAACTTATCCTTCTACTTCTTCGTCTTCTGTGGGTTTTATGGCGGACTACAACCCAAAAAGCTGCATTGCCGCCACCAACTGGACATTTTTTTTAATTTTTTATTTAAGTAGGCGAGTGAGTTAAGAACAAATTCTTATTTACAATGACGGCCTACCCTCCGGCCAAACCCTCCCCTAACCAGGACAATTGAGCGCCGCCTTACAACCGGTTGTGAAACAGCCTGGGTACCAGTGTTGCCACCTAATTTTCAGGGGAAGTTGCTAGGGGCAGGTCGATTTGTTGCTAAAAGTAGCTAAATTACATCGTGATGTCATTGCGTGATGACGTCATTACATAATAACGTAAAACCGCGTCATTACGTAGAATACACAACAATGTTACTCAAATTGACTGGCCATCTTGGCGAAAAATATGATTTGACATTTGTTAGTTTAGATTTGTTTGTTTATTATCACATATTTTTATTTGTAAAAGTAATATAAACACAACACATTTTATATGATCAGATTTTTTTTTTAAACACAACACAACTACCTCTTTCCCTACTGTATTTAATTAATTTATTTATTTTGCTCCTTTGCACCCCATTATTTTTATTTCTACTTTGCACATTCTTCCATTGCAAATCTACCATTCCAGTGTTTTACTTGCTATATTGTATTTACTTTGCCACCATGGCCTTTTTTTGCCTTTACCTCCCTTATTTCACCTCATTTGCTCACATCGTATATAGACTTGTTTATACTGTATTATTGACTGTATGTTTGTTTTACTCCATGTGTAACTCTGTGTCGTTGTATGTGTCGAACTGCTTTGCTTTATCTTGGCCAGGTTGCAATTGTAAATGAGAACTTGTTCTCAACTTGCCTACCTGGTTAAATAAAGGTGAAATATTTTTTTTTTCTTTTTTAAATTGAATCATTGAACATTTACACATGACACATTATTGAACAATTACATTTAATTTATTTTCTCTTTAACTAGTAAACCTACACATTCTGAACAATTATAGTTTGAAGCAGTGTATTGGTAGTTAGTTAACATGCTACCTAACTGATCAACAATTATTGGTACAAGCTAATAACAAGGTATATATGCTATCTTATTGAACAAGCAACTTAGCCCAAATAATGATGTGCGCTAGGCATCTCTCTCCAGCTCTCTCCAGGTTGTTATGCTGCTTGGCTGGCTAGCTGCTCAAGGGTTTCCTCCAGATATTGCCACAGTTCTCGTTCACATTGCAGTGCACACTGTCACCATCCTGTGTGTGTCCACAAGTTCCAGAAAGTCCACTCCTTGCATACGTACTGTAAATATGAAGCATCATAGATTGGCAAGGAAATCCTCTTCATCTTCACTCTCCAACTGCATTGTCACGGAGCCGGAACCAGCAGAAGAGGATGGAGCGGCCTTAAAGCTGTATGCTGCTGTGGTGACAAACTGCTGCAGAACTTCATTTGGTAGTTTATGCTGGTAACAGGTATCACCAGCGAGCTTCAGTCCATACCGCACCAGGAGTATGGAGTTGAGAGTGTGCAGTGACATTCTATTTCTTAACTTTGACTTGACCACAATCATTTGGCTGAACAGCCGTTCAACCTCCACATTTGAGTGTGGCAAGGAGAGGGCAGCGAGTGCAGCTTTGCACAGTTCTTCAAATGGATTTGACCCGGAAGAGTCCGTGTAGCCATTCACTTCACTCCAAAGCTCAGATGGATGTTTCTCCATTGGGAAACAATTTTATCAATTGTTTGGTGCTTATACCCCAGTAGCTCAGCTACTTTGATAATTTCAGTGGTGCCTTTATTGTGCTTTAGTGTTTCCTTAACACTGAACAAGGCCTTGTTTCTCAAGGCTTCTAGGTTGTCTGGGAGCCTTGCTTGCAGCTCCTTGCTTAAAGCAACAACGTAGTTGATGCACTGGCTCCGAATTACCTTTTCGTCCTCTGGCGCAAGACTGAGTTGGTACACCGTGCTCTCGAAAAAGTACCCAAGGTATGGTGATGGACTGCGATGTCCATCACTGGCAACCTTCAGGACATACATTTTTGCCATTGACTACTCTGCGGCAAATTGATGTTAAGAGGTGTACCAGATTGTCCAAAAGCTTGACAGGATCTGTTTGCTCTCCCTCAAATGACTTCACTGCAACTTGTACGTCAGACAGGATTGATTTCAAGAATGTCAGGTAGACATAGTTGGTCTTGTCCATGTACATGGCGTGGAGCACATCCGCCATGTCTCAATGCTCACTGTCCTTTGTCAACTCAAAGTGGAGCTTCAGTTCATCCCACTGGCTCAATATACGAGTTGCCGCAGGTTTAATCGATAGCCAACATGTGGCACACACTTTGGTGATCCGCAGGAGTTTCTGGCCACAATTAATGGTGGCATACACGGCTTTGTACACCTCGCACCGTTTTGGGGAAATCGAAAACCAGTTGTAGGTTTTCCTGATTAAGTACTTAATGCTCCTAGGGATGGTTTCTTTGGATGCTGCACTGACAGCCAATTGTAAAGAATGGCACACAGCGGATGAGTACCAAATTGGACAATGCACATTCTTCCTTTAAAATCTTGTGCACCCCGTTGTGCACCCCAGTCATCACGGATGCATTATCAGTGCCAACACCCTGAAGATTCTCTTTTTAAGGTTACACTTTTCAAGAAACTCAACTACCGCCTTTGCTATTGATCTGGCATTGCCCCGCTCCAATTCAACCAGCCCGAGAAATGTGGACACAACGGATATTTTTTTTAGCACTGAAATACCGAATCACCACACCCAGGTATTTCGAGACACTGCCATCAATGGACTCATCCAAAAGGAGACTGAACTTCTCATCCCCCACATCTGATGTTACCCTTTTGAGAAAATAAGGAGCCAGTACTCCCCTAATGATTTCTATGCACTTGGTGCGGTGCATTTGGAAGTTTGTTGCTGCCCCAGAATCTGAAAAGGCAGCTTTGCTAGCCGTACCTAAATGGCTGCATGCTAGCAGCGAACAATGCTCAGCAATGGCCATTGCCATATTAGCTTATGCAGTTATCCACTTTCTTAACCAACGGTGGTAATGTAGACTGCGTTGCGGGGTTGTACGGTTTTGATTTATTTATTTTCTTTTGCTGTAGCATACAGCATGTTTTTTGATGTCATACACTTTTGCAAGCATATCTGATTTGTATGCACAGTATGCCCGTCAATCATCCCCAATTACTGGCTTCAGCCACAATTTAAATTCAGGTACAGACTCCCACTCTTTTCAGAACTTCTGACTGTACAATTTTGATTGAGACATGTTAATTGATGTTGTAAGTTCCGTTCAAGATCAAACATTCGTGACCAACTATATTCATTGGGTTTGTCTCGTTGAACGCATACTACTGCTGCTGGAGTCAGCTAACAATGATTTGCAATTTGCTGAAATTGGTGCTGGGGTGCTGCCGCTTGTGCACGAGCTGAGCGCCTGCTGCTGACATCACTCATAATGCACTTTTGCAGCCAGGCACGTGTGTTGTGACTGAGTGTGTGACAGAGAAAATATTTTTTGTGTGTCATTTAGAGGGAAAATGCGCACATTTTAGCGTTTGAGTCACTTTTCAAAAGTTGCTAAAAGTTCCAAATACATTTTTGAAAGTAGCTAAATTTGTTGCTAGGTGCTGTTAGGAAAAGAAGTTGCCAGGGTAGTCTGAAAAGTTGCTAAATCTAGCAACAAAATTGCTAAATTGGCATCACTGCTGGGAACAATCCAGGGTCTGTAGTGACACGTCGCGTGCCCGAGCGTCGCAAAATAAATGTAGAAATCCATGTTATTCAACTATTGCAACAACGAGCGTCTGCCTTGCCAAGGGCTAAAATAGTACTCCTTTCTTTTTCTGACGCAGATCGCACTGAAAGTCCTGCCTCTCCCATCTCCTCATTGGTTTATAGAAGCAGGTACCATGTACCATCTCCTCATTGGTTATGCCCACGTAGGTGAAAGGCGAAATGTTTTGCCTGTAGTCGTGGTAATACTATGAAAGTTTAGATGCTGATCACCATATAAGTTCAACGATGAAAAAGCCTGGAAGGAGGAGAGATGACTAGAAACGATTCGGTTGTCCGTTTTATGTGTGAATTATGCTGGACCAGCATAGACCAGCATGGACCAGCATAGTCACCAGCGTACCAGCATAAACTGGTCACCTGCATACCAGCATCACCAGCATGACCAGCTAGTCAGCAATTCTAACCAGCTAGACCATGCTGGTCAGCCAGAATATCCAGCTAACCATGCTGGTCAGAACAGCTAGACCAAGCTGTCACTTCACCAATTTGGACTATTTTGTGTATGTCCATTACATGAAATCCAAATAAAAATCGATTTAAATTACAGGTTGTAATGCAACAAAAGAGGAAAAAGGCCAAGGGGGATGAATACTTTTGCAAGGCACTGTATATGCTGGTCTTGGCCAGAGCCATATATAGAGAGAGTTGGGCCAACATGGTTTCTGTCAGAACGTTCCCGAAAGCACCACTTTCTCCTCCATAGCCTTTTCTAAGTGATAACTGATGCTTCCGTGCTGTGCTCTAAGTTGACTTTTACTTCTGATAGTTTTCAAAACCTATGAAGATGTCCCGTGAAAGCAGAAATGACATTTGTTGACACCACAACACAGCACAGACTTGGAAACACATTATCCCGAATACTAAAACATAAAAATGTCTGTTAAATTCGCTGCTCTGTTTTGCTTGTTTACAGTGGGTCATTTCATAGTGAATTGTCAGAGGCGCTCTCAAATTGTTACATCATCAACATTTCAAGAATAAAGGCACTAACATAGCAGCCGTTCTATAACCTGGCCGAACTCTCCATGCATATGGCTCTGGTCTATGCTGTTTTTTTTCAGGAGTGTTGTCCTTGGTTATATTTTTATATATAGGCCTATTGCACATGATGGTAATGAGGATGATGATGATGAGTGTAATAGGAATTTCCAGGTGAACAAAAGAGAAGAGAAATCACAGATAAAGTCAATCCTAAATCAATACAGTTTAATACAAGTTGCAATAGGGAGACAACAACCAGCATACAAGCAGAGAGAATGTCTATATGGCCTCTTGGAGACACATCCGTTATATTCTAATCAGACAGCACTAAATGTTCTGTAAACACCAGCCCGAGAGGCGTGTAGGAAGTCAAACAAAAAGCAGTAACTTTATCAGCTGCTACATAATCACACAGTGTATCCCAGACTACAATAATAATCAGTCTGTCCTCGGTCCTTGTACCTCCAGTCTGGTATCAATCACTTTCAAGAGATATGAGTTTCATCCATAACATACAGCATCTAGTCTAGTGACCATTACAAACAGAACACTGGGAATCATGGGAATTACATAGTGGGAAAATATAGAAATATGCTAAACATTGTGTTAATCACTCTTGACATCAATGATGATGACTAGTGCTACGCACAACTAAGTATTCCGTTTTTATTCACTCCTTCACACAAGATGGCGTACTAGCCTGAGCCCTTCAGTGAAGTGAAAGACTGGCCACCATGCCTGTGTTGTGCCATGTCCCAGTCACAAGGTTTATTGTAGTTTATTGTAGTCTGTCCAGAGTAAAAAAACATTGAAACACCAAGTCAACATTGTTCACACTTTTATCACGAGTCATCAGATTGTGGTTTCTAGATAATCTTCTTTCAGGTCAACTGGTTAGTCTCACAAAATTATACAGATTTCCATGGTACCAAGTTACAATCAATAGCATACATCCCTCTGCCTGTTCTCATTTGTCAGTGTGTACGTATCCGACCGTATGTGATCCGCCCAAGTGTACGTGTGTGTGCCTGTGTAAGTGTGTGTGTCTGTGTATGTGTGTCTGCGCGTGCGCGCGTGCGTGCATGCACCTGTGCACATTTGTCCCAGAGACCGTATATGATCCTGTGTGTGCATGCATGCCTGTGTGTGACCTCTCACTGTGCCCCTCTGGGCTCTGGGGCATGTGTTAATGTGTGACAGTCCCAGCCCCCAGCAGCAGACCACCAGACCAGAGTCATGACAGCCTGGAGAACAGCTGCTGTTCTCCCAGGAATCCAGATCCACACCCACACTGGCTAGGATAACAACAACAATCTAAGGTAGGTAAGGAATAGTGTGTATGAGTTTGTTTGTGTGTGTGTGTGTGTGTGTGTGTGTGTGCGCGCGTGCGCGCATTGATGCCTCATATAGTTCAAGTAGGATCCTACTCTGCCAGCTTATATCCATTTGTTAAAGAAAGCTTGTTGTCATTGTGTTTTGATACATTGCTATGTCATTAACACGGGACCCTACACAGATATGGTTATGCATGCAGACAATACCCAATTTGGACTCATTTTCTCATTCACTTTCTCACTCACTCTATTCTCTTTGCTGGGCTGAGAAGCATAGGCTGCATTCCACCAGTCATGTGGTCCGGCTGATCTAAGTCACAAAGCTGGGAGAGAGAGGTTCCCATGCCAATAAACCCCTTAAACTGAAATTGACTTGAGAGAGAGAGAGTTAGAGATTGTGTGGGGGGAAGGGGGGGGGGGGGGCTTAAAGTGGGTAGTAAATGAAAGAATACAGGGAAATACAGGGAATCTGATTCCAGAGGCATTGCAGTGTAGTTGGAAGGGAAGAGGGTCACACTGTAATACTGTAACTGTATTACGTTGAATGCGGGTGGGTAGGAAGCTCTTGATCATGTAATAGACTCTACATTAAATAGTCTCTGGTGAGTTCTCCTATTAGTCATGTGTCTTCCTTTACGTTCAGCACCTCACTGTCACTGCTAAACTTTATGATTCTCTGAAATTGTTTGCATCTTTAAGAACCATACCTAGAGTTCGGAAGGAACTAGATCAAGAGAAAACACGAGGGGAGTACTCAGCCAAGCGAAAGCGATGGTTCTTGCTTAAAATATTTTGTTATTCTCTGTCATTAAACCTGCATACACGGATACACACACACACACACACACACACACACACACACACACACACACACACACACACACACACACACACACACACACACACACACACACACACACATAGATCACATGGTTATACACAGCTACATACACTCATTTGCATAACATTGTAGACATGCACTTTTCTTTACAACACGTGCACAGAAACATATAGAGTCAAACTGTTTCAAAGTTGGCAAGATGTCGCAACTCACTGACAGCAGGGAGGAAGTGAGAGTAAGAGAGTGTGTGCCTGAGAGTGAAAGAGAGAGAGCGAGAGAGAAGGGGGAGAGAATTAGAATGAGAGAGAGAAGGGGGAGAGAGATAGAATGAGGGAGAGGGGGAGAGAGAACTACGGTAGGGATAAGGAGACAACTTGAAATCAACCTCGCCGACAGCATTTGTGAAAAACATTTGTCTCCCTCTCTAACAAGCAAACGAGAGAGACAAAGCGGCAGAAGGAGAGAGGGAGGATGGGAGAGGGAGAGAAATAACAAAGATATAGCTGCTCTCTCAGTCTCTTCTCTATTTTCATTATTTCTCTTTCACAGATTTTGTAGCTGCTGAAAGGAAAGCGATAATTTGGCTGTGTATGGTGCGTTGAAGACAGTGCCTCTTGAGGTGCAGTATGTCTATCTTATAACCGTGGTACAGTTTAACCTGTGAAGAGTGTAGCCTGAGAAAAGAGAAAAGTTCACATTTGAAAGACAAGTGCAGTTGCCTTTCGCTACACCTAAGTTCAGTATACTTGGATAGTAAAGGAAAGTACAATGACAGTAAAACAGTCTACTCAGTCTACGACTTAAACTATTGTTTAAACTTGTGTTGAAAGTGCTGAATCTGAAATCCTTGGCAGCACAGTTGAATTATTCTGTTGGTTTCTCCAAGATGCTGAAATAACATAGCAGAGCAATGTAATCCGTTCTAAAAAGGAGTAGTGATGTGATTTCTGGTTGCTTTCGAAACATAGGACACATAGGACACTGACTTCTCCGAAGTTATACTTTGGCATTTGATGCCATTGCTAGATAAAGTTATAGTCTCAGAGGGGGGCTCTCGAAGGGAGCTTCTGCTTCAGCCCTTTGACATTTTTTCTCCAGTAGAGTCACGGTATAATTCATCTCTTGTGAACAGATTCTGCGCACGCGACAACATTACACAATATTTTAGTTCTGCTATACCTGAGATTACAGTTTAAGCTATGCCTTAGGAAAACAGTATCTACTGAGGGAATATTTGGTCAAATTTTTCTCAATTTCAATGTCTTGGTTTGTTTTGCATGCCACTGGAATGTGCTGCTTGTGCTTCTTGCAAGCTGTAGTGTTAGTACTCACTTCATAATACTGTGTATACATCACACACATACTGTATCTGACAGTCTACGATACATGAGAACTAGGAAGTGGTGTCATAATCATGCCAACGCATCTCTCTGCTTGAGCAAAAAAGCTGTAGCCTGGACCCAGATATTTTTGTGCTGTCTCCTCTAGTCATTGTAGGAGTTGACAAGAGAGCATAAACAGATCTGAGACCAGGCTAATGGAACTGTGTTGCTGCATTGTATATCACACTGGCAGTCATCACACTGGCCATTCACTACACTCTTACTCACTTCGTCTGAATTATGGTTGGGGATTTTGATTAAACTGTATCACAGTGTTTTTGCTCGTTCAGGGTCTCGTCATCATGGATGAGATGGAGGACAAGACTTCTGTGCCTTCAGACGAGAGCGATGTTGAAGTTGACCTAAGACGATCATCCAAGATCCAGACAGAAAACAGAAGAACATCTAGATGGAGGAATGGTGCGTGGTAACAAAGTTATCAAACTGTACTATGGGTAAAAGTCTTATCATGCGGCATATCCTGTTTGTCAAAATCGTTTTTGTTTCTCTTCCTTGTTCTTTGTTTTGCCTCTTGGCAAGTTTTTCGGGATAACCTAACACTTTTCACAATGTCCCGCTTTTATCCAGGGTCTTTTTCCTCTCTACCTTTTTGATTCTCTCTCTATGTTTTGACTCTCTCAATCACTCTCCTTTGTTATCACTGTTACAATCTCTGTCAGAATGTGTTACTGTCAACCTTAACACACTCTCCCCTCTCTTCATCGATCTATCTATCTATCGATCTATCGATCTATCTATCTCTCACCCCCCCCTCTCTCTCTCTCTCTCTCTCTCTCTCTCTCTCCTCCAGGTCAGTGTGTGCTGGCAGTACCCACCTCCTCCCTGCTGAACCCCAGGTTTGATCTGTCATTCTGCAGGTCTCTGCTGGAGAGGGAAGGCTTCCAGGTCAGTGCACACACACACACACACACACACACACACACACACACACACACACACACACACACACACACACACACACACACACACACACACACACACACACACACACACACACACACACACACAAACTCTTGCTTTCTCTCTCCATCTCTCTCTCTGGGCGCCCACTGGCACTCTTTATTCTCATCCGTTGAGCCTCGCTATGTCAAGCAGCCTGTCCATTTGTGTGGGGGAGGTTAAACTAGAATAGCTCGCTATCTCACTTCCTCTCTCAGACTGTCTTATGTCTCATCAAAATATAGGCCTACTGTTATGTCATCAATTTAAAAAGCTTTCATGAAGAAAAACATGACCCGTGCTAATGCCACAATCCTGAAATTATGAGACAGCAAATTGTACCCCAAACACTTATATTTTGCTAAGCTGAGGAATAGGCCTGGAGAAATGCAAGGGCTCATATTCATAGATAAAGCTTTGCATGCAACGACTGCCATTCCATGAGATCAACATGATAGTTAAAGATATTTTGAAGCTATAGGTCTTAAATGACAGCAAAACATAAACCATGAGTGAGGACGGGATTCAACCCGATCGTTCCTTTTCAGCTATGCACCTTTTATTTGATTTATTTTACCAGGTAATTTGACTGAAAACACATTCTCATTTCCAGCAATGACCTGGGGAAGAGCTAAAGGGGATGAATGAGCCAATTTAAAGCTGGGGATGATTAGGTGGCCATTAGGTGGGATTTTTGATGACCATAGAGCAGGGGTGTCAAAGTCAAATGGACGGAGGGCCAAATAAAAAAATCAGCTACAAGACGAGGGCCGGACTGTTCGAATGTTCATTGAAAAATTTTTAAATGACGCATATAGTCTAGTGAACCTAATTGAACCTACTGAAAACCTAACAAATATATTACAATATGATCAGATAAATAAAGCAATATTTTCTTATGGCTCTGTCAGTAATCTTTAATTTTCAACAGACACAAAAGACAAATTTCCTTTATATAAATATCCCCATAACATGAACATTAAATGAAAGAAACCGGTATTCAAGGCACCATCAGTAGACTATATTTTCTATTTTAGCAAAAGTGGGCTAAATTTACTTCAAAGAAAAAACAATAATAGCAATTTTCTATCATCCACTCAACTGAAATATTTTTAAAATATAATTGGATTGAAATACAAAAAAATAAAGTGCAAAAATCTATTAATCAAAAACAACACTTTGTTTAAGGAGAAGTAACATGCAGTGAAAACAAATATTACATTTTAACTTTTAAACTTGAACTGAGTAAAAACTCTAAATATGTGATTGCACAGTAATGTTCACTTGTTTGAGGTTGAGGGTGATACTTGGTGGTGTCCCATCTTTTCCACAAGTTCATCAATGTTCGGGGTAAGGCTCTGAGCTGAAGAAATCCTCAGAATTGAGTGGAGGTGTTCAGCAGTAAGTCGACTTCTGTGTGATGTTTTGTTCAGGTTCATCAAAGAAAACAGTTGTTCACACAGGTATGTGCTGCCAAACATAGACAACGTTTGAGCAGCCTGGATGCGCAGCTGGGGCATTGTGCCGGGGAGGAAACGGGCGAACTCCGCAGCACCCACTGCTGCATATTTTGCCCTCAGTGCATCATTGCATTGGAGGTCAATCAACTCCATTTGGAGGTTTGGTGGTGAGCTTTCCACGTCAACAGCAAATGGGTTACCGAGCAGTTCCAACCTGCTTTTTTGTGCTTCAAAGTCAGCAAATCGGCGTCGAAAGTCAGCGGCAAGCATACCTATTTTATCAGCCAACTGTGTGCTCGGGAACGCACTGGTAGAGAGCTTCTCTTTCATGGTCTGGCAGCTGGGAAAGTGGCTCAAATTTTCTTTCCGCATCTGCGTCTCCCACAGAGTCAGTTTGGTTTTAAATGCCTTCACTGTACTGTACATATCAGAGATGACACGATCCCGACCCTGCAGCTGCAAGTTTATTGCATTCAGATGACTCGTAATGTCACACAGAAAAGCCATTTCACACAGAAACATTTCGTCTCGGAGTTGTGTTGTGTCTTTCCCTTTGCTGTCCAAGAACAGACAAATCTCCTCACGAAGCTCGAAACATCTTTGAAGCACCTTTCCCTGGCTTAGCCATCGCACCTCTGTGTGATAAGGCAAATCACCATGCTCCGTTTCTAACTCCGTCAGAAATGCCTTGAACTGGCGGTGATTCAAACCTTTGGCTCTGATAAAGTTAACTGTGCGCGTGATGATGCTCATTACATGCTCCATTTTCAAGGCTTTACCGCACAACGCTTCCTGGTGTATGATACAATGATAAGCTGTCAGCTCACCTGTCGCGTTTTCCTCTTGCATCTTTTCCCGTATCTTCGCCACCAGTCCGCTCCTGTGTCCACACATCGCAGGTGCTCCGTCGGTTGTCAAACCCACGAGTTTTTCCCAAGGCAGCTCCATCTCATTTACACATCTTGACACCTCTTCATACAAATCATGCCCCGTAGTTGTGCCATGCATAGGACGTAAAGCCAAAAACTCCTCTGTCACGCTTAGGTTGGAGTCCACTCCGCGGATGAAAATTGACAACTGGGCAATGTCAGAAATGTCGGTGCTCTCATCCACAGCCAAGGAATATGCAATAAAATCTTTTCCCTTTTTCACAAGCTGCTCTTTTAGATTGATGGACAACTGGTCTACTCTCTCGGCAATGGTGTTTCTGCTCAGACTCACATTTAAAAAGAGTTGCCTTTTTTCTGGGCAAACTTCGTCACAAACTTTAATCATGCAGTTTTTGATGAAATCCCCCTCCGTAAATGGCCGGGCTGATTTAGCGATCTCTTCTGCCAAAATAAAACTGGCCTTGACAGCAGCCTGGCCTTGTGATTTGCCTTTTTTGAACAGAGCCTGTCGAGATTTGAGGCCTCGTTTTAATTCCTCTGCCTTTTGTAGCCTTTGTTCCATGTCCATATTCTTGTTTTTGTCCGCGTGTTTCGTTTCATAATGTCGTCTCAGATTATACTCTTTCAGTACCGCCACACTTTCTCCACACAGAAGACACACAGGTTTTCCAGCTACCTTCGTGAACATATACTCCGACTCCCACCTTGTTTGAAACCCCCGGTTCTCAGTATCCACCTTCCGTTTTGCCATTTTTGATGGGTATCTGAAAGTTAATTTTACTGTGATGCTGACGACTGCTGTGCCAATAAATATTGAAATGAAGCAGCCTACTGCTCGGTGCGTCACCTTTGCATTGTGGGAAATGTAGTATTGGTGCGTGTAAAAGATCTGCGGGCTGCCGGCTTGCTGCGGGCCGGTTCTAATAATAAATCAAGATCATCCCAGGGGCCGTAAAAAACCTTCTTGCGGGCCGGATGTGGCCCGCGGGCCTTGACTCTGACATATGTGCCATAGAGTGTTAGGACACCCGTTTAGCATTCCATCCAAATGACTGCACCTTACACAGGACAATGTCCCCAATCACTGCCCTGGGGTATATTATTCAGACTAGAGGAAAGAGTGCCTCCTACTGCACTTCCAACACAATTTCCAGCAGCATCTGGTCTTCCATCTAGGACCAACCCTGCTTAGCTTCAGAGCCAAGCTAGCAGTGGGATGCAGGGTGGTATACTGCTGGCACTGGCAAAGGCAATGTTTCCGTATTCACATCCCGGCCTATCCTTACACAGTGGCTTGCGAAAGTATTCACCCCCCTTTGGTATTTTTCCTATTTTGTTGCTAACAGCGTCAGTGGTGTATAGGTGAGGACGGAGTCAAGCGCAGGAAACAGAACTGAGTAAAAATAACGTACTTTACTCGGGAAAAATAAACAGTACAATAAATCCATGTGGGGATAACAATCCCTAACACACAAGACTAACACAAACAGGAACAATCAAGCACAAAACATAATGAGAACCAGAGGGGTAAATAGGAAAATAATAATAATGTAATGGGAACCAGGTGTGTACAATCAAGACATAACAAATGGAAAAATAAATGTGGATCGGTGGCAGCTAGAAAGCCGGTGATGATGACCGCCGAACGCCGCCCGAACAATTAGAGGCACCAGCTTCGGCGGAAGTCGTGACAGTTGCCTTACAACCTGGAATTAAAATAGATGTTTTGGGGGTTTGTATCATTTGATTTACACATGCCAACCACTTTGAAGATACAAAATATTTTTTATTGTGAAACAAACAAGAAATACGACAAAAAAAAACAGAAAACTTGAGCGTGCAAAACTATTCACCCCCTAAAGTCAATACTTTGTAGAGCCTCCTTTTGCAGCAATTACAGATGCAAGTCTCTTGGGGTATGTCTCTATAAGCTTGGCACATCTAGCCACTGGGATTTTTGCCCATTCTTCAAGGCAAAACTACTCCAGCTCCTTCAAGTTGAATGGGTTTCGCTGGTGTACAGCAATCTTTAAGCCATACCACAGTTGGATTGAGATCTGGGCTTTGACTAGATCATTCCAAGACATTTAAATGTTTCCCCTTAAACCACTCAAGTGTTTCTTTAGCAGTATGCTTAGGGTAATTGTCCTGCTGGAAGGTGAACCTCCATCCCAGTCTCATATCTCTGGAAGTCTGAAACAGGTTTCCCTCAAGAATTTCCATATATTTAGAGCCATCCATCATTCCTTCTATTCTGACCAGTTTCCCAGTCCCTGATGATGAAAAACATCCCCACAGCATGATGCTGCCACCACCATGCTTCACTGTGAGGATGGTGTTCTCGGGGTGATGAGAGGTGTTAGGTTTGTGCCAGACATAGCGTTTTCCGTAATGGCCAAAAAGCTAAATTTTTGTCTCATCTGACCAGAGTACCTTCTTCCATATGTTTGGGGAGTCTCCCATATGCCTTTTGGCAAGCAGCAAACGTGTATGCTTATTTTTTCTTTAAGCAATGGCTTTTTCTGGCCACTCTTCCATAAAACCCAGCTATGTGGAGTGTACGGCTTAAAGTGGTCCTATGGACAGATACTCCAATCTCTGCTGTGGAGCTTTGCAGCTCCTTCAGGGTTATCTTTGGTCTCTTTGTTGCCTCCCTGATTAATGCCCTCTTTGCCTGGTCCGTGAGTTTTGGTGGGCGGCCCTCACTTGGCAGGTTTGTTGTGGTGCCATATTCTTTCATTTTTTAAATAATGGATTTAATGGTGGGATGTGGGATGTTCAAAGTTTCAGATATTTTTTTATAATCCAACCCTGATCTGTACTTCTCCACAACTTTGTCCCTGACCTGTTTGAAGAGCTCCTTGGTCTTCATGGTGCCGCTTGCTTGGTGGTGCCCCTTGCTTAGTGGTGTTGCAGACTCTGGGGCCTTTCAGAACAGGGGACACTTAGATTGCACACAGGTGGACTTTATTTAACAAATGATGTGACTTCTGAAGTTAATTGGTTGCACCAGATCTTATTTAGGGGCATCATAGCAAAGGGGGTGAATAGATATGCACGCACCACTTTTCCGTTTTTTTTTAAATAATTTTTTGAAACCTGCCATTTAAATTACAGGTTGTAATGCAACACAATAGGAAAAATGCAAAGAGGGATGAATACTTTTCAAGGCACTGTATTTTGGGTTATGATAGGGTAAGACCAGTGTACTAAGCTCATGAGGTATTTCTAAGTCGTGTTCTTTAAAAATCAGTATATTTCATTCATTGGAATTACAACTGAACAGCAGTTAATGTTGAAAATGTTACCTTAAAAGTCTAAGTTGATGTCTAAAACATCACATCCAGGGTGTGTTATGTTTGTGTCAAAAAGCCCTGTACCAAAACTTGGAACAGAAATTCTGAGAAGAACACAGCTGCAGAGTTGATATGACCACTGGGTTATGTGGCAATACCCCCTTATCTAGAATGGCTGTAGTGATGCATTTGGAGTGGAGTGGCTATGTTGCCAAATTCTCTGGACACCTCTTCCCGATAGCTAAACAACCAACGCTCAATGATGAATGGAGAAGGGAAGGTGTCAGCAGGGGTGGGACTGGGGCGGAACAAGGCGATTACCTTCGGTCGTGTAGCATCAGAGCTTTTGGACAGCTCATTCACACAGACCTTAATGAGGGAAGTGAGAAATAACATTCTTAAACTCTTTGATTTCCTTATTTCGTTTCTTCTTTTATTTAGAGTTAGTTTTTTGTTCTACCGATTAAACAGCTTCAGTAAAGGTTGAGGTTTATTTTTATATGGCTAATATTTACTCTGAGATGGTGAATGTGCCACGTCTGTACATGATCCACCTTTGACATGATGCCTACCAGCCACACCTTCCCTATGTAAATCCGATAAAAGGACAGGACCCACTTCAGCCCAGCATACCTACCTGCCTACCAGCCCAACTAGAACCATGTTTGTGTTCTTCTGTGTTGTCTCTCTCCTCAGTCTTGCTTTGGATGCTGAACACGACACTCCTGACCAGGAGTGACTTTATGGACGCTGCTATAAGTATGTTGCCACAGGACTGGACTGGGCAGACGCTGTGTCCTACTGTGGGACTCAGGGAGCGAACTTGGCCTCTGTGCACAGTGAGGCTGAACACCAGTTAATCAAAACCCTAATCAAGACGTTCGACCCTTTAGAGTTCTACACCTGGATCGGGTTGTCTGACGTTGTTAAGGAGGGGAGGTGGATGTGGACTGACGGGTCCAAGGTGGACTTTACCGACTGGTTTAAATCAGACCCTGATGGTGGAAAGGCTCAAAACTGTGTAAATACAAACTATCAAATGCTGTGGATTGATAATGAATGCAGCGAGGGTTATGCCTTTGTCTGCGCTGAGCGTCTCTGCTAGTCAGTCGTCCGTCAAGATGGAGGTGCTGTCCCTGGCTGTCCTAGGAGAGAAGAAACCTTTCCCCCCCAATATTAAATGAACACCTTAACACCTTACAACAATGCTTAAATCATTGTTTATGGATTGTACATATAACTACAAAAGGTTTGTGTGCTTACATCAGCTGTCTTTTAATTCTGTCAAGAAGCTCTGTGGCACACAAAATTTGACACAGGAATCACGATAGAAACACATTGTTACGTGGCAATACCCACACACAATGGGTATGTAGTGCTGCTGCCTTTGGAGCACAGCTTATTTACACAGACACAGTGAGTGGTTTTTATGTTAGAGATCATACTCACACATGCATACACTTCCACATCCACCCACTGTCACGGATCCCCCCCCCCAGTACTGCTGCTCATTCTATTCACCAGTTCAGGAAGTCTACTGACGGGATTCATTATCATCAACCCCGGACTGTCTTGTCTGACTACACACACCTGGTTCCCATTTCACCTGATTACTATGTTATATATGTGCCCTCTGTTCCCTCTGTCTGTTATTGTTCCCATGTCCGTTGGCCGTGTGATGCAGCGGTTATACTGCGTGCTTTATATATTGTGTATTACGGGTATCGTCCCATGTCGTTCAACGAGGTTTACCCCCGCTTTTTTGTTTGGGTACAGCCCAGTGTTTTTGTATACGTGTTTGTTTTGGGTGTATTAAAAACCTCTATTGTGTATTCCTGCCACCTGTCTCCAAATCCTTTATACCAGCGTGACACAAACTCACAGACACACACACTTTTACAACCTTTTGACCACCCAGATCAAAGCACTCTTTCCCCCACCCCCCCCATCTTATCTTTTTCCCCTTATCTTGTTTATGTGGAATGTGTTTTGGTATAGTATGAAAGCCATTGCATGGAAAATTACATTTAGAATACATTATTGCCATGTGTTGATTTCTCCAATGTAGATTCCTGTAGCAGACTTTGAGACACCTCTGGAAATAGCACTGGATGTGCCCTCAGTCAGGAGATACCTGTTCTTTAACTCTTCTCTCTTCCACTTCATCATGGCACCGGTAGGGTCCCTCATAGTATTGGTTCATAACTCAAGGGTCCATTGTATCTGTTATATTTGCATCTTTTACATTATTCACACTATAGTGTCCAGTATCAGTTAATCTCATACGCTATCAGGAGATCTTTTACTAATGTGTCCGGTATCTATTCAGAGTTAGTGCTTGTTCTTTGTATGTTTAGTTTATACTGTGTATCATTTTTTTTTTTATCTCCCCTCCAGATTCTATATGTGGTGATATGGTGTGCTGTGTTCTCCACTCTTCACCTCTATCTCTCAGTCACTGACTACTGGGTCCTCTGCCTGTCTGTCAGTCTGGCCTCCATCTTCCTCACCACAGCCATCATTGTCATCCTCCACTATAGTAACAAGGAGGTGGGTGTTCCATCTGTTTTTCAGTCTGAGAGAGCTTAGGAACCTTAATGGTTTGCTCACTTATAAATGCAATCCAATCTTTAATCGCAGTGCTATTAGGGAGCTGCGGTAGCAACATAAATGATGCATAGATATTAATAGGAATGCATCTGTGCTTGTGGAAGCAAATAAATAGACTATGTAGCTATGTCACACTCAAGAGGATTGAAGCAAAACATTCACAGACACTTTGAAACCAATATGGTTCGTTATTAAACACCATGATTTCCATGTCTGAATTATATGGAAATATTGGGCTATAGCCTGCAACCAGTTGTAAGACCCTGAAACGATTTTTAGATGTACCTGTAATGTTTAATGGTCGTCCTACAGATAAACATGAACATTGACGTGCGACTCATCCAGGTGAATGAGAGGCTGAGCCGGCATAAGCTGCTTGTAGGCGTGGCTGACTGGGTGCAGAACTGTACTGGGAGTCTACAGGTAGGCAGCGTGAACCTGCACAGAAAGGCAGCTCAATCCGAGAGGGCATTTTGTGTCAAGCCTTTTTATCACTCTCCCTTTCTGGCAATTGAGGTTACTTCTAAATGCCTGTTTGTTGTGGTATGAATCTGTAACCGGATCCCTCGAACGATCAATTAATGAAGTTATATGTCGATGTATTGATACGATTGTGTGGTTTCATTGTATTAGGAATTTCCAGGGGAACAAAAGAGCAGCCACAGACAAAGTCGGTCAAAAATCTATCTGGTTCATTGTAAGTTGCAACAGGGAGACACCACCCAGCACAGAAGCAGAGAAAATGTCTAACTGGCCTCTGGGACAGGCCCTTTATATCCTAATCAGACAGCACCAAATGTTCTGACACATACAAAGTCAAAACGATAAAGGCAGCGACTTTGCTAGCTGCTACAGAATCACAGTGGCCACAGAATGCCACCAATACAATAGTGAATAATCAGTGTCCTCGGTCCTTGTACGGGAGGTCTGGCATCAATCACTATCAACAGATATGAGAATAATCCATAACAAGTCTAGTGACCATCAACCTGCACCTTGAGTGTCACATATGGAACCCTGGAAATTATGTATTACAATAACTCCAAATATGCTAAACATTGTGTTGATCCCAACTTCAGTCATTTAAAATGTCCCCATTACATTCTCTGTCTGTCCATCTTACTGTCTTTGTGTATCTTTTTGTCTCTCTCTGTCATTCTTTATCTGTCTGTCTCTCTCTCTCTTACCCTCTCAGCTGTTCATTGTGTACTGGGATACGGCCCACTGCTTGAGGGCACTGACTGAAACTCTAGAGGAGATGTGCTTTGTCAGAGACGAGGCCCAGGTAGGTACATCATGATGTCACCATGTTCGGTCTATGACTCTATTGATTTGTGTCTGCGTTCTCTTTGGCAAGGCTTTTCTGTCCATGCTGTTTCGGGAAGGCAATGGGATATAATATGCATAGCGTAAAACTTTGATTAATAACCCTTCCGTTTATTTGCTTAAATGACTGAACACAACAAGCGCTTATTAGAGACAAGATTCTATTCGAAGCACACAGCTTTTGCTCATTTGCATAGATAATTGTTTAATTCCAGCATTGTAATCAATTTCTTCATTACCTGCACGAATGTGTTAGCATTTGCACACTGTGTCAAGTTTATTTTGTCTTAGTATGCCTCTATCCCCTCCCCTCAAAAAAAATGCTTCCTTGACAGATTTCTCTCCTGACTGTGCATTTTCGTCAGTTATTTCATCACTAGAGGGCGCTCTGACGATTTCTAAGGGTCTGGGCCCGGTTGCATAAGACAACTTAAGTTTTCCTTAAAGTTTCCTTAACTTTAAGTCAGTTGCACAAAACATTTTAAGTGAAAAAGTTAAGAGTACACATGAGGTCCCTTATTAACTTCTTCATTCAGTATGGATGTCAATGTAAACAGCATTTGTGGAGGTGAATGTTTCTCCACCTGCATTGCTTGCTGTTTGGGGTTTTAGGCTGGGTTTCTGTACAGCACTTTGAGATATCAGCTGATCATTTGATTTGATTTGTTGCTTTCGTCTGCTGTGGTTACAAATGGAAAACATCAACCAGCCAATGTTAGCTACTTAACTAAACAATGGAAGATGCACAATGCACAATCCATCTCTACAAAGCTAGCTGGCTAGTTAGCTATAGCTACTCTGTAAGCTAGCTTGACCTACTAGAAAGTAGTATAAACAAGTTAAGAAAACAGTAACTCCGAGAAACTTGGTTTATTATCTTTTGAAACAATTAGGGTATTCTGTCTTGAAGTTCTATTTTTCTATCTCACAAAATGAAAGCGATTTCTTTCATGAGAAGCTTAGTCAGTGAATCAGGTAATCTCCATGGTAATCAGATACTCTTTCTGCCATATGTGCCTTCAAACTACTGTAAAACCCCTTAAGTATGCCCATACCTAAGGAAATATTTGGTGAGATCTAAGCAATGCCCTTAAACAATTCCATTATGTAAGGGAAAATGATTCCTTAATGTAAACCCTTAAGGAAAATGCTTAAGATATTTTATGCAACCGGGCCCTGTACTCCCAAAATTGTTGACTGTTTTTGTGCTTACCAGTTAGCTAGCAGTACTCAGCTGTTAGCAGTCAATGGCTAGCAGTTTCTTACAATTGACATTGTTTTTCGAGTCATTACGGAATTATTTAATGTAATTAATTGAACATTAAACCTCGTAAACAATTAATGGTAACCTAATAAACATTTACACCCAGCGTTTATTTGAAACAGGCGTTTATTTGCTGAAATGTTTGCTGTCTCCCGGCTATTAAAAGGGACAGTCGGCTATTTGAGACTGCATTTACTTGAAGTTTTACAGTAGATTGATATTGACAAATCTCTGTGTACTGTTAAAAGGAATTGTATAAGGTAAATTGAAATTAAACTGGAAATTGACAACAGGAGAATTGAGTATTATAGATTGTGATTTAGGCCTATTGGAGGGTTTTAGATGGTGTATATAGCCCTTCAATTGTCTAGTAAGGCAATCTTGTGATGTGTAATAATGACCACCATTCAGTGGTTCTGTGTAGCAGTAGCAGGCAATGCAATCTAATGGGTTATCCTCACTTTTCACTCCCTCCCTAGAAAATACTTAATAAGAGAATGTCCCACCTTGTCCTGGTGACAGAGGTCATGACCTTTGATCCTGTGGCGGAGGGGTCAACTGTCAATGAAAGTTCTGATGAGGAAAGGCCCCTCTTGATGAACGATGAGGAGACTGGACACAGTACCTCAACCAGCCAGAGGGAGGACACCAAACTCACCGCTAACTACAGTTTGGTACCGGACCAAATATTACCAGCTCAGGTTAGTTAGAGAAACTGCTTTCAATAATACTTGTATTCTTATGTTATAATTTGGACTGCTCACTAAATTATTTTTCTATCGTGCAATATGTTGAACAAATGGTATTCCAGATCAGTGGAGGCTGGTGGAGGGAGAAGTCTGGAGGATGGGCTCCAGCCACCACTGTCTAAGATATAGCCTACCTACAGACTAGAGTGTGTTCATATAGCAGTATTATCAAGGCTCTTTTGTTGTTCATGCTATCCAAACATATCTCTTTTTGCAGGCCAAAGCACTCCAACTTTTATTGACCTACGGTGCGGTGTTTGTCAAGCTGTTAGTGTCTGAAAAGCTGCCAAACTCCACACGCCGCCCCCTACGCTCCAGGAGGAATCACTGCACCACTGCCTCCCTTTGTCTGTGTCAGTATATCAAAACCAAGGTTCTACGATTATAAGACAGGGACACAGAGAAGCTTATTCATTACACTTGAAATAATATGTTATTGTAGGACAGGATAATATTTGCACTGATCATGTAACAATCGCGATTTGAAACCCACTTCTGTGTCAAAAAAATTGCATTAAATATATCATCTTTATGAGTTGTGTCCTTTAGTAAACAAGTATATTCCTTTATTTTGATAAGGTACATGCTACAATATATTTTGGGAGTGCATTTAGATAAACAGGGCAAATTATGAAGGGATTTTGCGGAGAGATAAAAAAAAAAAGAGAGCGAGGAGGGCAGGAGAGGACAGATTCAATGATGCAGAGATTAAGTATGAAGCTCAGGGGGTCAACGTGAATCATTGTTCTTGGCCGGATGCACGGCTACACAGGAGGTGCATGTGGCACACAGTTTCATTCATTAATCCATGGTTATTAATCAGCCTTGACACAACTGCTGAGGTGATTGGCTCATAAGTATCCGGTACTTGGCATGATGACACAAACACACACAGGGAGAGACACAACGCTCAGGGGAGGCAGAGAGGTGTAGCGGTACAGAGATGCATGTAGCGACAGTCCAAGTTAAACGATCGCACAGACGCTGGGTCACTATTTGGGAGGCTAAATGACCATCTGTGATCTTGCAGACACAGTCTGGCCTAGTCCCACCACCTCCCTCTCTTCTCTCTGTCTCTGTGTCAGAGGAGGCTGGTGGGAGGAGCCATAGGAGGACGGGCTCAGTGTAATGACTAGAACGGAATAACGGTAACGGTTTCCATATGTGTGTTTGATACCGTAGAATTGATTCCATCCCAGCCATTGGAATGAGCCCGTCCTCCTATAGCTCCCCCCACCAGCCTCCTCTGCTCTCTGTGTCTATCTGGGGATACATGTGCACTCAACCAGTTTGTGTAATATCTATAAGCAATCAATGGGACGTGGAGTATAGAGATGTGTTTTAATGTTTCATGTTGCGGTTCGGCTCTTGCATTATCTACATGGGAAAAAAAGAAAATACACATGATATAGGCCTTAGACGCTCTTGAGACGGTGCAAAAAGATAAACAGAAATGCTGGCGCTGTAATAACGGGACTAGAAAGAAATACCATTGAGGCTGCACTTTGATATGTGATTAAGCCCTAGCTATTGAAAGATAGTTCATGTTCCGACAGGGAGAGAAAGAGATACTGTACAAGTGTGGAGGAATCCGGGCCAACTATAAATAGCACTTAAGAGACGTAGGGAGAGGAAAGGCCACAGAGAGAGAAAGAGAGAGAAGAGACAGAGCGAGAGAGAGAGAGAAAGAGAGAGAAGAGACAGAGAGAGAGAGAGAGAGATGTAGGTGTACACTTCACTGTTACTCGGTCTTGCTCAACCAAAAGAAAAATCGTATTTTATTCAAACAATTGAATTCATACACAACAAATGCATGTGTAACATCCATGAACAGAAATAGACCCCAAGAGAAGTTCATGTACACTGTGATTCGCCAGCCACTTTGAACACGCCAATCCATTACATTTACATGCTCAGGGAAAAGGTATCAATACCGCAAAGAAGCAGTAGCATTTGCCCAGCCTGTCATCAACAATGACATAGAAATGCCTTAGAAAACAAATATGTGGGAAGAGCACAGTGTAGATCGAAAAACAACTAGATATGCTAGGAGTGAGTCTAAAAAGCACACACACGTTCTATACCAATACTTCTCTTGTATAGAGGTGAGTAACAGCACTACGAGTCACAATACTGTGCTTACTTGGCTCTCTTAACATATTTCTAGAATGCCGTGTTATCAGATTAAGAACATACAGTATTCTCCAAATACAATGTACATTAAAATTACAGCAGTGATAATCGAATGCAAAGGTGATTACCACGTAACAGAATCATACTAGCCATGATAATAATACTTTCAGAATTAAACTTCAAACACCCTAATACACTATTCAAATCAGTAATCATGGTCCTTCACAAGAAACAATACATTCTCAACAGTTCTGACTAACTTCATTTTCTTAAAAAAAAAATAGCATTATCATAGGAATTGAAAACAGAAGATAAAGGACAAGCAGATTAGAGATATGTTGAGAATTACGGTCCCAATTTTGCAATGGACAGCAGAAAGAGAAACATAGAGAGACGGTGCTTGGGGTAATAGAAACAAGTCGAGGAGAGGAGAATGCCACAATGTATATTAGGCATTGATTTTTTTTCCTCTCTCCTCAGAGACATTCGTTTTCAGAGCCACCATCAGTATTTCTGCTCTACTGATTCCGGCTCAGGTCATTTCAGCTCATACCGTTCCACAACAGCCCTCTTGGCTCTCGATAACAAGGGGCAACACACCTTGTAACGTGATAGGCTAGATTAGACACCAAATGTGTTTGACGCAACCCATATTATCAGCTAAGGCCATTAGGGAAAGGTTAGATGAGAGAATCGTAATAATGGTTCACAATGGCATGCACAACAGAGTTTTTGTCTGTATCCTATAAGTCCTTTGTCTACAACCTTTTTACTCTGAGAAACTATTAACTAAGTTAACACTCTTGTATTGCCAATTATGACCCTATTTAATATTTGCAAAACATTATTTGCAAAAGCAGCAATTTCTCAAATGTACACCTCACTAGCCCTCTGTATAATTACATACCCTTTTTAATATTCAATTAATGTGTTGCTTTTTGTCTTAGTACTGCAATACTTTACTTTATGTCCGTGACATTAGAAAATGGGTCAACCACTTCAATCAGGCAAGTAATTGTTGTTTTAAATGTGTCCATTTCTACAATTCTACCCTTTTCTATTGAAGTGTATAAAAACCTAGTAGAAAGCCATTCTAAGCCTACTGGAAGTGCAAATCACCCCAAACATCATCCAATTTCATCTAGTTTCAAGGTTTGTCGGCTAATATGGGTACAATAAAATATTGATTTCAACTAAAACATAATGGTCGGCAGGTAGCCTAGTGGTTAGAGCGTTGGACTAGTAACCGAAAGGTTGAAAGATTGAATCCCCGAGCTGACAAGGTAAAAATCTATCGTTCTGCCACCGAACAAGGCAGTTATCCCACTGTTCCTAAGCTGTCAATAAAAATAAGAATTTGTTCTTAACAGACTTGCGTAGTTAAATAAAGGTAAAAAAAAAGATATGATAAAAAAGTGACATTCTAAAAAGCTATGAAAAAAATATATTATAGAAATAAACAAATGAATAAATTATAATACAGATAAATACATACATACATAAAGTGAACAAGTATTAAACAGTCTTATGCAACAAACAATTTGTCAACAACCAAGTCCATATCAGCCACACAAAAAAAGGCGGGACACTCACACAGTACATTCTATGGTGTATCTCTCCCTCAACACAACTTTAAATAGAGATGTCATTCATCTCAAAAGAAAAAATCTCCACATTTGTGTCATCTTTTTCATAGTTTGATCTCCTAATTAGTCAACTATGTCATGACTTGATTTACTTTCCATTTGATTGTGTGTAAAAAAACGAATGGCAATGTTTGGCAGTCTGTTATACTGTAATTTATTCTATCCTTAAAATAAATCTAAAATATACTATCACTAGATGGCGCATGTTTCTGAAAATCATAATAAATCAAAAACTATACATGACTAACAAACACGATTAAATAAAAGTATTTATTTTTGAAGTCATTCAAAACAATCTCTTCATAAAATACTAATTTATATGGGGAAGTCATTTCAGTTATGATTTGTGATCTATTTGGCAGTTTGTGATACAGTGTGACCCATGTTTTGGTCTACCTAGGTTCGAGTGGGACCAAAAATGAATAAGTCATTCATAAATAATTCATAGTTAAAAGGCAATTCCACCACTTTTCAATCTAATTTTCATTATTTCCATTATCATACCAGTGTCTATCAATATATGTGAAAATACTGCGGTTCTATGATCTGTGGTAAAAAAAAATTAAAAAGAAGAATAGTCCTAAAAAAAAAAGCTTTTCTGTGACATCACAAGCTAGGATTAAAAGTCAACTGCAATGAGTTTCTAGCCAGATGGAGAATATTTTCTTACTCCCCGCATCACTGAGGATCTGATAGTGTTCGAAAATCACTGTTTCAATGTTGTAACTTTTGATGACGTCAGGCGCTGTTTTCACATATGACACTAGTATCGTGCAGGAGATCATGAAAATTAGGTGGAAAAGTGGTGGAATTGCCATTCAATTCCTCTGTGTATGTACTCTGCTTTCCCCCATAAGCGCTATGGAGTACTATTATATCTGAATATAAATTGGTTACAGTGGTAAGTAATACTGGCCCATAATGGGCACCTATTTGTTTTGGCATTTGAATATTAGCTGTGATTGTTTTTCAGCCTGTTATTAGTCAGTAGGTCAGAACTGTATATGCAGTACACAGGGTGCATATATACACATATATACCTCCAATATAACATACCAGTATCAGAGTGTGCATTTCAGTGCCCTTAGTCTTCTATCTCCACCCAAAACTACATATCCCATGATGCCACACTGTGTTATGTATTAGGGTTCCCAGTCGTCGTCATGGTGTTGGGAGGCAATGATGACTACCACGGTGAGGATGGTACACAGAACGATGGAGGCAATGCCCACTGCCAGGCTGATGAAGGAGAAGTTACGCGCCTCGCGGGACGCTATCTCTGCCATCACCATGTCCCCCCTGGCCACCGCCGTACGCACCTGAGGGAGGGAGAGAGAGAGAGAGAGTCTTTTCCCCCCCTCACAAATATGTTTTTTTGGAATGGTTTGCCCATATTTATAGAATGTATTTCATACTATTAAAGCAACTTCTGAATTTAGTTGAGAGAGAGAATGAGAGAGAGAGAGAGAGAGAGAGAGAGAGAGAGAGAGAGAGAGAGGGGTGTTGACAACAGCACATGCACACACAAAAAGGCCACAAAACACAATTTATCAGGCCTTAAATTAATCAAACATACTAATGGTTAAAGCTCTAAAGCTTGCAGGCCAATCTACGCCTTGTTGTCAGCTTGGCTCAACAAAAAACACATCGGAAGCAAGCCCAAAGTGAAAATCTATTTTAACCTGTGTAAACAATGCTGCAATTACATAATGTAGGCTGTTGCAGAGTGTTGTGCATAATGATCAGGCCAACTAACAAAGCCAGCATGTAAACAACGAACATAATACTTTAATACACATAGAGATACAACAAAATACTCAAAGAATCATTCCACTAAAACTGACTGGCTAGCTAACAAACATACTGTGCAGACATATCTACAAATTTTTAAGTTTCATACAACATCTGACCATATTCGATCAGTTTCTAGAAGGAAAGTTTGCCCTGACCCTGATGGTCGTCTTGGTATGCCAATGTCCATTCTAGTGTTCTCTATGATTATGTGCTAGCCTAATACCAACCTGTACTGCCTTGATGATGGCTATGATTCCTGTTGGCCAGAAGCAGCAAACGGTGGTGAGCACAGCGATTGGCAGGTAGTCGTGAGGCGGGCGCCGTGGCTCCATCAGGGCGATGCCATGGGGCATCTGCATGCCCATTTGGCCCTGGGGCATCCCCTGGTAGGGCTGCCCCTGAGGAGAGAGAGAGAGGGAGAGAAGGGGGGGAGAGAGAGAGAGAGAGAGAGATAAAGAAAGGGGGGGCAAGAGTGAGCAAGAGATACAGGGGGGGGGGGGGGGGTGAGAGAGGGAGAGAGAGGATACACAAAGGTATCGTATGACAGTGGCTCCCGGAAGTATTTGTCACCTGGGCTGTATGTACTGTATCAAGCTTCTCAGATTAGGAGTGTTTATCTTGGATCAGGTACCCCCCCTGTCCATGTAATCTTATTCATTGTGATCTAGTAGGCAAAACTGATCCAAAACCAGCACTCCTACTGTGAGATGCTTGATCTCTTTATGGCCACTGACCTTGGAAAAGCCTTTTTAATTTCCCTGTACCCCTCAAGAGGAGCAAACCAATGATTTCTTCCTACAGCCTTAATCTAAGAACCAGTGGACATTGGCTATGTGGGTGACTCATTCTCCATTCCATTAAGAAAGGAAATGTCTGCACTACATAATCTATCATGGAGAGGAAGTAAAGGACTGGGGAGCAGTATTATACCTTGTGCGGGCCTTTCCGTTCTTGTATATTGTTGCCCACCCAGCACCGGTTTTCTACAGATTTGGATGAGCATATCATCCTTGTACGCTTTGTTGTCTTTTCGACAAGACACAAAATGCTTTGCAATACAATGACGTATTACATATCATGCATCAATGAAACATTTATTGTGTTCGAACGATGACTGCTATTGTCGTTGAAGTCATTGACTCACCGACGCCATGGGGTAGACAGGAACGTAGGCTGTGCAGGGCTGCAGCTGGAGAGGGTATCCTGGTTGAAAGTAACCCACAGGGGCATGTGGGACACCCCCTCCCGGGCCCTGGGTCTGGACTGTGTAGCCCTGTGGGGCCCCTGGGTGTCCGTAGGAGCCATTGTGGAACTGGGTCTCCTGGTAGCCATCGGAGCCAGGGGGCGGGGGTGGAGGGGGGTAGTTGGGCTGGGGGCCACAGCCGGTCTGAGGGGCCATGCTGGGGTGCTGCATGTTGGAGTGTTGCATGTTGGAGTGTTGCATGTTGGAGTGTTGCATGTTGGAGTGTTGTTGGCCCATGTTAAGTTCCTGGGAGGGGAGGTATGGAGGGGGCTGAATTTGCTGCATGGGTTGGGACATGGCCTGGCGATTGGTGTCCTCCAGACCTGAGAGAGGAAGAGATAGAAATGAATTAGCGAGAAAAAAATGAGAGAGAGAGAGAGAGAGTGAGAGAGCGAGAGAGAGAGAAGAGTAGGCAGAAACGCTATCTCACATTTTGGTCTCCGCTTCCGCAATACGAGCACTAGGGTGCAAAGGGTTGGAAACTTTCCGGTAAATTTACGGAATTTTCCCGTAAATTTTCCATGGGAAGTTAAGCCCTGGAATTTGGGGAATTTGGCATACATTGATCAAACAACTTAGCTTATAACAGTGTACCTTTTTTTGTGGGATACATATAAAGGCAATTCTAGGTCTTGTGGCATATTTTAGTTAAACTATCCCCAATTAAATGGAATTGCAACATTGCATGCACAGTGCATTCTTCCATCACATGTACAGCTGATTCTCAAGATCTTGCACACTAATGAGATGCTATTAAACCCACACTACTACACTCGCTGAGCCAAGGACTACATGCGTTCTGGTAAGTTTTGATTATAATACTGGGTGGGGTGAATATATTTTATTTGACATATGGGTGGGGTGAATATATTTTATTTGACATACGTGATCTTTAGTTAACTAGTAAATAGTAGCCTACAGCAAAGTGTGTTTAACCTTTTTGGGATAGGGGGCAGCATTTTCACTTTTGGATGAATAGCGTGCCCAGAGTGAACTGCCTCCTACTCTGTCCCAGATGCTAATATATGCATATTATTAGTAGTATTGGATAGAAAACACTCTGAAGTTTCTAAAACTGTTTGAATGATGTCTGTGAGTATAACAGAACTCATATGGCAGGCGAAAACCTGAGAAAAATCCAACCAGGAAGTGGGAAATCTGAGGTTTGTAGTTTTTCAAAGCTTGGTCTACCGAATAAACAGTGTCTATGGAGTCAAGTTGCACTTCCTACGGCTTCCACTAGATGTCAACCGTCTTTAGAATCTTGAATGAGGATTCTACTATAAAGGAGGGGCTCATGAGACCTGTTTGTCAGTGGTCTGGCAGAGTGTCTCAGGCTCGTGACTTGCGCTCATGACAGAGTTAGCTCTCGTTCCAGTGATTTTCTTCAGACAGGAATTCTCCGGTTGGAACATTATTGATGTTTTATGTTAAAAACATCATAAAAATTGATTCCATACATCGTTTGACTTGTTTCTACGACCTATAACGGAACTTTTCGAGTTTTTGTCTGGACGAAATGCTCGCGCCTCATGAAGATGGATTACTGGGCTGAACACAATAACAACAAGTTGCTATTTGGACATCAATTATGGACTTTATGGAACTTGATGGAACAAATCTTTCATTTATTGTCGAACTGGGATTCCTGGGAGTGCCTTCTGATGAAGATCATAAAAGATAAGTGAATATTTATAGTGTTATTTCTAACTTCTGTTGACTCCAAAATGGCCGATATTTCTCTGGCTGGATTGGGCTCTGAGCGCCGTTCTCAGATTATGCTTTTTCCGTAAAGTTTTTCTGACACAGCGGTTGCATTAAGGAGAAGTCTATCTTTAATTCTGTGAATAACAGTTGTATCTTTATCAATGTTTATTATGAGTATTTCTGCAAAATCACCAGATGTTTTGGACTCAAAACATTACTGCACGTAGCACGCCAATGTAAACTGAGATTTTTGGATATAAATATGCACATTATCGAACAAAACATTGTATTGTGTAACATGTGTGTCATCTGATGAAGATCATTAAAGGTTAGTGATTCATTTTATCTATATTTCTGCTTTTTGTGACTCCTATCTTTGGCTGGAAAAATGGCTGTGTGTTTTTTTGACTTGGCTATGACCTAACATAATCATATGTTGTGCTTTCGCTGTAAAGCATTTTTTAAATCGGACACGATGGGTAGATTAACAAGATGTTTATCTTTCATTTGCTGTATTGGACTTGTTAATGTGTGAAGGTTACAAGGGACAACAGACACTTGGGACAACAGACACACCGGTCTCTACATTGCAGATAAGCTGAAGGCAGTCATCAATGACCTTGGACCCCAGAGGGTATTTGCACTGGTGATAGACAATCCTGCGAAACATGAAGGCTGATTGGTCTAAAGTGGAGGAGTCCTACCCTCACATCACACCCATGGGCTGTGCTGCTTATGCATTGAATCTGCTCCTCAATGACATCATGGCTCTGAGAACAATGGAAACACTCTACAAGAGAGCCAAGGAAATAGTTAGGTATGTGAAGGGTCATCAAGTTATAGCAGAAATCTACCTCATCAAGCAAAGTGAGAAGAATAAGAGCACCACATTGAAACAGCCCAGCAACACCCGTTGGGGTGGTGTTGTCATCATGTTTGACAGTCTCCTGGAGGGGAAGGAGTCTCTCCAAGAAATGGCCATATCACAGTTTGTCGATATGGACAGCCCCATCAAGAGGATCCTCCTGGATGATGTATTTTGGGAGAGAGTGGTAGGTAGCCTGAAACTCCTGAAACCTATAGCAGCAGCCATTGTACGAATTGAGGGAGACAATGCCATCCTGTCTAATGTTCAGACTCTGCTTGCAGATGTAAGAGAATAAATAAATAAAAAAGCATGAAGACTTCTGCCTGAAGCCCATACACGCCGCAGCGTACATGTTGGACACCAAGTATGCTGGCAAGAGCATCCTGTCTGGCACATAGATCGAAAAGGCCTATGGTGACATCACTACCGTGTCTCGCAACCTTGGCCTGGATGAGGGCAAGGTTCTTGGCAGTCTGGCGAAGTACACGTCCAAGCAAGGGCTTTGGGATGGAGATGCAATATGGCAGTGGTGCCAACTTATCTCATCAGCCACCTGAGGCTCTTTCCCCTGTTGCCTCCATCATCCTCCAAATCCCACCAACATCAGCCGCCTCAGAGCGCAACTGGTCCTTGTTTGGGAACACACACACCAAAGCACGCAACAGGCTGACCAATACAAGGGTTGAAAAATTGGTGGCCATCCGGGCAAATTTGAGGCTTTTTGAGCCTGACAACGAGCCATCCTCCACAAGGTTGGAAAATGACAGTGAAGATGAGGCCTCAGAATCTGATGTTCAAGAGGTCCAGGGACGAGACATGGAAGCCTGAGAGGAAGACAACCAAAGCTTTCGTTTTTAGACTACCGTTTTACAGATAGATGTATGTTGAAAATGTTTTTGGGAGATGCAATGGATCATTGGGGATCATTCAATATTGCCTTTATTTTGTTGTTCAGTGAAATCATCCCATGTGAAGAGTCAACTCATTTAATTAAAGTTCAATTCGTAACTAAATTGTTTTTTTCTTTCTATTGGAAGGATTTAATCATTTGCAATTATGTCTACTTATGATAAGGTAAAAGGTTTATGTTTCTGTCTCTATATGATATGGTAAATATATCCAATGCAAATGTTTTTAAATGGTATTAATATTCATTTGCATATATTTCCATTATTCCCATTTATTCCCACGGAATGTTTCCACCTCTGAATATTCCCCAAAATGTGCAACACTAACGAGCACTATAGTTTTTTTCCCTACCGGTATGTTAACCACACAGACATGTATAGCGTGGGAAAATGTTGAATACATTTCACGCAGAGAGAAACAAAAATACCCACGTTCACACAGTAGCCAGGTTCACTTTGTACAATACAGGAATTCACAGCATGCTGACTAGCCTATTCAGCAGTTGATGAGGCAGACAGACACAGAGAGAGAGAGAGAGAGAGAGAGAGAGGGAGAGGTGGGGAGAGAGTGAGTGATGAGAGATGAGTTGTGCTTGGGGATACACACAGGCATTACATAACCTACACACACTGTCACCACTGCAAGAGTAAGACCACTCAGACACAGAAGAAGAGGGATGGGATGCTGACACAGAAGGAGGGACACCTGTTAAAGGGCACATGGTACTCAACAGGGGCTGAATGCAAAACAGAGAAATCTGATTAATAGGATGAGATGGGAGACAGTAAAACGGGTGAAAGATAAAGGACAGCAGTCAAGAAAAAAAGGGGAATAGTGGATGAATGGGGGACATGTGATACATGGCTAGTTCACAATCAGATCCAAATTAATAATAAGCACTAATGTATACTTTCATTGGCTGTTTAAATTAATGGCCCATTCACAACTAAGCCATACTGTATACCAAATAGACCATCAAGTACAGTATAGGCCTACGTGAAACCCAGTAGTCTAATGGTGAACTAAAACCAAAGAACATATATAGTTTGATCATTCCAAATGTCTTATGTTGTATACTGAGCAAAAATATAAATGCAACATGTAAAGTGAGCTGAAATAAAAGATCCCAGAAAAGTTCCGTACGCACAAAAAGCTTATTTCTCTCAAATTTTGTGCACAAATTTGTTTACATCCCTGTTAGTGAAAATGTATCCTTTGCCAAGATAATCATTTTAAAAAGTTGATTAAACAGCATGATCATTACACAGGTGCACCTTCCATAAATGGCCACTTTTAGGCTACAATGTGCAGTTTTGTCACACAACACAATCACACAGTCACAAGTTGAGATAGCATGCAATTGGAATGCTGACTACAGGAATGTCCACCAGAGCTGTTGCCAGAGCCGGCTTATTCACCTGCGGCATCATCTGAGACCAGCCACCCGGACAGCTGATGAAACTGTGGGTTTGCAAAAACTGTGGGTTTGCAAAAACTGTGGGTTTGCAAAAACTGTGGGTTTGTACAACCGAAGGATTTCTGCACAAACTGTCAGAAACCGTCTCTGGGAAGCTCATTTGAGTGCTCGTCATCCTCACCAGGGTCTTGACCTGACTGCAGTTTGACGTTGTAACCGACTTCAGTGGGCAAATGCTCACCTTCGATGCCCACTGGAGAAGTGTGCTCTTTACGGATGAATCCCGGTTTCAACTGACTGCTGAGGTCAATGTTGTGAACAGAGTGCCCCTTGGTGGCGGTGGGGTTACAATATGGCAGGCATAATCTACGGACAACGAAACACAATTGCATTTTGAATGCACAGGGATACCATGACGAGATCCTGAGGCCCATTGTCGTGTCATTCATCCGCCGCCATCACCTCATGTTTCAGCGTTATAATGCATGGCCCCATGTCGCAAGGATCTGTGAATAATTCCTGGAAGCTGAAAATGTCCCAGTTCTTCCATGGCCTGCATGGATGTCAGCCATGAGCATGTTTGGGATGTTCTGGATTGACGTGTACGACAGCGTGTCCCAGTTCCTGTCAATATCCAGCAACTTTGCACAGCCATTGAAGAGGAGTGGGACAACATTCCACAGGCCACAATCAACAGCCTGATCAACTCTATGAGAAGGAGATGTGTTACGCTGCATGAGGCAAATGGTGGTCACAACAGATACTGCCTGGTGTTATCTGATCCATGCCCAACAGTGACCAACAGATGCACATCTGTATTCCCAGTCATGTGCAATCCATATATAAGCATGATTAATTTATTTCAATTGACTGATTTCCTTATATGAACTGTAACTCGGAAAAATCTTTGAAATTGTCATTTATATTTTTGTTCAGTGTAGATCTATAGGCAAATCATGATAGGTCTCCTTTGGGTATGTTTATAATTAAGGGCAATCGGCCTGTCTCTATCTGTTGCCATATCTCCAGTGAAAAATACCTTTAATCTGGCATGTTTAATCATCCCTATTGGATTACATTATTATGTCTATTCTGATACATAAAACTAAACCTCAGAGGTGTGTTTGTGTGTCTGGTGCGTGATGAGGCTATATAACCTATGCACTTCATTCATTTGAGATGATGTGAGAATGCCATGAACATGCACTGTAGGCCTCTCTATAGGGGGAGGCATCTCACTCAGTGACATGGCGCCTACCTTGGTAACCTCATAGGTTACAGCGAATCCAGGGAAGTTAAAAGGGACAAATGAAGCAAATTATTGTCGTGCATTTTTTTATGTGAACATCACGCACGCGCACACACACCCTGATACACTGTACACACGCACATCTGTCCGCACGCAGGGGAACAACCACACGCACGCACGCGCGCAAAACGTTACTTCATTGTCGTCATTTAAATAAATGTGCATGCATAGGTGATGAAATAGAGAGAGCAGCCTATTTGGGGGGGGGGGGGGGGGGGGGGGGGGGTGGACAGTGTACTACAGATGCAGTGCATGCAGATAAGTAGGATGAGTTTGTCGGAGATGTTGACATGGGGAGCTGAAAATGTAGAAGATGGAAACAGAGATATCGTGCGTCACCATGTAGCCAATTGTTACAGTAATCCACCTCTAAAATCATCAAAACAGCACCCTATAGCCAAACAATTATCCGAAAAATACACATTTATCCCAATGCAACGGAGAGAATAGACAGCGGAGGAGTGGAAGAATTGGCTCAATTATCAATTACAGTGGTGACATAAAAGACGCAACAGAACCAGAGAATAAAAGCTTACCGTGTTTTTCCGACATTTCGTGCAGTCAGAATAAAACTCCGCTCTAAACAATTTAATGTAAATATTCTTATTTCTGCAATACGACTTCTGGTAAATCCTCTTAAGGAAATATGAAATTATTGAGACTTCAATTTCCAGCTAATATTTTTTTTTTTTATCTCCACATCCGTGGCCTATAATAAAGGTAGATAACCTTTATTTGCTGGATAACTTTATTATATGTTAACGGCCAATTGGATTATCCGATTATAATGACCAATTGGGAAAGCAATGTCCAGTTTATTCACACTCTCTGTAGCTAGTACGTCCACCGTAATAGCGGAAAGTGGGTTTCTCCAATGCATCTCTAGTTACATTGAATTAATCAGACACACAGCTATCGTTGTCTTAAAGAGACAGTCGAGACTGGGAAATACATATGCAACTGAGATGGAAAACCCGAAACAAACCTACTTTGGGGGCGACCCGATATTGGATTTGAATACTTCGTATACTATGCTAAAAACCTTACACTCTTTATTCTCGTGGATGGTGGAGAATCATCTTGCTGTCATGACATGCAACGCTTTTGCTGGACATGGGCATGACTCTAGAACTGATGCTAATTTTGATCAGGGTTAGATGACTGTAGATGACATTTATATGATTATGTTTTACTGTATTTTATCCAATAGGATATGCACCGATTGTTGTTCCTACAGTACACAGCAAGAGCAGTAGTTCACAGTGTCATCATTTAAACCAATGGTAGACTCATGCATACAGACACTGAGACATCACAGAAGACCTTGGGGGGACAAAATAAACAGTCAATTGGTACAGTCTACAGTTGATTTTATTACTGTGCAATGCATCACAAACCATTTAATTCATATCATTGCTACTTTGGTCTGATTTGTTTAAAGCGCATTCCCTTTCCATGTCCAGGAATCTCATCAGGACTCATGTAAACAATAGTATGTCCATACATACTCACTTACTGCCTCACACACACACACCCTCACTTTCATCACAAGCGCACCGACTGATCCCTTCCTCACACACTCACCCTCTCTTTCACCATAAGCACACACGCTGACTGAGCTTGGGACTTGGCTAAGGCACCTTGGCACTCTCTCACCTATACAGGATAGACACCCCACTCTCTCACCTATACAGTAACACACACCGACTCTCTAACTCTCCACTCCCTTCTTTCTTCCCTCGCTCCACTGGCACACTTTCACCTCCAGTACTATACAAACACTATCTACACCCTCGCTCTCCCTCCTTCTCTCCCCTCCCCATCTCAGTGTGTGTAGAGCGAGGCAGTGAACACGATGTCTCTGCGGATGGCCAGGGAGGCCTTCTCCATCTTGCTGCCCAGGACCGAGTCTCCCACGATGCGGGCTGCCTGGCGCACCTCCTTCAGCACCTCGTCTAGTCTCTGGACGCAGCGCACCACCGTGCCCTCCTGGACGTCTGTTAACTGGGCAATCTCTGCAAATGGCTGGGACAGGAAATAGGAGAGGGAACAGCCGTTTGTATAGACAGAGTGAGTTCAGTACAGGACTGTTGCCTTCTTGATGTCCCCTGTAAAAGAGACTGTGTCTCAATGAGACGTTCCTGATGAAATAAAAGGTTAAACAAAATAAAGTACAGGCTGGGACAGGAAGTAGGGATATCAGTTCGTTTCAACTTTAGATACGGTATAACATGTGTCCCCATACTTTTTTGGCCCGCGACCCCATTTTGAAAAAATAAATAATAAATCCCAGACCCCACCATGTTAAAAAAAGTGATGTAACCAACAGTCAATGTTCACTTTTTCAAATGGGGCTATGACATCCTATTACAAATCAGTCTGACAGTACTTTTGACAGTATTTCTATCTGAAGGAAGTATGGCTTGAAGTGACTGAACTGCATCAGAAACTTACTGGGAAATTCAGAAGGTCATCAGGCAATAATTGTGCATGATCTTCTAGGTAGAAAATAACATAAGCATTGATTTTGTTATTTCCCCCCCAGTCTGATTTCGTGCCTGGTCTTGTCCACTCTGTTCTAACGAGGCTAGTGGGCAGAGTAGAGGTAAACAGAAGACACATTCCTGAGAGTCTTATCTTTCAGTGATAGTGTCGTGATATTTTGTTGCTTAAACCGTTCAAAAGATTTTGCAGGAAGAAAACAGAAACCGCTCTGTTTATTATAACCTCGTCTAGTGGCTACCGGAGGTTACTGACATTAATCCCGGGTTCTATGAACCAAGCGTGATTTTTAAAATGTTTTATTTTAGAGTTCTCTCTCGCGACCCCACACGTGGTCACCACCCCTAGTTTGGGAAAAGCTGCAGTATAGTTTAGTACAGTGCTTTCATAACTTTGAGGGGCCAGTTTCCACGAACCAGACTAAGCCTAGTTCTGGAGTACAAAGCACTTGAACTTGAAGATAAAAAAATAAGTGTTTATTCTGTGTGCGGGAAAGTGTTCACGAGTGTCTTGACTGAAACGAGGTCAATCAAGAAGTGCAGCATTTTAGAGATAGCGTACGCCGCTCACCATGCCTCTGGCCCAGCAGTAGGCCACCTCGGTCAGGCCAAACTTGAACTGGCCCACATATTCTTCCGCTGTCTGGGTTATCCCACAGTCCCTCTGCAGCTCCCCAATACGCTGGGCCACCGCCAGCACTCTCTCAATACCCTGTGGGAGAGAGGAAAGGAGAGCGGGAGGGAGGGAGGGAGGGAGGGAGGGAGGGAGGGAGGGGGCGAAAGAAGAAAGTAATGGACAGGGGACATAGAGTGGGGTAATGTAAAGAGAAGGGCAAAGAGAAGTGAGAGAGAGGGGAGAAAGAGAGAGAGAGAGAGAGAGAGAGAGAGAGAGAGAGCGAGAGAGAGAAATGATGTAGTAGTAATGAAAGGGTGGCAGAAGAATGTGGGGTAATACAAGGAAAGAGAAGTTGAGATTGAGAAAGAGAGCAGGGACAGACACAAAATGCAGACATACAGATTAGTCATACAGGGAGCACTTAAACACAACACTTCCCAATCACATCTACCCTACTTTGCCCACTCCAACCTCAGCCTCCTCTCTGTTAAAGGGATGTTACGGTACTTGTGTATACTTTTTAGCCAGTCGTTTGTAAAAGTAGCGATCACGAGCCAAAAGTGGTCCCCGAAACATGGCACTGTCACATATGTGCAGATAAGTGCACGTCATTGCGCTCTTCTCTCTCTGCTGTTTGACCGTCTCGCTAGCTGTCACTCATATAGTGAGGGGCTGAAGCTCATTGGTTGAACTCGAATTGCTTGGGGGCTGGCCCACGTGGGGGAAAATGTAGGGAAATTGGGGCAGCACAGTTTCTAGAAAATCTAGGAATTTCGTGGCTAATTGAGGTAAGATGTATGAACTACACACTGACACATGCAGCTCAAAGCGGGAGGTTTAAAAAAAACAACTTAGTAGTCGCCAAAGTTCCGGAGTAATATGCTGCAGGTCATCAGCAACCCCACTCGGAGCCCTGTCACCAGTGTTGGGTGAATGTGTTCCCTGTCAGTGTTCACTGTTCAGTGCTGCTCGCCCCTGGATGGCACCCCTATAAACCACTCCAGACAAGGCTCTCGCCTTGGTCATCACTAATTCAGCCCTCTTTAGAGCACTTCCATGTAGCTGGGCTGCTTGACAACACACACTGACATGGCTGTGTTGTGTGTGTTCAGGAGAGTGTGTGTCAGGTGTGGTGCTCTTGCTGCGGGGTAAGGCAGCCGTGAAGTCTAGCCTGAGCTCATGCCACTGTCTGTGTGTGTGTGTGTGTGTGTGTGTGTGTGTGTGTGTGTGTGTGTGTGTGTGTCTGTGAGAGAGAGAGAGAGAGAGGACCAGTGGGGCGGCCAGGCTTGTACTACTACAGCCCAGAAGACAACATATCCATCCATGTACATTAAAGATGACACATTGAAATGTATAGTTAGAATAACAAATGTATGTACTGTATGTATGTCACAAATCCTGTCTACATCTAATGACCTTGTTGAGGTTGTTGCACAACCTTCACAACTATAACACATAGGGGACAGACACAAACACACAAAAGTGTAACCTCAACTCTTCCCAAGTAGACATCAACAAAGCACATTCTACCACCGCAGCACACACAGGGAGAATCTCAATTGCATTTCCTTGATTCCTTGCATCCTCTCTCCTCGCCTCCTTCTTAAAACTCATTGGATGACAAGGTCAGAGGGGAGGGACCTCTGACCTTGTCATTCAATGGGTTTTGAGAAAGAGGCAAGAAGAGAGGACCCAAAGAATCAAGGAAATGCAATTGAGATTCTCACACACTCTCATCCCCCCACCCCTCTCCCCCAACCCTCCCACCTGCCACGAGTCCCCATACCTCCTTCAGTGTGTTGGTTATGTGAGGCTCCACCTGGGTCTTCTGTTGAAAGACCAGACAGGACAGTAGGGCGGCGCTCTCCTCAGGGGCCAGGGGGCTCAGGGCGTTCTCAAACAGTAGCTCTGTGAGAAGCAGCTCATGGCTACTGATCTGGCTGGCCACCCTGCCCTTCAGCTGCACCGCACCACTACTGTCCACGTACTGCAGGGATTGGAGCACCTGGGGATGTGGGATAAATGCCTTTTTTTACACTGGTGTTACACATGATGGTTCGTTCGCATACTAAAGGCTCTATTTAAACATATTTTTGGTGAACGTTGGGAAACGAATCCCATCAGTGAAAATGTTGTTTATATGGCTCCCTGATTTGCATACTGCTACTACTGATTTTTGAGCCCCAGACAACAATTATATGCAGATAAGTTATAAAACATCTCTGAAGACCAGTGGCGGACACTACCGTTTAAAATGAGGATGATAAAAACAATTAGGAGCATGGCCTTATTTCTATTACAGCATATTGGATGACTGTCACTCATATTCCATTCACCCAACTCAATGTAACATCGATAGGTTTAGGGTATTACATGATACTCAAATTTTCCGAATACCCATCATGAGGTTTCTACAACCTAGCCTATGAATGAAAGTTTACAACGTAGGTGCACATGTGCTGAGGAAAATTAGAGTAATCAAGTTGACAAACAGTGACACATTCAAAACCGCTGATAGGTTTGGATTTCTGAGCTTTAAACATTATTAATCATTAGTTATATTATTAATCATTGGTTACAATAGAGGCATGAGGGGTGCCATACTTAAGCTTAAGTTTGGGAGTTTTTATTGAACAAATTCAAATTTTGGGACGCCGATTATGGCCGATACATTGGACTCCATGAGGAGACTGCATGGCAGGCTGACCACCTGTTACGCGAGTGCAGCAAGGAGCCAAGGTAAGTTGCTAGCTAGCATTAAACTTATCTTATAAAAAACAAATCAATCTTAACATAATCACTAGTTAACTACACATGGTTGATGATATTACTAGTTTAACTAGTGTGTCCTGCATTAATTTATCATTGAATCAAAGCCTACATCACCAAACGGGTGATGATTTAACAAGCGCATTCACGAAAAAAGCACTGTCGTTGCACCAATGTACCTAACCATAGACATCAATGCCTTTCTTAAAATCAATACACAAGTATTTATTTTTAAACCTGCATATTTAAAAGAAATTCATGTTAACATGCAATATTAACTAGGGAAATTGTGTCACTTCTCTCGCGTTCTGTGCAAGCAGAGTTGGGGTATATGCAGCAGTTTGGGCTGCCTGGCTCGTTGAGAACTGTGTGAAGACCATTTCTTCCTAACAAAGACCGTAATTAATTTTCCAGAATTGTACATAATTATGATATAACATTGAAGGTTGTGCAATATAACAGCAATATTTAAACTTATACGGTTCCGTATTTCACTGAAAGAATAAACGTATTGTTTTCGAAATGATAGTTTCCGGATTTGACCATATTAATGACCTAAAGCTGTGTGTGTATTATATTATAATTAAGTCTATGATTTGATAGAGCAGTCTGACTGAGCCGTGGTAATCAGCAGCAGGTTCGTAAGCATTCATTCAGACAGCACTTTCCTGCGTTTGCCAGCATCTTCGCAATGCTTGAAGCAAAGCGCTGTTTATGACTTCAAGCCTATCTACTCCCGAGATTAGGCTGGCAATACTATAGTGCCTATAAGAACATCCAATAGTCAAAGGTATATGAAATACAGATGGTATAGAGAGAAATAGTCCTGTAATTCCTATAATAACTACAACCTAAAACTTCTTAACTGGGAATATTGAAGACTCATGTTAAAAGGAACCACCAGCTTTCATATGTTCTCATGTTCTGAGCAAGGAACTTAAACATTATCTTTTTTACATGGCACATATTGCACTTACACTTACTTTCTCCTCCAACACTGTGTTTTTGCATTATTTAAACCAAATTGAACATGTTTAATTATTTATTTGAGACTAAATAGATTTTTATTTATGTCTTATATTAAGTTAAAATAAAAGTGTTCATCCAGTAATGTTGTAATTGTCATTATTACAAATATATATACATATATATATATATATTTTTTTAAATTGACAGATTAATCAGTATCGGCTTTTTTTGGTCCTCCAATAAATCGGTATCGGCGTTGAAAAATCACAAATCGGTCGACCTCTAGTATTTTTACTTATGAAATTCACTGAGGAGGATGGTCCTCCCCTTCCTCCTCTGTGGAGCCTCCACTGCTGAAGATAGTAATTCCTCACTACATGAACAATAGATAGTGAGGAAAGAGCCTCTTTCTGGTTCACACACATTTTTGCAGTGCGTAAAAAAACCCATTTTAATTTGGTCAGGTAAAAATGTATCTGAACTCAACGTCATGATCTGACATAATGGCAGGCAAATGTGTAGGCTTTACGTTAGTGATTGGTTGAAGGTCCATTTTTAAGCACTAATGAACGAAGAGACATTTTTTTCTTCCTGTCGAGGGGGCCTGCGTTTTATATTCATAAACCATATTGCGAATGGCTCTAAAACTATTCGCGGAACATTAACCATTTTGTTTTACACCTTATCCAGCTAGCTAGCTAACAACCTGGTAGCTTTACCAGTATATCTGTCCAGCTAGCTAGCTAACAACCTGGTAACTTTACCAGTATATCTGTCCAGCTAGCTAGCTAACAACCTGGTAACTTTACCAGTATATCTGTCCAGCTAGCTAGCTAACAACCTGGTAACTTTACCAGTATATCCAAACATTTGGGGGCACAGAAAGAAAAGGGATATGTTCTTCAGTAGATTCAATGATCATAACAATGAATGAATGACAGATCTCTTGCAATGTTGTCATCATAAACTAGACGCTCTTAAAGAAACAGTGTACAATTTAAAGAAATTCATCTCAATAGGAAAATAGTGCTTTTACATAATGTAGAAACCTAATATTCCACAAATGACTCATTTCAATGAAAGGTATTTGCATCAACATTTTAGCTTTTTATAATAAACAAATGTATTTACCGGGTTACATGTTAGTTTCTAGAGCACAACGTGCTTCAGAAGTAGCAAGAATAAATATGCTTTAACCTTAAATCAATTTTGTTATGTGCTCCTAACTTTTTATAGTTGGGCACACCAGTGCTACCAACAATTGTTTTATTTATTTAGAGGCCTGCATGTGTATGAACTAGTTAAATCAAATGTTATTTTACATCAGCAGTTGTAAAAAAAAAAAAAAGTGCTTTACAGATACCCGGCCTAAAACCCCAAAGAACAAGCAATGCAGAGGCAAGGAAAAACTCCCTAGAAGGTAGGAACCTTGGAAGAAAGCTACTCTATGAAAAGTTGTGAGTTTAATATGACATGTGCAATAAGATAACGGGAGTCAGACATACCTTGATTCTCTGGTGGTACTCTGGCAGTAGAGACAGGGACTGGTCTGAGATGAGGAAGAGCAGTTTGTCCAGCTCCTCCTGAACACTCATTCTCTCCTGCACCCGCAGAAACTGACAGAAGAAAGAGGTCAACATGGCTATTATAGACAATCACTTTATCTATGCACTCTGAACAGTAATAGAAAAGGTATGTAGAATGACTTCCTATATTAGTGCAACCATTTGATCGCATAGATTGTACAGCAATTTCACCTCGTTTACAATACATTTACCGTAGAGGCAAGGTTGTACATGGATGTAGGCTATCACTCGCACATATTTTGAATTCGGAAAAGTATTCAGGCCCCTTGACTTTTTCTTAATTTTGTTACGTTACAGGTTTATCCGAAAATGGATCAAAAGTATTTATTTCCTCATCAATCTACACACAATACCCCATAATGACAAAGCGAACAGGTTTTTCAAAATTTTAGCAAATTTATAAAAAACAAAAATACCTTATTTACATAAGTATTCAGACCCTTTGCTATGAGACTCGGAATTGAGCTCAGGTGCATTCTGTTTCCATTGATCATCCTTGAGATGTTTCTGCAACTTGATTGGAGTGCACCTGGGGTAAATTAAATTGATTGAACATGATTTGGAAAGGCTCACACCTGTCTATATAAGGTCGCACAGTTGACAGATGTCAGAGCAAAAACCAAGCCATGAGGTCAAAGGAATTGCATCATGCTGTGGGGATGTTTTTCAGCCGCAGGGACTGAGGGACTGGGAGACTAGTCAGGGTCGAGGGAAAGATGAACGGAGAAAAGTACAGAGAGATCTAATACCTCTGGAGCGACCTGAAAATAGCTGTGCAGCGACGTTCCCCATCCAACCTGACAGAGCTTGAACGGATCTGCAGAGAAAAATGGGAGAAACTCCCCAAATACAGGTGTGCTAAGCTTGTAGCATCATACCCAAGAAGACTCGAGGTTGTAATCGGTGCCAAAAGTGCTTCAACAAAGTACTGAGTAAAGGGTCTGAATATTTATGTAAATGTGATGAATGTGTGTTGTTTTTTTATACACATTTGCAAAAAATTCTAAAAACCTGTTTTTGCTTTGTCAAAATGGGGGATTGTGTGTAGATTGATGAGGGAAAAAAGCAATTTAATACATTTTAGAATAAGGCTGTAACGTAACAAAAAAAAAGTCAAGGGGTCTAAATACTTTCCGAATGCACTTCAATTATTGGACCCTTTGATAAAGATGAGCAACAAAGACTGTATAAAATAAATATTACAAATACTGAGCTATATTGTATACTACAGATAATCAACTAATTATACTGATACAATTGTTTAGAGAAAGATTTTGTTTAACAAGTCATGTATATGTGACAAAGACAGGAGGACACTGCATGCCATTAAAGAGGGAAGATAGCTCACACACACTATCGCTATCTCCTGAAGAAATTAGAGTCCAGCAGAAGTAGCACATAGGCTACTGCCTGACTGAGCGATGGCTCTAATGATATACAGTCCTAATGTATCGCCTCAGTGAGACAGACAGTGGTGATGTGTGACTCTGCACTGCCTACACAGGTAATTATAGAACTCCCTGCTCTGCTGTTCTCATCTCATCCTTATCCTGGAACAAGGCAGTAGACATGCACGAGCCTTGGCTTGTGCGAGCCAGAACGGCTCATAGGAGCAGGAGCCAATCTTCTGGTTCCGTAGCGTGATGCAGCTTAATGTACAGGTACTTTGCTACTCTATCGCATGGCCTTACCTTGCAATCGATCTCCTTAATGCTGAGTGCCAAGCAGAGACGCAGCGGATCGCATTTTTACTGTCTTTGTTATGACTCGGCTGGGGATCGAACTCCCAACCTTCTAATCTCAGGGCTGACACTAACCACAATGCCACTGAGTTGGCCACTGAACAAGGGAGGGAAATATCTAACAAGGCTAGGTTTTACAATGCTTAGTGCAGGCCCAAATAAAGTACAGGCTGATGTAATTACCATGAGAAATCAGTATAGAAAGAGGCCAGGGCTTGTATTCAGAAAGAGTCTCAGAGTAGGAGTGTTGGTATAGAATCAGGTCCACCCTGTCCATGTAATCAAATTCATGAAGGGATCCTATATCAACATAATTACACTCTGAGACCCTTTGTTAATACGGGAACTGGGCTATAGATTGAAACAAAGACAGAAGGGAGAGAGATTGAAGTGGAAAAGATGGAGGGTAAAAGAGGAGGACGCAGGTGTGTGAAGACAGTCTGTCAGACCTGTCTCTGTTCATTATATGAGTGCTCAAACATCATTACTGCAATGTCAGGACAGCGTTTGGAAGGGACACACGCGCACGGTTTTCGTAAATCCAGAGTCTGTATAGAGCCATATCTTCTCGGGCTGTACAATAATCAGAAATATTTTACAGGGCCTCCCGAGTGGCGCAGAAGTCTAAGGCACTGCATCGCAGTGCTTGAACATTCACTACAGTTCGATCCCAGGCTTTACGGAGATTTAAACATTTAAAAATATATATATATATATATTTATTAATGATTTTATGAATAGAAATGGAGATGTCACATATGTAGTTATCAAAAATATATGGGAATATCTGCTCAATCCAAATTTACTACCAACTGATTGCAGCACTACCACAACAATGGAGGAGACAAGTGAAAAAGGGAGAAGGTAGGGAACTTGTTTGCCTGTCATATACTAAAAACACAAATAGCCTGAAAGGAAATGGCATAAATAGAAAAATATACCAGTTTCATTTGAGGACAAAAATGTTGACAGCTGCGCCATACAGGTTGCAAATTAAATGTGAAGAGATTTTCAATGTACCAATTCCATGGCACATGGTTTATGAACTGGTACAAAAAACTACACTTGATTCAACACTACGAGTTTTTCTATTTAAATTATTATATACAATTCTTGCTACCAACAGAATGCTATATATATGGGACATACAACAATCTCAGCTCTGTAGATTTTGCTGCAAAGAGACGGAATCTACAGATTTTTTGTTTGTTGGTATTGACCCTTTGTAGCTTGTTTCTGGTCACAGGTTCAGGAATGGTTAAAAATAAATACATTTTTTTTAAATCACACAAACAGCAGTGTTGGGCATTTTGAAAAGCCATAGTCAGTCAATAAATAATATAATAATACTCGTAGGAAAGGTTTTCATTTTTAGCTCAGAATCTGTGGATACTATTCGATTAGAAAGGTAAAAAAAATTATGCAAAACATCCCAATTGAAAACTATATAGCACATGGTAACCAAACAAGGATGGTCTATGGTGATAGGTGGGATGGGCTGAGAGTGGCCTAGGGGTGGGATTAAAGAGCTGAGGTCTATGGTGATAGGTGGGATGGGCTGAGAGTGGCCTAGGGGTGGGATTAAAGAGCTGAGGTCTATGGTGATAGGTGTGTTGGGCTGAGAGTGGCGGGATTAAAGAGCTTATGTTTAGTAATGTATTATGTAAAATGTATATGTAAATGTATATGGAGCAAAAAAGCTGTAAAAAAACTAAAAGATACTTGTCCTTCAAAGAGGGGGGGTGGTGGAGGGGTTAATAATAATGAAAAAATAAATACTATATATATATATACAGTGCCTTGCGAAAGTATTCGGCCCCCTTGAACTTTGCGACCTTTTGCCACATTTCAGGCTTCAAACAAAGATATAAAACTGTATTTTTTGTGAAGAATCAACAACAAGTGGGACACAATCATGAAGTGGAACGACATTTATAGGATATTTCAAACTTTTTTAACAAATCAAAAACTGAAAAATTGGGCGTGCAAAATTATTCAGCCCCCTTAAGTTAATACTTTGTAGCGCCACCTTTTGCTGCGATTACAGCTGTAAGTCGCTTGGGGTATGTCTCTATCAGTTTTGCACATCGAGAGACTGGAATTTTTTCCCATTCCTCCTTGCAAAACAGCTCGAGCTCAGTGAGGTTGGATGGAGAGCATTTGTGAACAGCATTTTTCAGTTCTTTCCACAGATTCTCGATTGGATTCAGGTCTGGACTTTGACTTGGCCATTCTAACACCTGGATATGTTTATTTTTGAACCATTCCATTGTAGATTTTGCTTTATGTTTTGGATCATTGTCTTGTTGGAAGACAAATCTCCGTCCCAGTCTCAGGTCTTTTTCAGACTCCATCAGGTTTTCTTCCAGAATGGTCCTGTATTTGGCTCCATCCATCTTCCCATCAATTTTAACCATCTTCCCTGTCCCTGCTGAAGAAAAGCAGGCCCAAACCATGATGCTGCCACCACCATGTTTGACAGTGGGGATGGTGTGTTCAGCTTTGTTGCTATTACGCCAAACATAACGTTTTGCATTGTTGCCAAAAAGTGGTTTTTGGTTTCATCTGACCAGAGCACCTTCTTCCACATGTTTGGTGTGTCTCCCAGGTGGCTTGTGGCAAACTTTAAATGACACTTTTTATGGATATCTTTAAGAAATGGCCAAAAAAAAAAAAGGCCAGATTTGTGCAATATACGACTGATTGTTGTCCTATGGACAGAGTCTCCCACCTCAGCTGTAGATCTCTGCAGTTCATCCAGAGTGGTCATGGGCCTCTTGGCTACATCTCTGATCAGTCTTCTCCTTGTATGAGCTGAAAGTTTACAGGGACGGCCAGGTCTTGGTGTATTTGCAGTGGTCTGATACTCCTTCCATTTCAATATTATCGCTTGCACAGTGCTCCTTGGGATGTTTAAAGCTTGGGAAATCTTTTTGTATCCAAATCCGGCTTTAAACTTCACAACAGTATCTTGGACCTGCCTGGTGTGTTCCTTGTTCTTCATGATGCTCTCTGCTCTTTTAACGGACCTCTGAGACTATCACAGTGCAGGTGCATTTATACGGAGACTTGATTACACACAGGTGGATTGTATTTATCATCATTAGTCATTTAGGTCAACATTGGATCATTCAGAGATCCTCACTGAACTTCTGGAGAGAGTTTGCTGCACTGAAAGTAAAGGGGCTGAATAATTTTAAATGCCCAATTTTTCAGTTTTTGATTTGTTAACAAAGTTTGAACTATACAATAAATGTTGTTCCACTTCATGATTGTGTCCCACTTGTTGTTGATTCTTCACAAAAAAATACAGTTTTATATCTTTATGTTTGAAGCCTGAAATGTGGCAAAAGGTCGCAAAGTTCAAGGGGGCCGAATACTTTCGCAAGGCACTGTATATATATATATATATATATATATATATATATATATATATATATATATATATATATAAACAAACAGTCTGACTGTGAACATCTGTATGAAAACCAAATTAAGGGAGACATAGATGTTATTAATTAACTGTTGATGCAATATGAAAAAAAATGGGTGGAGGAGATTAATCACAAACCCAAACTGAGAACATTTTGTTTGATTAAGGGTGAATTTGTGTGTGAGAGATATATTATGTATAACCTACCTAAAAGCAAGAGATCACTATGTGCACAGGTAAGATCAGGGATATTGCCTCTGCTTATTGAAACAGGTCAGACCAGGAATATTGTCTCTGCGTACTGAAACAGGTCGGTATTGTGGTGAAATGGAAGAGGAAAGACTATGTTGTTATTGTGACCTCAAAGAAATGGAGAATAAAACTAACTTTATCCTCTTGGTCTTGCTACCACGATAGACACTTGCTCTTATTCCAGAAAGCACAACAGACATACCCTGGCATTATGTGGCTGAGCGATGAGGAGAAAGTGAAATAGTTTTTTGTCCATTGTTTATTTCCGTTTGCGGTATATTTAGATAAAGCCTGGAATAAAAGAAAAAGGGCTACCTATAATTACATTATACAAATATTTAGTTTCTGGTTGAGAGAATACCAAGAGTGTGCAAAGCTGTCATCAAGGCAAACATAAAATATATTTTGATTTGTTAAACACTTTTTTGGTTACTACATGATTCCATGTGTTATTTCGTTGTTTTGATGTCTTCACTGTTATTCTACAATGTAGAAAATACTAAAAATAAAGAAAAACCCTGGAATGAGTAGGGGTGTCCAAACTTTTGACTGGTACTGTCTATGTGTGTGTACAGTATATATATATATTTTTTTACTGCTCTAGGTATATAATTATTGTTTGGATAACCTTATTTACTATTATCTATTGATTTTTATCTAAATGTTTTCACTCTTTGTTGCGATGTGGACTGCAGAGAACGCCGCAAGATTAATTATCACAGTGAATTATGTTTATTTATGTCAATTAATCCCATTAGGGATGGGTTGCCAACACACACACACACACACACACACACACACACACACACACACACACACACACACACACACACACACACACACACACACACACACACACACACACACACACCTGTTCTGAGAAGGTGGGTGAGTGGATGCAGCTGAAGTCTTTCAGGCTGTCCTGCAGCACACGCAGCCTCATGGTGCCCTCCACCACATCCACACTCTTCAGCTGGAAGTCGTTCACTGGGTCAAGGGTCATCACCCCGCCTGGGTTGGCCTCCGCCAATCGCAGGAGTTCCTGGGTTGCCGTGGAGATGGCTTGACCCGGAGGATCAAGCCTGTGTGAAATGGAGCGTGGGAGAAAAAATGGAAGGAAAGAGATAAAGATGAAAATAGACTCAAGAGAGGTGGCTCTTTTTTCTGTGCATTCAATGACATGTAGAGTGCTATTCGAAAGAAGAAGGTATATGGATACACTTGAGTGGTCATGATGACATTACATATATAAACACCTAATTTGCCTAGATAAACATGGTTGTGTTGGCTCAGTGGAGCGATAATGTGCAAAAAAGCTGAAACATACATAATAATGCATGAATGCGCGCGCACACACATACAGTGTCACACATACAGTGTCACACACACATACTAACATACACACCTGAAGCGCAGCTGCTGCCTCTTGTTGTAGTTGTCAATGATTCGGTCAGGAATCACCTTCAGGGTCTTGACTGTGATGGCTGAGACGTCCTGTAGCTTCAACTTCTGGACCGTGTGACTGCAGGGACCTATCAGCGGATCATACAGAACGCACACAATCGTTATTGGTTATTCAGTTTAAGCTTATGTGAACTTGTTAGTTAGTGTTTGCATGTTTCTGTGTGTGTTCAAATAGCCGTGCATGTGTTTAGGCTGCGGTGTGTGTCTTTATTGGTAAATGTGTACAGTACCAGTCAAAAGTTTGGACACACCTACTCATTCAAGGGTTTATATTTATTTTAACTAATTTCTACATTGTAGAATAATAGTCAGGACATCAAAACTATGAAATAACACATATGGAATCCTCTAGTAAACAAGAAAAGGTTAAACAAATCAAAATATATATATATTCAAAGTAGCCACCCTTTGCCTTGATGACAGCTTTAGACACTTTTGGCATTATCTCAACCAGCTTCATGAGGTAGTCACCTGGAATTAAAAGTACATTTGTGGAATTTCTTTCCTTCTTAATGCATTTGAGCCAATCAGTTGTGCTGTGACAAGGTAGGGGTGGTATACAGAAGATAGCCCTAGCCCTATTTGGTAAAAGACCAAGTCCATATTATGGCAAGAACAGTTCAATAAGCAAAGAGAAACGACAGTCCATCATTACGTTAAAACATAAAGGTCAGTCAATACGGAAAATGTTAAGAACTTTGAACATTTCTTCAAGTGCAGTCGCAAAAACCTTCAAGGGCTATGATGAAACTGGCTCTCTTGAGGACCGCCACAGGAAAGGAAGGCCCAGAGTTACCTCTGCTGCAGAAGAGAAGTTCACTGCACCTCAGATTGCAGCCCAAATAAATGCTTCACAGAGTTCAAGTAAGACACATTTCAACATCAACTGTTCAGAAGAGACTGCGTGAGTCAGGCCTTCATGGTCGAATTGCTGCAAAGAAACCACTGCTAGGACACCGATAAGAAGAAGAGACTTGATTTAGGCTAAGAAACACGAGCAATGGACATCAGGAAATCTGTTCTTTGGTCTGATGAGTCGAAATGTGAGATTTTTGGTTCCAATCGCCATGTCTATTATGTGAGACGCAGAGTAGGTGAACGGATGATCTCCGCATGTGTGGTTCCCACTGTGAAGAATGAGGAGGTGTGATATATTTTTTTCACCGTTATTTAACTAGGCAAGTCAGTTAAAAACAAATTCTTATTTACAATGACGGCCTACCGGGGAACAGTGAGTTAACTGCCTTGTTCAAGGGCAGAACAACAGATTTTTACCTTTCGGTTACTGGCCCAACGCTCTAACCACTAGGCTACCTACCGCCCTGTGATGGTGCTTTGCTGGTGACACTGTACGTGATTTATTTAGAATTCAAGGCACACTTAACCAGCATGGCTACAACAGTATTCTGCCACGATATGCCATCCCATCTGGTTTGGGCTTAGTGGGACTATAATTTATTTTTCAACAGGACAATGACACAACACACCTCCAGGCTGTGTAAGGGCTATTTGACCAAGAAGGAGAGTGATGGAGTGCTGCATCAGATGACCTGGCCTCTACAATCACCCGACCTCAACCCAATTGAGATAGTGAATGAGTTGGACTGCAGAGTGAAGGAAAAGCAGCCAACAAGTGATCAGCATATGTGGGAACTTCTTCAAGACTGTTGGAAAAGCATTCCTCATGAAGCTGGTTGAGATAATTCCAAGACTGTGCAAAGCTGTCATCAAGGCAAAGGGTGGCTACTTTGAAGAAACTCAAATATAAAATACATTTAGATTTGTTTAACACTTTTTTGGTCTTCACTATGTAGAAAATATTTTTTTTTAAATAAAGAAAAACCCTGGAATGAGTAAGTGTGTCCAAACATTTGACTGGTACTGTTTGTCTCTAATAGGGAGAGATTGAGCATCAATCCGTGTGTGTGTGTATGTGTGTGTGTGTGTGTATGAACTGACCTTCAGGTGTAAAGAGGGCAGTGTTGTAGAGGTGGGGGAAGGCACTGCCGTTGGGGCTGTCCCCTTTTCCCTCCTCATTGCCTTTCTCACAGATGATGAGAGCAATAAACGTACGATTCACTGAGTCACTGGAAACCTGGGAGAGAAATGAAAGAAAGGAAGGACGAGAGGAGGAGTGAGAAAGGAGAACGATAACTGCATTACATGCCTTTGTCACCTAAAGAAAGTTGCAGCCCACACACACAGACAGACACACACCTGTAGGATGACTCCGAGGGCGTTGAAGTGCTGTTTGTTGTTGACCACTACCACTCGTCCCACGGAGAGAGCTTTCAACCCATTCACAGACCCCAGAACAGCACACTGAAAGATGAAAGATGGACAATTAACAAACCTTAGTGATGATTAAAAAAGAATAACAATAATAATTATGACACTTTTGCACATTCAATTATATTCAGTTGTTTTGTGATGTGGTTTGAGCTTGAGTGTTTGAAGATAGTGTGTGTCATACATAGGTGTCTGTCTGTGGGCACGTGTGTGTCTTGGTGCATGTGTGTGCCTTTACAGTATGTTGTGTGTGTACCTGCAGCGCCTCAGCAGTGAGGCGTAGCTCAGTGACAGTGTAGTAGTACGGCAGTAGGTCAGACAGCTGACCCTCCGTGTCCAGAGGAGGGAGAGAGGACAGAGTCTGTTTCAACTGACCAATCTGCTGCTCATGGGCCTGAGAGAAGGACAACAATATAAGATATACTTTGATTATTAGTTCACATGTGCTGGGAATTTGTCTTCTGCTTTTTCCCAACCCCTCTGATATACACACACAAATACATACAAATACAGGTTGGAGAGAGACTTTATGTAGGAACATCTAAAGGAATGTGGAGCATCAATAAGCATAAATAGATGTGATATCAAAAATGTATATTACGGACAATATTCCTATTCTGACTCCTGCCATCAAAAGCTGAATGGACCTTTGATAAAGGAGCTCGAATTATATATTCTATATATATTTACAAAAAAATATATGAGGGATTGATGCAGACAATTACATTGATGGAAGCCACAATCCATCTGCAATATTAAAGCTGATCTCCATTTTTTAAATATTTTTTTTTATAAATGTAGTCACTTTTTTTTTTTTTAAACTGGTAGTCCTCAACTGTCATCCATTATCTCTAGAATTTTGTCCCAAGTGCTTGTGGGTAATGTAGCACAATACCTGTGTGTCTCTGTGGCTCTCAGAGAAGCTCCTCCTCATCATGTCGGTGACTCGGAGGGCCTCCACACGCAGCAGGTTGAGGATCATGGTGTAGGTCAGCCTGAACTGGGACTGCAGCACTGTGGGCTTCCCCTTGACGGCAGAGAAGAAGTGTCATTCAAATTCATGTCGCTACTATGTTGTATACACTAGAAAGACGATGAAATGAAGGTAATGGAGCAGGAACCTTTCAATGTTGATTGAGAAAGGTTAGTGCTAGATCACACAGGGTGGAGGTACGGAGGATGAAGTTGAGCATTTCTAAAATCATATAGACAGTTACAGTTAGCAAAGCAAACAACTGTTATAGGGAGCCCTACATTCTTTCCAGATGATCTGATCAGGAAAAACTCTGGGCCATAGTTGTACAGTAACAGTTAGCGATTAGTTACCGCTGCTATCGAGCAAATGACTGTTAGCATAAGGCTAAAACAATTGATCCGAAGACTGATCCAACAATTGATCCACGATGGCAGTTGGCAGCGAGAGGGTGATAGGGAGATAAAATCATGTTTTCTTTCTTTTTCGAATTTTACCCCTTTTTTCTCCCCAATTTCGTGGTATCCAATTGTTGTAGTAGCTACTATCTTGTCTCATTGCTACAACTCCCGTACAGGCTCGGGAGAGACGAAGGCTGAATGTCATGCGTCCTCCGATACACAACCCAACCAATTCAGGAAGGAAATAGTCCACTCCAAAGTCCCACATTAAAGAGGTTGGTTTAAAATAAGCCCCTTGACAGTTTAATGAGGCACTTGTTTATACTGTACAAGCTAGCGTGCAGCAAACCTAGAGGAGCAGTGAATGGTTGTTTCCCAAATGGTAACCTATTCCCAAAACCTACATAGGGCACTACTTTTGACCAGTTCCCTATGGGCCCCAGTCAAAAGTAGTGCGCTACATAGGGCATAGGATGCCAATTGGTGTGTAGCCTATGTTCTGTACAATGGAGGAGCACTTACAGGGCGAGCTAGATGGAAACTGTTGAGGGATTTTGGATTTAAATACGAAATATGGGATTTTTATTATCCTTAGTAGAATAGCAATCCCTTTTTAATTATATGAGCTATCCCCTCACCCTTGGGAAATGTAAGCCAAGTAATACCCTTGTATAAACGAAGTAACTGAAGCAGTGCAGCGATTCCCAAAATGTTTCTTTCCGGGGGACCACTGTCAAATGTTGCAGATTTTTAAATATTTTTTTTACATAAAATATTTTTGCGGTCAAAATTTAAAATCAATTTGATATGTGAATGTAAGAGATTAAAGGCCTATTATTACAGATGGATGTTTATTAAACAATTTGTATTGCGAAAAGTAAAAAAAATCATTAATACTCCCGTGGCAGGTAGCCTAGCGTTTAAGAAGGGTATTGGGCCAGTAATCGAACAGTCATGAATCCCCAAGCCAGCAAGGTGGAAAATCGGCTGTTCAGCCCTTGAACAAGGCAGTTAAACCTCAGCAACAACTGCTCCCAGGGCACCGATGACGTGGACTTCGATTAAGGCAGCCTCTCTTATTCAGAGGGGTTGGGTTAAATACGGAAGAGTGATTTCAGTTGAATGCATTCAGTTGTACAACTGACTAGGCATCCCCTTACCTTTCCTTTTTGGAAGAAAAAATAAATAAAAATAGACCTGAAAAAGAAATACGATCTGCCTGGTTCTTAAATTGTATCTTTTATGTGCAGCTTCCTTCTGCTCTGTGTGCTTACAGAGTACCCTGGGGGTTCAGATCAAGTATCTTATATTAACAGCAAGGGTAAGTTAGGGCATAGTGTTCACCAAATGCTATATATTCCTATTCAAAGCAACATATTGCCAATCAATTCAAAACAGAACTAAGACTGGAGTACAGTCAGGTACAACATTAACATTCTCATCAAGAAACACAAATCACCAAATTATCCATTACCATTTGGCATACGAGTTAAGAGACTCTTTTTCAGATTAACATAAATTTAACCCCCATCTGTATGCTCTTCCCCCATGGTACGAGTCCTGGCACCTTCACTCATATGGTCTGGGAGTTCCCAGAGGTTCTTTCCTTTTGGCAAATCTGTTGGCTTCATCATTATCAAGCATTTTGTCTAAATCCATCCCCAGTCTTCCCAATGTGCTACTGCTTAATGATGACTTCACTGAACCTAACATACAGGCAAAGAAGGATTTGGCTTGCCGGGCTTAACAGCAGCCAAGAGAATGGTTGCCTTACGATGGCAAGGCCCACACATTCTGCCACATCAGCAACGGATTTCCTCATTCATGGACATCGCACAACTTAAACTGTCAATCTCTCGACCGCATGGTGCAAAATCTGAAAATATTAGCATGTGGACTACAACACTCAACAGTTTAAAATCAGTACTTTGATATATGCACTCAAGTAACCAGGTCCTGCAGGTGGGAAGGGGAGGGGGATGGGGAGGGTTACATGTGTATGTGTTTAATGTCTGTTTTGGTTTGTCCTGTCAACCAAAAAAAATATATATAAAGTTCATCACAAAAATTATATATATTTTTTTTACCACAGACCACCAGTGGTCCACCGATGTAGTGACATTGAATGGAAGAAGACAGTACATTCTGATGGAAGCCTTACCAGCATCATGACATTTAGGTCCCCCATGTCATGTACCCCTGACTTGCAGAGGATGATGACAGTGCCTGTGGCGTCCAGACCTCTCCTACCCGCTCTACCAGCCATCTGGATATACTCACCTGAGAGAGACAGAGCGAGAGAGAAAGAACGACAGAAAGAGAGAGAGAGCGACAGAGGCAGAGGTTAGTCATACGGAACTAAGAGCTCTTAAACATGTAGAAAAACATCCATTCTATTTTCTCCTTTCCACTCAAATATTGGAGAGAAAGCGAGAGAGAGATTGAAGTGACATCAGATTAAAATACTGCCTGTAAGCATCATGCTCCGCTTTTCTATCAGACCGACAGAGGCAGGCAGAGAAACAGACACAGACAGAAAAAGTCAGACTGCCAGAGAGAGCGAGAGAGAGAATGAAAAGGATGTTATGTAGGGTTGTAACGGTTCACCAAACCCATGGTTTGGTAGGTATTGCAGTCATGGTTCGGTTTCGGTACAGCAGGAAAATGAAGTTGATTTTTGAATACCAACACTTTATATTTTCTTAAATGAAAAACACAAGATTACTCAACAACAACAATGCTAGAATAAAGTGCAATATCTGTGTGAAATCAATATGTAAAACATTGCATTGGCCTATGCTATAATGTTTTCTAACAAAGAGAAAAATATGCGCACTTGTGTGACTCGTAAAGGGGGCGTGTCTGTAGCACGGTAATTCTCATTCCCCGTTCCGCAGAAATGTGATGGGCTGTTACTGTTAAGTAGCTCTCTGTAGACCTGGACGTCCATCCATCTGTAGTAAGCGCAACACAGGGTGTATTGGCAACTTCATTGACAACTTTAGCTTGCATATTTAGAGGTGGTACTACCGGTTTGCTGAAATGGGTGTGAGAAGTTCGTAACGTGGCTCGAGCACTTTCACAAGGTGCTGAACCTCCCTATTCTTCTCAAACACCGACAATGGGCGCATATCCGTGGCTATAAACATAATGTTACCTATCACTTTTTTAATTTCAGCCGCGAAGGGCTGCTTGAATGCAGAGGGGAAACAAAGTTGTGCTGTTCTATTTGTGTTTCTCACCTGTTCCGGTGGTAGGAATACTGGGGTGATGTTGGCGTAAATGTGTCAACATGTTTGAGGTGTTGGCAGCTGCACAGGTTATTCTCGTTGAGCAGTGGAGACATACTCTCTCTGTCCATCGCCACTGTAATCTACTGGGAAGCCAAAATGTTCGCAAACATTTTAACGATGGAGAAGAATCGTCCTGGTTAATCGACCCCACCACTCGCCATTGTAAAGAACTAGATCCCGGCTGCCCCTCGAGAAAGGACCGTTTAAAATGCGGCAAATTAAGATTTGGATTTTTGATTGCAACTTGCACATAGGCTGAAGTTGCTTTAGTTACCACCTACCTGGTTAAATAAAGGTGAAATAAATTTTAAAAACTCAAAGAGACTTAGAAAGCAGCGTAGGCATAGCCTATAGGCCTAGTGGGTTTATTTGTATTATATTTCTATTCCGGGTTTACAGTGTAGACTGAATAGAGGTCCCCGTACCGAATGGTTCGGTACTAATGCGTGTACCATTACACCCTTAATGTTGTGTATATAAACGTGTGAGGAGGGAAGAGAGCGTACCAGGCAGAAGGTTTCTGAAGCCGGTGCCATCGTGTTTCCGTATGCTGTCAAACACCACTGTCCTCGCAGGCATGTTCACTCCCATAGCAAACGTCTCAGTGGCAAACAGAACCTGAGGGAGACACATTTATTGTAAAGTGTGTTAAGACTTTGTTAAATGCACTTTAAATACATTTTGAGTTGATGACATAGGTAGAGGATGTTAGTTGGGACTAGTAATCAGACATGTCATTTCAAGATATTGACAAATCGTCACACTGATTCAAAAACGGACCAATAAGATTCACCTTTACTAGCCCCCGCGAGAACAGCATCTCAATGACCTCCTTCATGATTGGCAGGATGCCACTGTGATGCACACCGATACCCCTCTTCAGTAGGTCCCTTATCAACAGGATCTACAACATAGGAGGAGTTGGTAACAACAATTCCTAGGTTATATGTCCAAAAGTTCAATCTACGTGCTACAATTGGCTATAAAATGGAATGAATCATTCTGCAGTCCTGTGAGCCGATTTCACTGCATTGCTGATGGTTGCATGAAACATTTTCCAAGGAAAAATAGAACATGATAGGCAGATCTTAGTTCTCCCAGACAACAGGCCCCAGCCAGATTGCACCCTACCTGGGGCAACTGGCGGTCCCCTCCCCTGAGGCGTCTCAGGCTCTTCTGGAAAAAGGAGTGGATCTCGCTCTTCTCCACTGAGCTGGTGAGGTCCATGGAGGCTAGAGAGCGGGCGTTGTCGTCGCAGCGCGTTCTGGAGAAGGTGAACGCCACCACGGGGGTCTGCTGGCGCTGGGACAGGAAGTGGAGGAGGGAAAGCCACACTGCCCGGTCCTGGTGAAGAGAGATAGAAGGGTGAGAAAATGGAGCGAGAGGGAAAGAGTAAAGAAATGATAGAGGGAAAAGATGGCTCATGGAGAAAAGGCAAAGTAGAGAAGAAGTTCAAAGACTGGCGAGAGAGAGAGAAAAAAAGAGAGAGGTCTCTATGTTCGGCTGGCATTAAGGCGGTGCTAGTGTCAAATGTATGTTCATTGGCAATTTCGACCTGTTAATTTTCAAACTTGCACAAGGATTGGTAATTTACCTGTCTTTTATCAGCTCGCTTTTGCTCAGATGGGAGGGGTGGAAATATTTGAGTGCCAAAGTGCTAATTGCAGGCAGTGCTGGTAGGGATGTTTAAGAACCACCAAAAGCTGGTTTAAGCGGTAAACGCGGTTGGTTATGGCATGAATTTTGACAGCAGAGGCAGCCTATCCAGCTGTGAAGCACACTGCCCATTTGTACATGGAACAAGAGTAATGCGCTTTTGGTGCCTGTATTCCATGTATTTAGAAACATTTTTAAAACGTTTTTTTTTTTTTTTTCCAATTTCATTTTATTTGATATGGCCTCAACTGCTCTCAATGAAGGCAATTGTTTTAGGGGTCCTGCCCATTGCAATCGCCAAATAGTCAAGACTGTTGATAAAGGGTTTGGCTCAGGAGGCTGCCTGGAAATGAATCTTAATCACCAAAGCTTTATTAAAGCATCAAGTTTCAGGGGAGCAAAACTGTGAGCTGACTTTCCCTTTCAATTTAGAGTGCATTCAGATTTTGTTACATTACAGCCTTATTCTAAAATGAATAAAAAAAAAAAAAAATCTTCATCAATCTACACACACCCAGAGTTACCTCTGCTGCAGAGGATACGTTAATTAGAATTACCTGCACCTCAGATTGTAGCCCAAATAAATGCTTCACAGTGTTTCATTAACAGATGCATCTCAACATCAACTGTTTAGAGGGACTGAGTGAATCAGGTCTTCATGGTCGAATTGCTGCAAAGAAACCACTACTAAAGGCTACCAAGAGGGAGAAGTGACTTGCTAGGGCCAAGAAACACGAGCAATGGACATTAGAGCGGTGGAAATCTGTCCTTTGGTCTGATGAGTCCAAATTTGAGATTTTTGTTTCCAACCGCCGTGTCTTTGTGAGAGGCAGAGTAGGTGAACGAATGATCTCTGTATGTGTGGTTCCCTCCGTGAACCATGGAGGAGGAGATGTGGGGGTGCTTTGCTGGTGACACAGTCTGTTCAAGACACACTTAACCAGCATGGCTACCACAGCATTCTGCAGTGATACACCATCCCATCTGGATTGCGCTTAGCAGGACTATCATTTGTTTTTCAACAGGACAATGACCCAACACACCTCCAGGCTGTGTAAGGGCTATTTGACCAATATGTGAATGAAGGAGTGCTGCATCAGATGACCTGGCCTCCACAATCACCCGACCTCAACCCAATTGAGATGGTTTGGGATGAGTTGGACAACAGAGTGAAGGAAAAGCAGCCAGCAAGTGCTCAGCATATGTGGGAAGTCCTTCAGGACTGTTGGAAAAGCATTCCTCATGAAGCTGGTTGAGAGAATGCCAAGAGTGTGCAAAGCTATCATCAAGGCAAAGGGTGGCTACTTTGAAGAATCTCAAATATAAAATATATTTTAATTTGTTTAACACTTTTTTGGTTACTACATGATTCCATAGGTGTTATTTCATAGTTGAACATAGTAGAACATAGTAAAATTAAAATAAACCTGGAATGAGTAGGTGTGTCCAAACTTTTGACTGGTACTGTATGTCTCAACATCCCTCCCTTCTTATCTCTACATTACATAAGTCAAAGTATTTATGGACACATTTTATGATTTATGAAAACTTAAAAGAAAGGTAGCCTAAAACGAAAGGGCCAGTATGCGATGAAGGAGATTTTAATTGAATTTGAATTCAAAGATGGAAGAAGCAGGCTCAAAGCAGAGCAGTGGATAATGTCTTCACTATTATTTTACAATGTAGAAAACAATAAAAATAAAGAAAAACCCTGGAATGTTCTGCTTAGTCATTATGGGGTATGTATTGTGTGTAAATTGACAATGGAAAAAAATATATATATTTTTTAGAATAAGGCTGTAACGTAACAAAACGTGAAAAATGTCAAGCGTTCTGAATACTTTCTGAATGAACTGTATGTATTGTAGGCAGGCCTACATTATTTGAGCCATGCAGCTCCATTTTAGACGTGTGTAAAACCCCCCTCCTTGATGTAGGCTACATGTGTCCATGTCCATCGTGAAAAGAGAGACGAGAACCTCTGTGAATACCGGTGAACATTGTATTTAGAAGTTATTTTCATGTAACAATTGCTTGTTTTCCGTTTCATAAGTTCAGAACCCAAGCCCTTACCCATGGCCTACTATAAAAGCAGGCTGGTTCAACAGCAATGCGTTGTGTCTTTTTTATCCTGACAATTTTATAATATAAAAAAACAGACTGGTTTTAATAAAATTAAATGAAAAATAAGCAAACTTATTAGAATGATTCGCCGTCCTGGTTTTAAGGTAATAACACTGGTGGCCACATTTTTTTAATTTAACCTTTATTTACCTTTTGACTTGCTTAGAGAAATAAAGGTTCAATTAAATAAATATACAGAATAAAAAAAACTAGGAAAGTCCGTTCTTATTTTACAATGACGGCCTACCCCGGCCAAACCCTAACCTTGACAGCGCTGGGCCAATTGTGCGCCACCCTATGGGACTCCCGATCACGGCCGGTTGTGATACAGCCCGGGATTAAACCAGGGTATGTAGTGACGCCTCTAGCACTGAGATGCAGTGCCTTAGACTGCTGCGCCACTCAGGAGCCCACATGCAATGCAACTTCTAGAGAAGTGTGAATGCGATCTGTAAGATGGTTGTAATATGTTTATAAAACATTATACTTGGAAGCAGTATTAGGGAGAGTGGACCCCTTTCTCTTTATATTGGATCTTTATCCAGCTCCTGTGAAAAGTTTGGAAGTCCGTAAAACCAACCAGCAATTATGGTGCCTGCAGCTGTATATAGACATAGCCTATTTGAAAGAAGTTGTTGTTTCGTTTTTATTTGAATTTGATAGGACTGCAAACATGCTCAAAATATTGTGAAAATATGAGCCAGGCTATTTAACGTACTAGGCTATAACGGACTAACATTTCAAATTGGAGTTGATGACAACACAATACATGAAAGACCGTAAATATACAACTTGAAGCAACCACATATTTAGCCATGAAGCAGGTTCTGATTGACCAGTGAGGGGGCAAGCCTCGACACACCTACAACTTGTTTACTCATCAAAACCCAGCTGTTTCGCGCCGCCGCAAGGAACTGTGCCCACAATTACAGTTGTGAAAATAGCAACAATATTTCTGACACCCCCTCCTCCGAACCTATAGCGCTACTGCCAACGCTTAGATTTACCATTGTGTTAGGTTTGTTAAGATAGAGCCCAGAGAGACTAGGGGTGATATTCTGTACCTGACTAGGTGTAGTGTTCTGAGATGGATTTTTCGTCCCAAAAGACTGTGTGTGTTTACTGGTGCGTTCCTTTTTGGCATCTATAGCAGCGTAGTACCTTAAAAACAAAGAAACCACCAACATTAAAAAGTGATCAATACATTTACTCTCCATGACAACTAGAGTTGGGCGATACGGACAAAAAGCATTATCACTATATATTGACTGATTATCACGATAATGATAAATTGTACGATAAGTTTACAACATTAATGTGCACCAGTTCCTTTTTATATTACCTTTAAAACTACTAATGCTACTACTTTGAATGCAGTGGCTATCAATTGTCCTGTTAGCAATAGTAGCAGACATTTCATTTCAAACGTCACATTCCTCTAGTAAAGGTTACTAATCTTTATTATCGATATCAGTAAAATGTCCTGGATAAATTGTCGGTATGGATAATTTTCGGATTACCATCCAAGCTGTTATGAGGCTGTGTGTGTGTGTGTGTGTGTGCGTACTTACCCTTTGGTTTGGAAGTTGCCCGTAGGGTCCAGCAGTAGGAACATCTCCTTCTGGGTCTTGGTGCTGTTGCCTGTGTACAGGTAATGCTCCAGAGGCACAGGTCTCTTCGCTGTGCTGATCACATAGATGTGCTTCTTTTTAATCCGCCTGGAGAGGAGATAGGAAGGGAGTGGAGAAACTAAAGCATCTGTACACAACTCAAAGACATTATTCCATTCATAGACTACAGGCCAACCACAACACACACTATACATGCTCCATACTGTGACCACAGCAACGGCCATCACTGTACTTTAACTAGGGTCAGGAGTTTTTTCTAACCATATGACTTGACCAACAAATACTCTGGGTCCTAGAGATAGGAAAAACTCTGGGCCCTAGTTTTAGACTCAGTAGGTCATGTACTCACGAAAACATGCATGGTTTAACAGTGTCTTTCCCAACATACACTACATGACCAAAAGTGGACACCTGTTCGTCGAACATCTCATTCCAAAATCATGGGCATTAATATGGAATTGGTCCCCCCTTTGCTGCTATAACATTCTCCACTCTTCTGGAAAGGCTTTCCACTAGATGTTGGAACATTCAGCCACAAGAGCATTATTGAGGTCGGGCACTGATGTTGTGGGTGATTAGGCCTGGCTCGGCATTCCATTTCATCCCAAAGGTGTTCGACGAGGTTCAGGTCAGGGCTCTGTGCAGGCTAGTCAACTTCTTCTCAACTTCTTCCACTCCGATCTCAACAAAACAATTCTGTATGGACCTCGCTTTGTGCATGGGGGCATTGTCATGCTGAAACAGGGAAGGGCCTTCTCCAAACTGTTGCCACAAAGTTGGAAGCACAGAACTGTCAAGAATGTCATTGTATTCTGTAGCGTTAAGATTTCCATTCACTGGAACTAAGGGGCTTAGCCTGAACCATGAAAAACAGTCCCAGACCATTATTCCTCCTCACCAAACTTTACAGTTGGCACTACGCATTGGGGCAGGTAGCGTTCTCCCGGCATCCGCCAAACACAGATTCATGTGTTGGACTGCCAGAATGTGAAGCATGATTCATCAATCCAGAGAACGCATTTCCACTGCTTCAGAGTCCAATGGTGGTGAGCTTTACACCACTCCAGCCAACGCTTGGAATTGCGCATGATGATCTTAGGCTTGTGTGTGGCTTCTCGGCCATGGAAACCCATTTCATGAAGCTCCCGACGAACAGTTCTTGTGCTGACGTTGCTGCCAGAGGCAGTTTGGAACTTGGTAGTGAGTGTTGCAACCGAGGACAGACGATTTTTACGCGCTATGCACTTCAGCTCTCGGAGGTCCTGTTCTGTGAGCTCAACACAGGGGCCCAACAAGGGTGCATGCTCAGCCCCCTCCTGTACTCCCTGTTCACCTTTGACTGTGTGGCCACGCACGCCTCCAACTCAATCATCAAGATTGCAGACGACACAACAGTAGTAGGTCTGTTCACCAACAATGACGAGATAGCCCTCACCTCCTCCCTGTAGGCTCTGGGAGTGTGGTGCCAGGAAAATAACCTCTCACTCAACGTCAACAAAACAAAGGAGCTGATCCTGGACTTCAGGAAACGGCAGAGGGGGCACCCCCCTATCCACATCGACGGGGCCGCAGTGGAGAAGGTGGAAAGCAAGTTCCTCAGCATACATATCACTGACAAACTGAAATGGTCCACCCACACAGACATTGTGGTGAAGAAGGCGCAACAGAAGGCTGAAGAAATTTGGCTTGGCACCTAAAACCCTCAGACTTCTACAGATGCACAATTGAGAGTATCCTGTCAGTCATTTCTAGCTACAATAGTCATTCACAAAATTAACAATGTCTACACTGTATTTCTGATCAATTTGATGTTATTTTAAATTGACAGAAAATGTGCTTTTCTTTCAAAACAAGGACATTTCTAAGTGACCCCAAACTTTTGAACGGTAGTGTATACTGTATTATATTCTATGCCGCTCTCTCTATGCCGCTCTGACCGCTATGCCGCTATGCCGCTCATCCAAATATTGATATATTCTCAATTCCATTCCTTTACTTTAGATTTGTGTGTATTGTTGTGAAATTGTTAGATATTACTTGTTAGATATTACAGCACTCTTGGAGCTAGAAACACAAGCATTTCACTACACCCGCAATAACATCTGCTAAACATGTGTATTTGACCAATAAAATTGGATTTGATTTTGATTTGTATGGCCAACCACTTCGCGGCTGAGCCGTTGTTGCTCTTCGTCATTTCCACTTCACAATAACAGCACTTCAGTTGACTGGGGCATCTCTAGCAGGGCAGAAATTTGACAAACTGACTTGTTGGAAAGGTGTCACGTTGAAAGCCACTGAGCTCTTCTACTACAAATGTTTGTCTATGGAGATTGCATGGCTGTGTGCTCGATTTTATACACCTGTCAGCAACGGTTGTGGCTGAAATAGCCAAATCCAGTAATTTGAAGGGGTGTCCACAGACTTTTGTATATATAGTGTACATGCTTTGGGTTTGGTGATGACAAGTGTTATGGTGGGGTGATCAGGAGAACAGTGGACAATAGTTGACAACGTACCCGATCCACTCACTGAACTCCACAGCGTTGGGGACAGTGGCACTCAGAAGAATAATACTGACGTGGTCGGGTAACATGATCAGAACCTCCTCCCACACCACTCCTCTCTAATAGGGAGAGAAAGACAGAAAGGGAGGGAAAGAAAACAGAAGAGAATGAGATTTAGTGACACGTGTGATTGACTAAAACAGTGAGAGAGGAAGGTTTTGAGAGTGAGGCTTCGCCGTTACCTCAGCATCATTGATGTAGTGAACCTCGTCAAAGATCACCCACTCTAAATCTCTGATGACCTCCGAACCGTTATAGAGCATGGACCTACAAGAGAGGGAGGGAGGGATGGAGGGAGGGAGGGAACACTCAGTGTTACATAGTTAGTAAGTTGATGTATAGGTCTATATGGATAGGGGTATGTAAAAATATAACCATGGTATGCGTTCAATTAGACTGTATAAAAACAAAAATGGTCCTAGAGGCGTGGAGGTATAATGTGACAGTGTGATATAATGTGTACAGTTATATAATAATGTGACATGTTTTCTAAGGGATGTATATGATGTACTGTATATGATACGTCACCTCAATATCTCAGTGGTCATGATGAGACAGGAGGCTTCAGGACTAAGCTGGACGTCCCCGGTCAGCAGCCCCACGTCCCCAAAGGTGGTCTTGAAGTCCCGGAACTTCTGATTGGACAGCGCCTTGATGGGGGAGGTGTAGATGGTCCTATCATGAGGTGCAAATAGATGGAGAGGATAGATTGCACCAGAGGCGATTAGATGGCCCAACATGGAAAACCAGGAACCACTCAATTTCCTTTTCGTCCATTTCAATGATTCAGGTCAAAACATCAGGAATGACTAATAAATCCCATATTTTTACCCTGTTGGATTAAAGATTTTATAGAACATGACAAATGTGTAAATACACACACCTGGTCATGTGCTTCTGTGAGAGTGCTATGGCGTATTCTGCCACCACGGTTTTGCCTGCTGATGTGTGAGCTGCCACGAACACAGACTCATGGGCCTCCAGCCTCAATACTGCCTGCTTCTGGAACACATCCAACTCAAAGGGATACTGGGAGACGTGGGGTTCACATTAGTATTGTGGAATGAACAAGGTTCTGTGCCAATAAGAGATTAGACTAATAATGTCATAAAAATATAAAACTACAAGGGACTAATCAACACATTCATCATCGACATATTCAACTTCATTTGTCAAACCAACATCATATTTTGCCATTACAGCACAGTACCTTGAAGGCAGGGTTAGGGATACGTTTGTAGAAGTCACCGCAGGGGGAGGTGATGTTTATTGGGATTGCCCATCTCTTCTTCTCCTCCTGGTCCCCTGCTGGTTTGGTCGTTCCTCCATATTTCTTCTCTGTAGAGGTGGTCCCAGGTGTAGAGGGAGAGTCCTACAGATGGAAATAAACAACAACCTTTCAGTATATGAACATGATAAACCCCAGAAGCTAAGTTAGAGGGGAAACTACATTTGAGATGTAGATTGTATTTGTCAATAAACAACAACAACAAAAACTATTTATTCAATACTTTGATCCCCAGGTCTTCCAGGCTGTTGGTTCTGGGCAGTTTGGGTGCATTTCCACTTCCGTGGCCCTTCTCCTTCTCCTCTGCCTCAGGCTGGGAGTCTATGATGTCATCAAAGGTGGACAGGAGGGACAGGAGATTGATTTCTCCCTTTGTGGTTTTGGCATCTTCATAGAGAATTTTTTGAGAATTTTTTTTAAAGAAAGAAAACATATTATATATTTATTAAAGCCAAGTTCAAGCCAAGAGGATTACCTTTAGGAACAAATGGCCATTCAAACCTTTGTCACTGAAGTCCATCCCAACTTTCAGTCCAGGGGGCACTGTGAGTAACTCTAGGTAAAGGGAAATACATACTGTATATTACTTACATACACATGAAATAAACCAAGCAAGAAACACATATGCTCAATAAAAGATCTAAAATCTGTATTCTGATTTTTGAAGAGAACCATTTGGTTCCTAGGGAACAGCACACAGACAGTTTTTTTTACTTTCAAAGATTACGTCTGTCTGCATTTTCATTCTAAAGCAATCCCCCCCCCCTCCCTCCCCCCCCTCACTGTGCACAGACAGTCTTTGGTGTGACAATTGCCCCTTCACCATTTCAACCCCATAAAGAAATGTAAAATCACCTTTCTCAAAGTCTATGTCCTCCTCCAGCTCGGATTTCTTCTTGATTTGTTCCAGTGTCAGCTCCTCCATACCACCTATGTGACAACATAAAGAGATCATATTTATATTCTATATTTGACTTAAGGGAAGACATAATTTTCAACAAACATGTATTATACATCTCAGAGCCATATACAGCCATATACACAAAAAAGTATGTGGACACCTGCACGTCAAACATCTCATTCCAAATTCAATGATTCTGGGAAGGCTTTCCACTAGATGTTGGAACATTCATCCACAAGAGAATTAGTGAGGTCGGGCACTGATATTGTTGGGTCGGGCACTGATATTAGTCCGTCAGACTGTCAGATGGTGATTCATCAATCCAGAGAACGAGTTTCCACTGCTCCAGAGTCCAATGCCGGCGAGCTTTACACCACTCCAGTCAATGCTTGGCATTGCGCATGGTGATCTTAGGCTTGTGTGCGGCAGCTCGGCCATGGAAACCCATTTCATGCAACCCACCACGAACAGTTATTGTGCTGACGTTGCTTCCAGAGGCAGTTTGGAACTCAGTAGTGAGTGTTGCAACCGAGGATAGACGATTGTTACACGCTACGCGCTTCAGCGGTCTCGTTCTTTGAGTTTGTGTGGCCTACCACTTCGCAGCGGAGCTGTTGTTGCTCCTAGACGTTTCTACTTCACAATAACAGCACTTATAGTTGACCGGGGAAGATCTAGCAGGGCAGAAATTTGATAAAGTGACTTGTTGGAAAGGTGTCATCCTGTGACGGTGCCACGTTGAAAGTCACTGAGCTCTTCAGTAATGCCAGTCTACTGCCAAAGTTTGTCTATGAAGATTGCATGGCTGTGTGCTAAATTGTATACACCAGTCAGCATGAATGTTGCTGAAATAGACAATTTGAAGGGGTGTCCACATACTTTTGTATATATAGTATATATAGCTCTGATAATATACTTTGGTAATGAGTCAGACCCACCGGGCAAAAACGGGTAGTTGGTGTTGCTTCCTCGTAGGCTCTCAGAGGGATTAGGGTTTGGTGGACGTTGCAGGGACATAGAATTCTTAGCAGAGATGCCTGTGTCCCCCAGTAACACCTGGATAGAGAGTGAGAGGGAGATTTAATGACACTGGGATGCAAAATGTGTATGAAAATCAAAGTAGACCTTTCAATAAGATTAGTAGATCCCCACTCAGGGAAGTGCTACAATTTTGAATGTTCCCATTGAGTCACATCATGATCATAGCTGTATGATTAGGACACAGAGACTAAGACAGCATAGCTAGGTAAGATCTGACACTAGTATGTACCTCAGTGAAGTCCAACAACATTCCTGTTGTTGGATCTCTGACTACTGAGATGCCAGAGTGCAGAGGAGACAGAGCACAATGGAGAAGAGAGTCTATATGAACATCTCTCTCAGCCAGCCTAGAGAAAAACAAGTCTGTTACCGCAAGTTAATTCTGTGACCATTTGGTACCACGGCCTCATCTGGACCACTGAATTCCCCTTATAAACACCGCTTCCAAAGAAAGATTTACATTGCATCAAAGCAATAAAAAGTAAAGATGTAAAAACCCTAATAAGAAATGTAAGCATACTCACTTCAGAAACCTATGGAAGGCAGCATCGGTATCGTGAATGGGAAGCCAGGCAGGGTCGCGTAGAAAGAGCTTCTCTACCTCTGTCTCCAGGCTCACACTAGTGGGAGGGAGTCCATGAGGGAGCTGTAGATAAAATAGTTGTAAGTAGGTGAGACCTACTGTAAAAACGTAACTTAGACAAATAGAGAGTTAGATGGAATATTTTGCTTGGCAGTCCTTTTCATATCTGTAGAAATTGTCGTTTTCAGATATGAATCCAACCACACACTGACTCTCATACTGACCGAACTTTGTGGAGGCAGAGGCTGGTCATTGGGATGTGGATGTGTGATGAGCTCAAACCTGCCAGAGCAACCCATCTCCAGCAGGGATATAGGGAGGTCTGTGGGGCCCACAGCGGGCAGATCTATATAGAGAGAGAGAGAAATGGGATTGAGATGAATAGCCTAGTTTCTGTGGACTGTCCTCTATCATACAATAGAGTCCATTGTATATACTAATGCACATACACATATTGCAATGTCATCATGTACTGCTTTTGCTGATAAGATTCTGCCTATAACACGTTGCACATGTTGGGAGGGACTACATTTCTGCTACATGAATGACAGCTGAGCTGGCTACTGTGGTTAACGTTAGCTAGGCTAACCCAAACTGTCATATTCGCCAGTAAACTGTACTGCTAGCAAGTTACTTTAAAACAAAGCTTACAGCAATGGTCTTAAACGTATGCCTAATGCATTAACTGAAAATGTAAATATTATCTATCGTTTAATTGTCCTTTACCTATTCTTTCCATTTCTCCACCGCAGATGAAAGTCGGAAATGGCCAAGTTTGGTGTGCGGGAAGTAGGTATAATTGCCAAATGTAATACGATAAATATCTCAATATTAATGCATTATTTTACTAACTGTTGTCAAGTGTATGCCATGCATTTCTTATAATTAACTTATTCCTGCAATTTAGCGGGTCGAATAGTTTTTTTAATTTTTATTCATGCACCCCTACCAACATTATACGTCATATTCATGCGCCTTTGTTTTTGTGTTCATGAAGGAGCGAGTGATTAAAATTAGCTACAGTAAGGTTATAGAGGTAACAACGTAATTACATTTCTAAATACAGTAGTATCTTTATGAATTGCTGTAGTCTGAACGCTACATTGCCGTATTGTTGATAAGCAATGGAATACTTTCCACTGCCCTGTGTAATACATAATGTAGAAGTAGCTAACTAGCCTTAGCTAACAATCTAACGTAACGCTTAAAATGTCAGATGCATGCAGAATGTAGAAAGAGAAACCGCTGTGGTCGTGAACAAAGTATATATGGTCGTTTTTGAGTTCATGCTATAGAGTTGAATTCAACCACACTCGTGTATTGACGTGCAAATGTGTCCACTATTCTGGTCCCTTTTCACAATGCTTTCCAGCTGGGTACAACATGGTGGTGTTCCCAAGCTCCTTGACAGAGGAAGAGGAGTCTCTGCAGAAGAAATATGCCAAACTCAAGAAAAAGGTGAGAAACTCAAAGAATCTCCTCACTCCACTTGACTAGAGAGAACTCTATCCATGTAACTGTATCCTGCTGCTGACTATGAGATGTGCCACTGCACCCACGTTTGCAGATGTGGTTAGGGGTAGGCCTTTATTAAATCAATATTCACCTGTCAGCCATCATCACACGCATAATGTTGAAAGTTAGATATCATCATTATTATGTTACCAAACTCTGATTGTTCACCTCTTATTCTCGCTCTCTCCTCACACCTATAGAAAAAGGCCCTGCTGGCTTTGAAGAAGCAGCAGAGTTCAACCAGTCAGACCAATCAGAGTGGATTGAAGCGCAGTATGGGCTTTGTCTTCACTTTAAGAAGTTAACTCTTTAAAACTGTATTACTAAGCAGATATTTGGTCTAAGTTGGTTAAGTTGCATCTCCTTTCTCTGTCCTCTAGCTTTGTCAGACCAGCCTGTGCTAGATACAGCGACAGCTACAGAGCAGGCGAAGATGCTGATCAAGTCTGGGGCCATCAGTGCCATCAAGTCAGAGAACAAGAACTCTGGCTTTAAGCGCTCTAGAACGCTAGAGATCAAGCTCAAGGTAAGATACAACATGCAATATGTAAGGATGTGTAATGTAGCAATTGATCATGAATATACATTATATAATGAATATACATTAATATTATGTATAAAGCTGACAGGCGCAAATGCCTCTTAAAATTGACACATACACTAGTCTGATGGAAGTCAAACTTATAAACTGATGGTCTAGTAATGATTTGTTATATTTTCTTTCCGTTTACCAGGATCCAGAGAAAGTCCCAGGCCCTGTGGCTTTCCAACCATTCCAAAGGAGCATGTCCACAGATGATGAGCTTTCTGAGGTAAAGTGAGAATGACATGACATCCCATTTTAAAATCATCCAATGAATTGATGTACTTTACCTACAAAATGGCATGCTTGTACAGTATTTTACCAATGCTGTCTGCCTGTATTGTGGCCACAGAACCAGTGACTTTGAAAAAACCTGTTATTGAGAACTGATGCTGCTACTTTACATTTGACATTTCTACTTCAGGCTGGCAAAAGAGCCCACAGAAAATCTCTGTACGAGAGGTAAGCCTAAAAGCTCTGATGAATAATAGAGTAGGTCATGTTTTCTGCACTGGTTCTCTGTATAAGGCGGTTTAAAATAATTTCCTCTGTGGCTCTCCAACAGCTTCATCACTCCAGGCGACCGAGCAGCTCATGATGAGGAGGAGGGAGGCGGCCTGTCCACCAGCAAAGACCTAGAGCGAGAGAGAGACAGAGGAGACCGAGAGATGGACAGAGAGAGAGAGCGTGACAGAGAGAGGGAGAGAGACCGGGGCAGCGGCGACCGGGGCAGGGACAGAGAGCTGCGAGACCGCGAGAGGAGCGACAGAGACAGGAGCCGGGACGGAGAGCGTGACCGGGAAAGGGGAGGAGAGAGAGAGTCACGCGAGCGAGACGGACCATTCAGACGTGAATATTATTTTACTGAACTTCTGTCTTTCATGTCTTTAATCACTGGCATTCTTAAAATGATGTTCCAATCAAAATACAAGTTCAAAGAGCAAATAATGTTACTTTTTTCTTCCCCCTTATCTTCTCTCTCCCTCTCAGGATCAGACTCATACCCGGAGCGGAGGGGGGTGAGGAAGGGGAACACGGTGTATGTGTATGGAACTGGCCTTGTGGAGGACAGCCTGCGCTTAGCCTTCTCCCAACATGGCACCATCATTGACCTGTCCATGGACTCCCAACGCAAGTAGGGCTACATAACTACAATGTTGAGATTTTACGTCCATGTGGCAGTGTGCGATTGTGTTTTGAAATGTTTTGCAATTGAAAACTAGTCCAGTAAGTCCCTTACTGTTTTGTTGTTTGATGGCTAATGAACACAACCCTGTTTTTCTCTTTCTAGCTGTGCATTCATCACCTTTGAAAAGATGGAGTCTGCAGACCAGGCTGTAGCAGAGGTAAGTATAGCTCTAGCTCCCAACTTAATTCATTATAGTGTAAAACCTATAATCTATACACTCTTCTCCCAGTTGAATGGAAGCACAGTGGGAGATGTCCCCATAAAAGTCAGCATCGCTAGGAAGCAGCCGATGCTGGAGGCAGCCACCGGCAAATCTGTCTGGGCCACTCTGGGTAAATATCTGAGTCAAACACAGATCAGAATAACAAGCAGTGTGACAGTGTCAACTCTGGATTCATGTATTCTCTCTCTCCCAGCTGTGCAGAACAGTGCCAAAGGCTCCTACCGAGACAAGAGGAACCAGGTTGTGTACAGTGAGGATTTCCTATGAGCTGGATGGGCGTGCTGCATTGGAGATCTGTAAGGAGTAGTCATCAATGATTTAGTGTTAGCTTTGTTTGTATGCTTTTTTTCTATATTGCATTTTGAGTTTGTCATTGATTGCCTGTTAGCCCGATACGGAACCACGTGTCAGTTGTTGAGTAGGTGCTACAGTTCTTTCTATACATGGCAATGACCACGTGAAAAGAGATTGTGGTTGGCATGGTGGCCTGGTCTTGCTCTTGTAACCAGGGGATTCATTGTTTTGGGGAGCTCAATAAATCACTTCAATACATTTGTTCATCTTGTTGTCTTGCTTTGAATCAAAGGGGCCAATTAGATTTGGCACTGTATCAATGTAATACAGTGTAGACTATTGTGTTATCTGTCTCATTGTTGTAGGTCTCACATACAGTGCAGAGATGTACTTACATTAGCATGTCTGCTGAGCACACCAAGTCACATGTCTTTTCATGCACAACAGTACACAAGTGTTTCAAGTCATGAGTAAGCATGCATTGCAAATTACTTTTGTCCTCTGTGATGGAATGACTGAGCCTACTGTATTTTGGATCCCTCTTTAAATGAAGTGTCTTAATAGTAAGTACACGTTGTTACAAATAAGTGTGTAGCTGTAATTACACACTACAAATCAGGCTGTATGTACCAACATCCAGTGTTTAAGAAGCTCACCCTGTCATACACAAATTCAAATATTTTATTGGTCAGCCAGTGAGTTACAAATGAGACAGATCGAAAACTGAGGTTTACACAACTTCAGTCCTTCAGAACCACAGCCGTGTAGGACAGTTTCCCCCTTTTCCAACCCTCAAGTCTGAAGGCACACTCAAAACCACTCTTTGGCCATTAGGGCAAAAGGCACGCCTGCTTGAATAACCCCTCTTTAACCTCCAACCGCAACCTGTAATGCTTAGTCAATGAGAGTACACTTTGGACAGTGTCCTTGTCAAAAGTCAAATCTGTCCTGAGTGTCTCCCTCTCCTTCCCCTGCCACTCTCTCCATCTCGGCCTGTGCCTCCAGGCTGTTCTGAGCGGTCGTCTTCCCGTGCTGCTCTTTGAGATGGCGCCGCAGTGCCGGCTTGTGGGCGAAGCGTGAGTGGCAGTAGGCGCAGCAGTGGGGCCGCTCGCCGCTGTGCAGGTTCATGTGATCGCACAGCGTGGACTTCTGCGTGAATGTCTTGTCACAGAGCTGGCAGCGGTGGACTTTGGCACCGCGGTGCACAGTCATGTGGCGGTTGAGGTTGCTGGAGTGGTTGAAGTGCTTGCCGCAGCAGGGGCACACGTACAGCAAGTGGGTGGCGCGCGAGTGGACGGCCAGGTAGTGGGCAGAGGGGAAGGTCAAGCCGCATTGCTCGCAAGCCACCGGCCCCGCTGTGCTGGAGGTGGAGCCTACCACTGCGACAGACTCATCCCCTGCCTCATCACCACCTGTTGGCACAGCCGACATTTCCATATTACCCTCCCCTCCATCACCACTGGGGTCGTCCAGGCTGTAGCGGACCGGCCCATTCCCATCCCGAGGAACCAGCTCCTCTCCCTGAGAGTCCTCCATCCCGTAGTCTAGCCGTGGGAGCTCGCTCCCCGAGGGGAACGCTGACCTCGTGGCTTCCTGGCTGAAGTCCAGGCCGAAGCTCTGCATCATCTCTGCCCCAGTGGGCATACGCCACGCCTCCTGGTACTGCATACCTAGAGGTCTCCTCTCCCTCTCATGGTACGAGCCACGCTTCCTCTTGAAGCCCCTCCCCCGGCCCACTTTCGGTGAGTCGGTGAGTCGCCGCCTCCAGGCGCGGAGCCCTTCCCTATCGAAGCTGCTGATGCGGATAGCCATTTCGGCTGGGGTCACGTCGTCCCCTCCCACTATGACACTGTCCGTATCTGGATACTGGCCCCCCTGATGGCCCTCTGTGGCTTCTTCACCACCCTCCTCTACCTCTCGCCTCTCTTCCAGCTCCTGCTCACCCTCCATGCACATCCGGATCATGTCATAATCTTCCCTGCAAACATCCTCCTCTGTTACCCTC